>NW_027493182.1:0-382747 GCF_021521415.1 Bidens hawaiensis | reverse complement strand
CCAAATTTGCTACTCAACACTTCGTTCACTTTAAGCTATTACTAATCATCTACACATATCACATAACTAATCTAGAATTCCATATTTCGGTATGAATTGATTAAATGTATTGAAGCTCAGCTAATCATAGATTATGCTAACTTGGCCCGCGTCTTTGTCCGCTTCGATTCGAATAGTTTGATTGTCCGGAGCTCAAAGTTCTATGGTATTGTTATTACAAACGATAAGCGACAAGTTATCGGATAACTAGTCCATACCGAGTACTATTTCAAAACTGGCAAGAGTCATGGGTAATAACTGGACGGGTAAAACATAACCGACTAACAAGATTTTTCCATTTTCTAGGGCCTCGGGAATTTTAACTACCTCACCATTAGCGGTCTCGACGCTTAAAGTTTTATTTAATTTCTTTAGAGGTTTCATTTAATAGACTACAAATTCTATAATCTATAAAACATATATTGGCACTGAATCGAATAAAACTCTAGCACAAGTGTCGTTTACTAAGAACGTATCGGTGATGGTTTTTGGCATGTCGGTTGCTTTCGTGGTATCGAGGACGAAGACTCTAGCGTTCCCTTCTTCGTTTCATTCTTCATTCCACTACCTCCGCGCCACCAACAGCGGGTTGTTTCTTGGGACACTCGAAGCTAAGATGTCCGTCTCTTGCAGTTGTAGCAAGTAAATAATTTCTTCCAACAACCGGCAATTGCATGTCCACCGTTTGTGACATGATCACAACTGATCGATGCAGACGAAGCGAAGTGGCAAGCACCTTTGTGGTATTTTCTACAAATCTTGCATTGCGTGTAGCTAGAATTGAATTCGCCTTTTCGTTTGTTCGACACCTTTGCCCTTGAATCGGGTGCTTCCTTTTCCCTTGTTGTCATTCGTCAGCACCACCTTATTATCCTTTTCTTTGTTCGGATGAGGACGTTCATGAGATAACCAGCCAACTCCATGGCAGAGTCGGCGGTCTGTGGCAAGTGAGACCTCACCATATTACGAATTCTTGTGAAAGACCCAAATTGTAACGATTCCGGCAGAATCAGGTATACCCTAACCGGTATATACTATTTATGTGTTATTTAATAATGAATATATGAATTATAATGTGTTTATACGAGTATGTATGATTCACAGTACGGATTATACTCGATTATACAGTTAATCGTATTGGAATACGATTAACCGATTAACGGTTATTGAAGCCCGAACGAATCGAGGATACATTATAGACGAGATATATAATATTTAGTGATGTTTACGAAGTGTTAAAGCTTCGGGATAAGTGAATTAAAGCACAGAAAAAGAAATTTCGATTAATGGTACGTCGGTAGTTAAACGAAACCTTTAATACCAAACCAAGCAATAGACGATCGATCAAGCCGAAAAAGATGCGCGATTATTAATAATATGATGTTTTAAGATAATAAATGCCATGGTTTAAGTTTTTAAAGTTTTATAAATTGGTTTTATATAAATTTCATTTTTAAGCCGAAAACGACCGTTTTAGCCTCGTTTTAAGCCGAATTAAACATTTAACCGAAAAACGAACTGAACCAGATTATCCAAAACATTATCGGATTTCGAGAATCCAATGAATGGCTAGAAATAGAGAAGTGGGTCCCACCCACTCCCCCACTTGAGACCGATCGGATAAGGGGGGTTAAACCCCTTGTCTTGTTTTCTTTTTTCAACACAAACTACTCACATTCATCAACTTCTTCCATTGTATGATCTAAAGATCCAAAGTTTTAACAAGAAAACCGAGGTAAAAATCGTATTATTTACGCGTTCATCTTCGTTTATTGAGTTTGTTTGCAAGAAAATGAGGTTTCAAAGATGAAAACCGATTCTTACATGATCAAGTGATGTATAGGGTTTATACAAGGGATCTGGTCCAAGAAGGAGTTAAACGAACCAAAAACGAATTTTTACGGTTAAATCTTTGTTTTTATATCATAACGAACATGAACCAGAAAATGGCTTGATTGTGGGTGTAACTGCTTGGTGTGGTGTTATTGTGCTGTAGGTGTTGTATCTAGTTGTTAGCAAAGGCTAGAAAGCGAGATCCTTGCGATTTGAAGCTAGAAACAAGGTAGTTCGGTTTTTGTACGATGTTTGTGTTTTGGACAGATTGTGGCTCGTTTAGAGTTAGGCTACGAAATTACACAGAGATGATCTACACATGAAAATATGAGATCTGTGAATTTTTGGTAATTTTTGAACAAGGATGAATATTTGGTGAGTTTAATGCTCGGTTTTGGCCAAAAATGGTGAAAAATAGTTAAATATCATGAAAATTCTGTAAAATTCCAGATAGCTTTTTATAACATGTATAAGTCACACACAAAATTTAGGTCAGTTGGAGAAGTCTAAGTAGCTTTTCGGTTAAACGAGTTCTAGGGTTTTCTAGCTCGGTTCTAGTGAAAATGGCATGTAAAAGAAGATTTTGGTTCTGGAAAAATTACAGGGGACTAAGTGGCTGTCAGGGGTCATCCAGGAAAAATTTGGATTTTTCTAAGATCGTTTGGTATTTACGACATATTTAGTGTTTAAATGGTGTTTAAAATAGATAAATAAATTTTAAATATAAAAATTAATTCTGGAATATTTTTATAAAATTCCCACTGTCAAAAAGTGATATTTGCAAAATTTCAAGATCCGAGACTAAACGGATAATTATTTGTGCTAAAAGAAATAAAAACAAACTTTTAAAGCTTAAAACAGCGTAAACCGGTAAAGTCGCTAAACGAACTGACTGGTGTATAAAAACCCTAAAAATGAACTATTTTCATATATTGAGTTAAACAAGTAAAAATAAATCATCCGAAAATAATTTGGATGATTTGAGTAATTTTAACCGATTTAAACAGTTTCCGGTACGCTAAGACGGAAACGGGTCCCGCGGCCAATCGGGGCGTCTAAACCTAGCTCTAATTTCACAACTTAATTAAATTATCAGTCACCACTATTTCTGGGTCGTGTGTGACCAAACTCATTTTTGAAACGTAAAAACAGATAACCGTGCTAGGCACGCAAAACGGGGAAAACAAACTATTAGTAATTTTGACGGTTGAACTCTAAACGATATCACAATCTGAGTCCTGAGAAGTGTTTCTGGGTTAACATTGCCCCCGGAACGGTTACAGTACTGGGTTAACGGTGTCCCCAGATGTACCGGTTAACACGGTAAAGTTATATTAATAGTGATTGTTTAGTAACGAACTTAGGGATCGTATTACAGATCCGGACTAGTAGCTTAGCTACTGAACCTGCTGCTTACGATAAGGTGAGTTTCAGGAGCCCCTTTTTTTCTGAATTGTTTTTAAATATTTTCCGGGGCGGAAAGCATGTTATTATTGAAATGTTTAAGTACATACTGAACACATGGAATTGCGTGTATTTATAAATATTTGATTGTACGGGAATCGTACGGAATGGGTACAGTACTGGGTTAACAGTGCCCCCAGATGTCCCTCGAAGTGTTTCTGGGTTAACATTGCCCCCGGAATGGGTACTGTACTGGGTTAACAGTGTCCCCAGAGGTCCCTAGAAGTGTTTCTGGGTTAACATTGCCCCGGAATGGGTACTGTACTGGGTTAACAGTGTCCCCAGATGTCGTAGAAGTATAATTACATCGCTAATATATGATTATTATAATGATTTGTCACAGTTGTTTAAATTAGTGAAACTCACCAACTATTCGTAGTTGACCCGTTTTCTTTACATGCTTTCTAGGTACTCCCAAACTGGAATAAGTGCTACATACTTGATGATGCGTGCTTTTTGTGGAAGCTTAGTGATCATTTTGTATTAAATATGTTAATGTACTGTCAGTAAAACCTATGTGTTAACGCCTAGACGGTAACTAAACTCGGAACAATGTAAATGATGTGAATTAATGTAGTGGTGTTTTCTTTATAAGCAATGTTGTTGATATCAGACGTGTCTGTTGCATCCCGTTTACGTTTCGCTGCGGTTACGGGGTGTTACAGAAGTTGGTATCAGAGCCATTGGTAAAGAATTAGGATGTCTTTAAAAGATATCTAAAATATAACCAGTAGTTCAAGTATTATAGGATCTGAATATCAACTAATAATTTATAGTGACGAGAATCTGGATGAACTTGGATGGACAAGTGAGTTATTATGGTCCGGAACATAATAACAGACTTGTCCGCACGAGGGAATTCAGGGGAAGTAACGGAGAACATTAATAGGTAAAACCGGCAACATATGTGTGAGTATATGATAATATTTTTATGTGATAAAGTTGTATAAGTATGTGTATATTAATTGTGATTTACATTATGGAAGGAACTATGTTTGCTAACTTGTGTACAGGTAAGGAGTCGAGGTCTTGAAGTCTGTCATTGGAGGAGGACCCGGAGGAGGTCTGTTCCCGGGAACTCCAGGAGCTTACGCTTAGCATCCAGCCCTGAGCCTAGTGAGACTAGCCGTCCGGAGTGCTAGCTGTCCTCCCCTACTAGAGTTGTCAGATCCCCCCACCCACCCGCACCACAGGTCACCCCCTACCCCTCCCAGACCCGGTCCCGCCTCACGGCGCGGATCAGTGTCCCTTATGTCCCCACCTACCTCTACCCCACCCAGACCCACTTACCACAGGGGCGAGTCCTCCCGCCTCCAGCCTGAGCCTGTGCCTCCACCCGTGTGGGGTACCCCTAGGCCGGAGAGGGATGAGCGTCCCTCCTCCGAGGCTGCATGGCTCCGAGTGCTCCACGAGCAGGTGGTTGAGCACACAATCGCCTTGACGGTGGGTATTCAGAGGAGGAATCACTTGGCGGACTGCGTACTGGACAGCCAGTACGCGATTGGCCAGCTGAGGAGGGAGGGTGCATACTCCCAGTGGATGATTGACCGGATGGAGACACGGATCCGGGGTTTGATGGCGGTGTTAGTGGTGATGGTGGCAGTGATGGTGTGGTTGGTATACACCATGTTTAGTTATGTTAGGGTGGTAGTAGTCAGGGTCGCTTTTTGATACTCTGTGTAAGCAGTCAGTGGCGATGCTAACATAGAGTGAATCTTGGGTAGTTATAGTACAGCCACTAGCCCATAGGGGGCCTTTTTTGGGGATATCATTGTAGATACTTTTGGGTGTATCATTCAAGCACTGACCCATAGCGGGTTATGTCAAAATGAAGCCGATGTAGGACTGATGTATGAAAACTGAAACTATGTGATGATGGTAGGAATGTAATGTGTACTGATGTTTATGTAATATATACTGATGTTTATTAATGAATAGAATATGTGTTGTGTATCGAGATTGGAAATTGTATTAATTATATGTATTTTCTTAATGTTGTGTAGAATGGCACCAAAACGGTCAGCTCAAATGTCAGAAGTGGATGTGAGTCGTCTGATTGCTCGACAGTTAGAGGCGGCGATACCGGATATAGTATCGCGCATCGCCGCCATTATTAACAATACGACCAATCCAGACCCTGCGAGCAATCAAACGACCACCAATAATGTTGGGGAACAAAATGTTAATCCTCACCGAATGGTAACCCGATTCCGAGTAATGACGCGCGCCTAGGGTGGTCGTTACAGACAGTAATGGCCCTATACCTAGTGTAGAAACGAACCGCACCGAACCAACTCCTGCAACAAAGGGATGTTCAATCAAAGATTTTATGTTGTGCAAGCCCCTAGAATTTAGCGGGTCTGAGGGACCCAATGGGTAGGTTAAGTGGATTGAGAAAATAGAGTCGGTTGTGAACATCAGTAACTGCCCTGAGGATTATGTTGTTAAGTATGCTACCTGCACGTTCACGGACCATGCCTTGACATGGTGGAACACAATAGTGCAGACTCGCGGTCAGGCAGCGACAAACCGCATGACCTGGGTAGAACTCAAGGCCCTTGTGATGGAACATTTCTGCCCGAAAAACGAACTGCAGAAGTTAGAAAACGAATTGTGGAACCTGGAGATGCAGGGGGCAGACCACTTGGGTTATACGAACCGATTTAATGAGTTGTCACGATTGGTGCCATGGTTGGTCACCCCAGATTCAAAGAGGGTTGAGCGTTATACATGGGGACTAACTCCAGTAATAAGGAGTATAGTCAACGCTGGGGGACACAAGACGTTTGAGGGTGCGGTGACGCAAGCTGGTATCGTCACATACGATTTCGTGAGAAGTGGGTCACTGAAGGTGGCAGGAGAGTCAGCTGGGGGAAAGCGGGGTACGTATGACCATAGGATCCAGGAGAAGCAGCAAAATAAACGTGCTAGGCCCGCTGCCCAGAACTACGCCATGACTAGTTCAGGCGGAAGGCAGGAATCGCAGAAAGGGACGTTTCCTAAGTGTGGGAAATGCGGTTACCAGCATGGTGGCGTGTGCAAGGAGGTAGTGTGCTACCGGTGTGGCAGGGATGGGCACTACGCACCGAGATGTAGGACAAACCTGAACAATCTGAACCGACAACCGCAACCTATCCGCGCGCAGCCATTTAGGACCCAACCAGCCCGACAACAAAACCCACAAGGAAACCAAATGATGACCACCAGCCGTGTTTGCTTTAAATGCGGCAGCACAGATCACTTCAAGAGATACTGTCCGAAACTGAACCAGGGAGGAATTGGGAGGCAAACCGTGGGTCAGGCATCGTCGTCCAATCCGGCAAGAGGCCGAGCATTTGTGATGGGGGCGAACGAAGCACGCCAGGACCCCAGCGTAGTGTCAGGTACATTCCTCGTCTCAGATCATTACGCTTCTGTATTATTTGATACGGGCGCTGATAGAAGTTTTGTCTCCGTTAAATTCCTATCGATAGCAAACCTTCCGATTAGTGAAACCATAGAACCTTATACCGTAGAAGTCGCTAACGGTAAAGCCATGATAGTTAGTCAGATAGTTCGGAATTGCCCTTTTATTCTAAACGATCAATCCTTCCTGATTGACTTATTACCGGTAGAATTAGGTAGTTTTGACGTAATAGTGGGAATGGATTGGTTAGCACGTAACAAAGTGGAAATAAACTGTGAAAAGAAAATTGTCAAGATCCGGGTGTCGGATGACGAAGAGGTGTTAGTGCAAGGAGAGAAGTCAGGCACAATGATACCATTTATATCCCACCTCAAGGTGTTAAAATATATACGCCAGGGATGCGTGGCGTATCTAGCAAGCTTGATGGCCAAATATTCTGAGGATAAACGGGTGGATGATATCCCGGTGGTACGCGAATTTCCACAAGTCTTCCCAGAAGAACTTCCGGGATTACCGCCAACCCGACAGGTCGAATTCAGAATCGATTTAATACCTCAAGCTGGCCCTGTTGCTAAAGCACCCTACCGACTTGCACCGTCCGAGATGCAAGAATTATCCAATCAGTTGCAAGAATTGTTGGATAAAGGATTCATACGTCCTAGTCATTCCCCGTGGGGTGCACCTGTATTATTCGTGAAAAAGAAGGACGGGAGCCTTAGAATGTGCATTGATTACAGGGAGTTGAACAAGTTAACAATCAAAAATAGGTACCCTCTTCCCCGAATTGATGATCTGTTTGACCAGCTGCAAGGTGCGAGCTATTTCTCAAAAATCGATCTTAGATCGGGATACCATCAGGTTAGAATTCAGGAAGAAGATATCCCAAAAACCGCATTCCGGACTCGCTATGGCCATTACGAGTTCTTAGTTATGTCTTTCGGGCTAACAAACGCGCCGGCAGTGTTCATGGACCTCATGAATCGAGTCTGTAAACCCTACCTCGACAAATTCGTCATCGTGTTTATTGACGATATTATGATTTACTCGAAAAGTAAAGAAGAGCACGAGCAACACTTAAGAATAATTTTAGAGCTTCTGAATCAGGAGAAGTTGTATGCAAAATTCTCCAAGTGTAACTTCTGGTTACAAGAAGTGCAATTCCTCGGTCACGTTGTAAACCATCAAGGAATACACGTTGATCCGAGTAAGATTGAAGCAATTAAGAATTGGCAAGCGCCTAAAACGCCAAAGGAAATCCGCCAATTCTTAGGCTTAGCTGGATATTATCGTCGATTCATAGAGAACTTTTCCAGCATTGCCCAACCTTTAACTCTCCTGACTCAAAAGGATCGAAAGTATGAATGGGGAGAAGAGCAAGAAACGGCGTTTCAAACGTTAAAGCAAAAATTGTGCCAAGCGCCGATTTTAAGTCTCCCCGATGGAGACGATGGTTTTGTCGCGTATTGTGACGCGTCGCGTAGAGGGTTAGGATACGTGTTGATGCAGAATAATAAGGTGATAGCCTATGCTTCCCGACAGTTAAAAGTACACGAGAAAAATTACACTACTCACGACTTAGAATTGGGAGCGGTTATCTTCGCACTTAAAATCTGGAGACATTATCTCTACGGTACGAAGTGCACCATCTTCATAGATCATAAAAGTTTGCAGCACATATTCGATCAGAAAGAACTGAATATGAGACAACGAAGATGGGTCGAGTTGTTAAGCGATTATGACTGTGACATCCGTTATCACCCTGGCAAGGCTAACGTCGTAGCTGATGCCTTGAGTAGGAAAGATCGGGTTAAGCCATTGCGAGTGCGAGCGCTGGGGATGGTAGTCCAGTCGAACCTTTCAGACCTAATTCGAGTCGCTCAACGTGAGTCGTTGAAAGAGGAACAATTGGAAAAGGAGGGACTTTACGGCAATGAGAAGAATTTCGAACAGCGCGTGGACGAAATTCTCTATTTCAAAAATCGGATTTGGATCCCGACCCTCCATGACCTTCGTGAATTAATCATGGACGAAGCGCATAGATCGAAATATTCCATACATCCGGGATCGGATAAGATTTACAAGGATGTGAAGGAGTTCTACTGGTGGCCGGGTATGAAAAAGGATATCGCAACGTATGTCGGTAAGTGTACGACTTGTGCGAGAGTTAAGGCGGAGCACCAGAAACCCTCGGGGATGTTACAACAACCGGAAATTCCCGAGTGGAAGTGGGAGCAAATCACGATGGATTTTGTGACATGATGCAATTTGGGTAATCGTGGATCGATTAACCAAATCGGAACATTTTATCCCAATTAGGAATAATTATAACACTGAGAGACTTGCGCAGATTTATATAAATGAAATTGTGTCCCGTCATGGGATACCCATCTCAATCATCTCTGATCGGGATAGCCATTTCACCTCCAATCTTTGGCAAGCTGTGCAAGAAGCGCTGGGAACGCGCATTGATTTAAGCACAGCCTACCACCCTCAGACCGATGGTCAGTCTGAGAGGACCATCCAAACCCTAGAGGATTTGCTTCGTGCATGCGTACTGGATTTTAAAGGAAATTGAGATCAACATCTCCCACTCGTTGAATTTTCCTATAATAACAGTTACCATAGCAGTATAAAGGCAGCGCCTTACGAAGCATTGTATGGTCGGAAGTGCCGATCACCACTCTGTTGGACTGAAGTGGGCGACACTCAGATTGTTAGATCAGACCTGGTCCAGGAAAGGACCAGCAAAATCCTTGAAATTAGGAACAATCTGAAGGCCGCGCGGGATCGGCAGAAGAGTTATGCCGATACCCGTAGAAAACCGTTGTCGTTTGAGAAAGGTGATAAAGTGTATTTGAAAGTATCACCTTGGAAAGGTGTAGTCAGATTTGGAAAGGCGGGGAAGTTAGCCCCGAGGTATATTGGACCGTTCAGTATTACTGCAAAAATCGGTCCCGTAGCATACCGATTAGAACTACCCGAGGAACTGAGTGCAGTTCACAACGTGTTTCACGTATCGAACTTGAAAAGATGTCTGGCGGATGAGACATCGGTGTTACCTCTAGAGGGTGTCCAAATAAGTGATAAGCTCAATTTCGTAGAGGAACCCATAGAAATAGTAGACGGGAAAATCAAGCAACTTAGACACAATAAGATTTCGTTGGTCAAAGTTAGATGGAATTCGCAACGAGGCCCAGAATATACATGGGAACGAAAGGACGAATTCCGGAAGAAATACCCCTATCTATTTCCTCAAAAGGAAGTAGTCGACGCGTAAAAATTTCGAGGACGAAATTACTTTTACGGGGGGAGAATGTAACGATTACGGCAGAATCAGGTATACCGTAACCGGTATATACTATTTATGTGTTATTTAATAATGAATATATGAATTATAATGTGTTTATACGAGTATGTATGATTCACAGTACGGATTATACTCGATTATACAGTTAATCGTATTGGAAATACGATTAACCGATTAACGGTTATTGAAGCCCGAACGAATCGAGGATACATTATAGACGAGATATATAATATTTAGTGATGTTTACGAAGTGTTAAAGCTTCGGGATAAGTGAATTAAAGCACAGAAAAAGAAATTTCGATTAATGGTACGTCGGTACGTTAAACGAAACATTTAATACCAAACCAAGCAAGAGACGATCGATCAAGCCGAAAAAGATGCGCGATTATTAATAATATGATGTTCTAAGATAATAAATGTCATGGTTTAAGTTTTTAAAGTTTTATAAATTGGTTTTATATAAATTTCATTTTTAAGCCGAAAAACGACCGTTTTAGCCTCGTTTTAAGCCGAATTAAACATTTAACCAAAAAACGAACTGAACCAGATTATCCAAAACATTATCCGGATTTCGAGAATCCAAATGAATGGCTAGAAATGGAGAAGTGGGTCCCACCCCACTCCCCACTTGATACCGATCGGATAAGGGGGGTTAAACCCCTTGTCTTGTTTTCTTTTTTCAACACAAACTACTCAACATTCATCAACTTCTTCCATTGTATGATCTAAAGATCCAAAGTTTTAACAAGAAAACCGAGGTAAAAATCGTATTATTTACGTGTTCATCTTCGTTTCTTGAGTTTGTTTGCAAGAAAATGAGGTTTCAAAGATGAAAACCGATTCTTACATGATCAAGTGATGTATATGGGTTATACAAGGGATCTTGGTCCAAGAAAGGAGTTAAACGAACCAAAAACGAATTTTTACGGTTTAAATCTTTGTTTTTATATCATAACCGAAACCATGAAAGAAATGGCTTGATTGTGGGTGTAACTTGCTTGGTGTGGTGTTATTGTGCTTGTAGGTGTTGTATCTAGTTGTTAGCAAAGGCTAGAAAGCGAGATCCTTGCGATTTGAAGCTAGAAACACAAGGTAGTTCGGTTTTTGTACAATGTTTGTGTTTTGGACAGATTGTGGCTCGTTTATAGTTAGGCTACGAAATTTCACAGAGATGATCTACACATGAAAATATGAGATCTGTGAATTTTTGGTAATTTTTGAACAAAGGATGAATATTTGGTGAGTTTAATGCTCGGTTTTGGCCAAAAATGGTGAAAAATAGTTAAATATCATGATAAATTCTGTAAAATTCCAGATAAGCTTTTTATAACATGTATAAGTCACACACAAAATTTTAGGTCAGTTGGAGAAGTCTAAGTAGGCTTTTCGGTTAAACGAGTTCTAGGGTTTTCTAGCTCGGTTCTAGTGAAAATGGCATGTAAAAGAAGATTTTGGTTCTGGAAAAATTACAGGGGACTAAGTGGATGGCAGGGGTCATCCAGGAAAAATTTGGGATTTTTCTAAGATCGTTTGGTATTTACGACATATTTAGTGTTTAAATGGTGTTTAAAAATAGATAAATAAATTTTAAATATAAAAATTAATTCTGGAAATATTTTTATAAAATTCCCCACTGTCAAAAAGTGATATTTGCAAAATTTCAAGATCCGAGACTAAACGGATAATTATTTGTGCTAAAAAGAAAATAAAAACAAACTTTTAAAGCTTAAAACGCGTAAACCGGTAAAGTTCGCCTAAACGAACTGACTGGTGTATAAAAACCCTAAAAATGAACTATTTTCATATAATTGAGTTAAACAAGTAAAAATAAATCATCCGAAAATAATTTGGATGATTTGAGTAATTTTAACCGATTTAACAGTTTCCGGTACGCTAAAGACGGAAACGGGTCCCGCGGCCAATCGGGGCGTCTAAACCGAGCTCTAATTTCACAACTTAAATAAATTATCAGTCCACCACTATTTTCGGGTCGTGTGTGACCAAACTCATTTTTGAAACGTAAAAACAGATAACCGTGCTAGGCACGCAAAACGGGGAAAACAAACTATTAGTAATTTTGACGGTTGAACTCTAAACGTTATCACAATCTGAGTCCTGAGAAGTGTTTCTGGGTTAACATTGCCCCCGGAACGGTTACAGTACTGGGTTAACGGTGTCCCCAGATGTACCGGTTAACACGGTTAAAGTTATATTAATAGTGATTGTTTAGTAACGAACTTAGGGATCGTATTACAGATCCGGACTAGTAGCTTACGTACTGAACCTGCTGCTTACGATAAGGTGAGTTTCAGGAGCCCCTTTTTTTCTGAATTGTTTTTAAATATTTTCCCGGGGCGGAAAGCATGTTATTATTGAAATGTTTAAGTACATACTGAACACATGGAATTGCGTGTATTTATAAATATTTGATTGTACGGGAATCGTACGGAATGGGTACAGTACTGGGTTAACAGTGCCCCCAGATGTCCCTAGAAGTGTTTCTGGGTTAACATTGCCCCCGGAATGGGTACTGTACTGGGTTAACAGTGTCCCCAGAGGTCCCTAGAAGTGTTTCTGGGTTAACATTGCCCCCGGAATGGGTACTGTACTGGGTTAACAGTGTCCCCAGATGTCCGTAGAAGTATAATTACATCGCTAATATATGATTATTATAATGATTTGTCACAGTTGTTTAAATTAGTGAAACTCACCAACTATTCGTAGTTGACCCGTTTTCTTTACATGCTTTCTAGGTACTCCCAAACTGGAATAAGTGCTACATACTTGATGATGCGTGCTTTTTGTGGAAGCTTAGTGATCATTTTGTATTAAATATGTTAATGTACTGTCAGTAAAACCTATGTGTTAACGCCTAGACGGTAACTAAACTCGGAACAATGTAATATGATGTGAATTAATGTAGTGGTGTTTTCTTTATAAGCAATGTTGTTGATATCAGACGTGTCTGTTGCATCCCGTTTACGTTTCCGCTGCGGTTACGGGGTGTTACAGAAGTTGGTATCAGAGCCATTGGTTAAAGAATTAGGATGTCTTTAAAAGATATCTAAAATATAACCAGTAGTTCAAGTATTATAGGATCTGAATATCAACTAATAATTTATAGTGACGAGATCTGGATGAACTTGGATGGACAAGTGAGTTATTATGGTCCGGAACATAATAACAGACTTGTCCGCACGAGGGAATTCAGGGGAAGTAACGGAGAACATTAATAGGTAAAACCGGCAACATATGTGTGAGTATATGATAATATTTTTATGTGATAAAGTTGTATAAGTATGTGTATATTAATTGTGATTTACATTATGGAAGGAACTATATGTTTGCTAACTTGTGTACAGGTAAGGAGTCGAGGTCTTGAAGTCTGTCATTGGAGGAGGACCCGGAGGAGGTCTGTTCCGGGAACTCCAGGAGCTTACGCTTAGCATCCAGCCCTGAGCCTAGTGAGACTAGCCGTCGGAGTGCTAGCCTGTCCTCCCCTACTAGAGTTGTCAGATCCCCCACCCCACCCGCACCACAGGTCACCCCTACCCCTCCCAGACCCGGTCCCCGCCTCACGGCGCGGATCAGTGTCCCTTATGTCCCACCTACCTCTACCCCACCCAGACCCACTTACCACAGGGGCGAGTCCTCCCGCCTCCAGCCTGAGCCTGTGCCTCCACCCGTGTGGGGTACCCCTAGGCCGGAGAGGGATGAGCGTCCCTCCTCCGAGGCTGCATGGCTCCGAGTGCTCCACGAGCAGGTGGTTGAGCACACAATCGCCTTGACGGTGGGTATTCAGAGGAGGAATCACTTGGCGGACTGCGTACTGGACAGCCAGTACGCGATTGGCCAGCTGAGGAGGGAGGGTGCATACTCCCAGTGGATGATTGACCGGATGGAGACACGGATCCGGGGTTTGATGGCGGTGTTAGTGGTGATGGTGGCAGTGATGGTGTGGTTGGTATACCACCATGTTTAGTTATGTTAGGGTGGTAGTAGTCAGGGTCCGCTTTTTGATACTCTGTGTAAGCAGTCAGTGGCGATGCTAACATAGAGTGAATCTTGGGTAGTTATAGTACAGCCACTAGCCCATAGGGGGCCTTTTTTGGGGATATCATTGTAGATACTTTTGGGTGTATCATTCAAGCACTGACCCATAGCGGGTTATGTCAAAATGAAGCCGATGTAGGACTGATGTATGAAAACTGAAACTATGTGATGATGGTAGGAATGTAATGTGTACTGATGTTTATGTAATATATACTGATGTTTATTAATGAATAGAATATGTGTTGTGTATCGAGATTGGAAATTGTATTAATTATATGTATTTTCTTAATGTTGTGTAGAATGGCACCAAAACGGTCAGCTCAAATGTCAGAAGTGGATGTGAGTCGTCTGATTGCTCGACAGTTAGAGGCGGCGATACCGGATATAGTATCGCGCATCGCCGCCATTATTAACAATACGACCAATCCAGACCCTGCGAGCAATCAAACGACCACCAATAATGTTGGGGAACAAAATGTTAATCCTCCACCGAATGGTAACCCGATTCCGAGTAATGACGCGCCGCCTAGGGTGGTCGTTACAGACAGTAATGGCCCTATACCTAGTGTAGAAACGAACCGCACCGAACCAACTCCTGCAACAAAGGGATGTTCAATCAAAGATTTTATGTTGTGCAAGCCCCTAGAATTTAGCGGGTCTGAGGGACCCAATGGGTAGGTTAAGTGGATTGAGAAAATAGAGTCGGTTGTGAACATCAGTAACTGCCCTGAGGATTATGTTGTTAAGTATGCTACCTGCACGTTCACGGACCATGCCTTGACATGGTGGAACACAATAGTGCAGACTCGCGGTCAGGCAGCGACAAACCGCATGACCTGGGCAGAACTCAAGGCCCTTGTGATGGAACATTTCTGCCCGAAAAAACGAACTGCAGAAGTTAGAAAACGAATTGTGGAACCTGGAGATGCAGGGGGCAGACCACTTGGGTTATACGAACCGATTTAATGAGTTGTCACGATTGGTGCCATGGTTGGTCACCCCAGATTCAAAGAGGGTTGAGCGTTATACATGGGGACTAACTCCAGTAATAAGGAGTATAGTCAACGCTGGGGGACACAAGACGTTTGAGGGTGCGGTGACGCAAGCTGGTATCGTCACATACGATTTCGTGAGAAGTGGGTCACTGAAGGTGGCAGGAGAGTCAGCTGGGGGAAAGCGGGGTACGTATGACCATAGGATCCAGGAGAAGCAGCAAAATAAACGTGCTAGGCCCGCTGCCCAGAACTACGCCATGACTAGTTCAGGCGGAAGGCAGGAATCGCAGAAAGGGACGTTTCCTAAGTGTGGGAAATGCGGTTACCAGCATGGTGGCGTGTGCAAGGAGGTAGTGTGCTACCGGTGTGGCAGGGATGGGCACTACGCACCGAGATGTAGGACAAACCTGAACAATCTGAACCGACAACCGCAACCTATCCGCGCGCAGCCATTTAGGACCCAACCAGCCCGACAACAAAACCCACAAGGAAACCAAATGATGACCACCAGCCGTGTTTGCTTTAAATGCGGCAGCACAGATCACTTCAAGAGATACTGTCCGAAACTGAACCAGGGAGGAATTGGGAGGCAAACCGTGGGTCAGGCATCGTCGTCCAATCCGGCAAGAGGCCGAGCATTTGTGATGGGGGCGAACGAAGCACGCCAGGACCCCAGCGTAGTGTCAGGTACATTCCTCGTCTCAGATCATTACGCTTCTGTATTATTTGATACGGGCGCTGATAGAAGTTTTGTCTCCGTTAAATTCCTATCGATAGCAAACCTTCCGATTAGTGAAACCATAGAACCTTATACCGTAGAAGTCGCTAACGGTAAAGCCATGATAGTTAGTCAGATAGTTCGGAATTGCCCTTTTATTCTAAACGATCAATCCTTCCTGATTGACTTATTACCGGTAGAATTAGGTAGTTTTGACGTAATAGTGGGAATGGATTGGTTAGCACGTAACAAAGTGGAAATAAACTGTGAAAAGAAAATTGTCAAGATCCGGGTGTCGGATGACGAAGAGGTGTTAGTGCAAGGAGAGAAGTCAGGCACAATGATACCATTTATATCCCACCTCAAGGTGTTAAAATATATACGCCAGGGATGCGTGGCGTATCTAGCAAGCTTGATGGCCAAATATTCTGAGGATAAACGGGTGGATGATATCCCGGTGGTACGCGAATTTCCACAAGTCTTCCCAGAAGAACTTCCGGGATTACCGCCAACCCGACAGGTCGAATTCAGAATCGATTTAATACCTCAAGCTGGCCCTGTTGCTAAAGCACCCTACCGACTTGCACCGTCCGAGATGCAAGAATTATCCAATCAGTTGCAAGAATTGTTGGATAAAGGATTCATACGTCCTAGTCATTCCCCGTGGGGTGCACCTGTATTATTCGTGAAAAAGAAGGACGGGAGCCTTAGAATGTGCATTGATTACAGGGAGTTGAACAAGTTAACAATCAAAAATAGGTACCCTCTTCCCCGAATTGATGATCTGTTTGACCAGCTGCAAGGTGCGAGCTATTTCTCAAAAATCGATCTTAGATCGGGATACCATCAGGTTAGAATTCAGGAAGAAGATATCCCAAAAACCGCATTCCGGACTCGCTATGGCCATTACGAGTTCTTAGTTATGTCTTTCGGGCTAACAAACGCGCCGGCAGTGTTCATGGACCTCATGAATCGAGTCTGTAAACCCTACCTCGACAAATTCGTCATCGTGTTTATTGACGATATTATGATTTACTCGAAAAGTAAAGAAGAGCACGAGCAACACTTAAGAATAATTTTAGAGCTTCTGAATCAGGAGAAGTTGTATGCAAAATTCTCCAAGTGTAACTTCTGGTTACAAGAAGTGCAATTCCTCGGTCACGTTGTAAACCATCAAGGAATACACGTTGATCCGAGTAAGATTGAAGCAATTAAGAATTGGCAAGCGCCTAAAACGCCAAAGGAAATCCGCCAATTCTTAGGCTTAGCTGGATATTATCGTCGATTCATAGAGAACTTTTCCAGCATTGCCCAACCTTTAACTCTCCTGACTCAAAAGGATCGAAAGTATGAATGGGGAGAAGAGCAAGAAACGGCGTTTCAAACGTTAAAGCAAAAATTGTGCCAAGCGCCGATTTTAAGTCTCCCCGATGGAGACGATGGTTTTGTCGCGTATTGTGACGCGTCGCGTAGAGGGTTAGGATACGTGTTGATGCAGAATAATAAGGTGATAGCCTATGCTTCCCGACAGTTAAAAGTACACGAGAAAAATTACACTACTCACGACTTAGAATTGGGAGCGGTTATCTTCGCACTTAAAATCTGGAGACATTATCTCTACGGTACGAAGTGCACCATCTTCATAGATCATAAAAGTTTGCAGCACATATTCGATCAGAAAGAACTGAATATGAGACAACGAAGATGGGTCGAGTTGTTAAGCGATTATGACTGTGACATCCGTTATCACCCTGGCAAGGCTAACGTCGTAGCTGATGCCTTGAGTAGGAAAGATCGGGTTAAGCCATTGCGAGTGCGAGCGCTGGGGATGGTAGTCCAGTCGAACCTTTCAGACCTAATTCGAGTCGCTCAACGTGAGTCGTTGAAAGAGGAACAATTGGAAAAGGAGGGACTTTACGGCAATGAGAAGAATTTCGAACAGCGCGTGGACGAAATTCTCTATTTCAAAAATCGGATTTGGATCCCGACCCTCCATGACCTTCGTGAATTAATCATGGACGAAGCGCATAGATCGAAATATTCCATACATCCGGGATCGGATAAGATTTACAAGGATGTGAAGGAGTTCTACTGGTGGCCGGGTATGAAAAAGGATATCGCAACGTATGTCGGTAAGTGTACGACTTGTGCGAGAGTTAAGGCGGAGCACCAGAAACCCTCGGGGATGTTACAACAACCGGAAATTCCCGAGTGGAAGTGGGAGCAAATCACGATGGATTTTGTGACATGATGCAATTTGGGTAATCGTGGATCGATTAACCAAATCGGAACATTTTATCCCAATTAGGAATAATTATAACACTGAGAGACTTGCGCAGATTTATATAAATGAAATTGTGTCCCGTCATGGGATACCCATCTCAATCATCTCTGATCGGGATAGCCATTTCACCTCCAATCTTTGGCAAGCTGTGCAAGAAGCGCTGGGAACGCGCATTGATTTAAGCACAGCCTACCACCCTCAGACCGATGGTCAGTCTGAGAGGACCATCCAAACCCTAGAGGATTTGCTTCGTGCATGCGTACTGGATTTTAAAGGAAATTGAGATCAACATCTCCCACTCGTTGAATTTTCCTATAATAACAGTTACCATAGCAGTATAAAGGCAGCGCCTTACGAAGCATTGTATGGTCGGAAGTGCCGATCACCACTCTGTTGGACTGAAGTGGGCGACACTCAGATTGTTAGATCAGACCTGGTCCAGGAAAGGACCAGCAAAATCCTTGAAATTAGGAACAATCTGAAGGCCGCGCGGGATCGGCAGAAGAGTTATGCCGATACCCGTAGAAAACCGTTGTCGTTTGAGAAAGGTGATAAAGTGTATTTGAAAGTATCACCTTGGAAAGGTGTAGTCAGATTTGGAAAGGCGGGGAAGTTAGCCCCGAGGTATATTGGACCGTTCAGTATTACTGCAAAAATCGGTCCCGTAGCATACCGATTAGAACTACCCGAGGAACTGAGTGCAGTTCACAACGTGTTTCACGTATCGAACTTGAAAAGATGTCTGGCGGATGAGACATCGGTGTTACCTCTAGAGGGTGTCCAAATAAGTGATAAGCTCAATTTCGTAGAGGAACCCATAGAAATAGTAGACGGGAAAATCAAGCAACTTAGACACAATAAGATTTCGTTGGTCAAAGTTAGATGGAATTCGCAACGAGGCCCAGAATATACATGGGAACGAAAGGACGAATTCCGGAAGAAATACCCCTATCTATTTCCTCAAAAGGAAGTAGTCGACGCGTAAAAATTTCGAGGACGAAATTACTTTTACGGGGGGAGAATGTAACGATTACGGCAGAATCAGGTATACCGTAACCGGTATATACTATTTATGTGTTATTTAATAATGAATATATGAATTATAATGTGTTTATACGAGTATGTATGATTCACAGTACGGATTATACTCGATTATACAGTTAATCGTATTGGAAATACGATTAACCGATTAACGGTTATTGAAGCCCGAACGAATCGAGGATACATTATAGACGAGATATATAATATTTAGTGATGTTTACGAAGTGTTAAAGCTTCGGGATAAGTGAATTAAAGCACAGAAAAAGAAATTTCGATTAATGGTACGTCGGTACGTTAAACGAAACATTTAATACCAAACCAAGCAAGAGACGATCGATCAAGCCGAAAAAGATGCGCGATTATTAATAATATGATGTTCTAAGATAATAAATGTCATGGTTTAAGTTTTTAAAGTTTTATAAATTGGTTTTATATAAATTTCATTTTTAAGCCGAAAAACGACCGTTTTAGCCTCGTTTTAAGCCGAATTAAACATTTAACCAAAAAACGAACTGAACCAGATTATCCAAAACATTATCCGGATTTCGAGAATCCAAATGAATGGCTAGAAATGGAGAAGTGGGTCCCACCCCACTCCCCACTTGATACCGATCGGATAAGGGGGGTTAAACCCCTTGTCTTGTTTTCTTTTTTCAACACAAACTACTCAACATTCATCAACTTCTTCCATTGTATGATCTAAAGATCCAAAGTTTTAACAAGAAAACCGAGGTAAAAATCGTATTATTTACGTGTTCATCTTCGTTTCTTGAGTTTGTTTGCAAGAAAATGAGGTTTCAAAGATGAAAACCGATTCTTACATGATCAAGTGATGTATATGGGTTATACAAGGGATCTTGGTCCAAGAAAGGAGTTAAACGAACCAAAAACGAATTTTTACGGTTTAAATCTTTGTTTTTATATCATAACCGAAACCATGAAAGAAATGGCTTGATTGTGGGTGTAACTTGCTTGGTGTGGTGTTATTGTGCTTGTAGGTGTTGTATCTAGTTGTTAGCAAAGGCTAGAAAGCGAGATCCTTGCGATTTGAAGCTAGAAACACAAGGTAGTTCGGTTTTTGTACAATGTTTGTGTTTTGGACAGATTGTGGCTCGTTTATAGTTAGGCTACGAAATTTCACAGAGATGATCTACACATGAAAATATGAGATCTGTGAATTTTTGGTAATTTTTGAACAAAGGATGAATATTTGGTGAGTTTAATGCTCGGTTTTGGCCAAAAATGGTGAAAAATAGTTAAATATCATGATAAATTCTGTAAAATTCCAGATAAGCTTTTTATAACATGTATAAGTCACACACAAAATTTTAGGTCAGTTGGAGAAGTCTAAGTAGGCTTTTCGGTTAAACGAGTTCTAGGGTTTTCTAGCTCGGTTCTAGTGAAAATGGCATGTAAAAGAAGATTTTGGTTCTGGAAAAATTACAGGGGACTAAGTGGATGGCAGGGGTCATCCAGGAAAAATTTGGGATTTTTCTAAGATCGTTTGGTATTTACGACATATTTAGTGTTTAAATGGTGTTTAAAAATAGATAAATAAATTTTAAATATAAAAATTAATTCTGGAAATATTTTTATAAAATTCCCCACTGTCAAAAAGTGATATTTGCAAAATTTCAAGATCCGAGACTAAACGGATAATTATTTGTGCTAAAAAGAAAATAAAAACAAACTTTTAAAGCTTAAAACGCGTAAACCGGTAAAGTTCGCCTAAACGAACTGACTGGTGTATAAAAACCCTAAAAATGAACTATTTTCATATAATTGAGTTAAACAAGTAAAAATAAATCATCCGAAAATAATTTGGATGATTTGAGTAATTTTAACCGATTTAACAGTTTCCGGTACGCTAAAGACGGAAACGGGTCCCGCGGCCAATCGGGGCGTCTAAACCGAGCTCTAATTTCACAACTTAAATAAATTATCAGTCCACCACTATTTTCGGGTCGTGTGTGACCAAACTCATTTTTGAAACGTAAAAACAGATAACCGTGCTAGGCACGCAAAACGGGGAAAACAAACTATTAGTAATTTTGACGGTTGAACTCTAAACGTTATCACAATCTGAGTCCTGAGAAGTGTTTCTGGGTTAACATTGCCCCCGGAACGGTTACAGTACTGGGTTAACGGTGTCCCCAGATGTACCGGTTAACACGGTTAAAGTTATATTAATAGTGATTGTTTAGTAACGAACTTAGGGATCGTATTACAGATCCGGACTAGTAGCTTACGTACTGAACCTGCTGCTTACGATAAGGTGAGTTTCAGGAGCCCCTTTTTTTCTGAATTGTTTTTAAATATTTTCCCGGGGCGGAAAGCATGTTATTATTGAAATGTTTAAGTACATACTGAACACATGGAATTGCGTGTATTTATAAATATTTAATTGTACGGGAATCGTACGGAATGGGTACAGTACTAGGTTAACAGTGCCCCCAGATGTCCCTAGAAGTGTTTCTGGGTTAACATTGCCCCCGGAATGGGTACTGTACTGGGTTAACAGTGTCCCCAGAGGTCCCTAGAAGTGTTTCTGGGTTAACATTGCCCCCGGAATGGGTACTGTACTGGGTTAACAGTGTACCGAGATGTCCGTAGAAGTATAATTACATCGCTAATATATGATTATTATAATGATTTGTCACAGTTGTTTAAATTAGTGAAACTCACCAACTATTCGTAGTTGACCCGTTTTCTTTACATGCTTTCTAGGTACTCCCAAACTGGAATAAGTGCTACATACTTGATGATGCGTTCTTTTTGTGGAAGCTTAGTGATCATTTTGTATTAAATATGTTAATGTACTGTCAGTAAAACCTATGTGTTAACGCCTAGACGGTAACTAAACTCGGAACAATGTAATATGATGTGAATTAATGTAGTGGTGTTTTCTTTATAAGCAATGCTGTTGATATCAGACGTGTCTGTTGCATCCCGTTTACGTTTCCGCTGCGGTTACGGGGTGTTACACAAATGTATCGGGTCACTTTGCTAGATTCAGGCGTAAGCAGTCGGAGCACAAGTCTACAATTCTCCTGAAACTTGGTATTGTATCCTCATAAATTGGTTTCAGTTATTTTGTGGTTAAGGAACTATGTTTGGATCATATCAGTTTCGTGCATTGGGCAATATTTCGACAGCACTATCTCCTTGAACTCTTCTCATTGTAGCTGATACAAAGGTCATCTTCCCTTACTCTTAATTAGAGTGTTCCACCCTTCCAATGCTTCTCCCTTGAACATCTATGTGGTATATGGATATTTTCTCTCTCGATGCACTTGTTGATTATCACTAAGGGCTCTATTTCTTCTAGCCACCTTAGCGTAGCAATGGCACCCTTTCCGCCATAGAAATCTTTGGGGCTAAATTTCTTGAATTCCTTGAATAAACAACCCTCGAATATTAATTTCTTTTTGAATTTTCGATTGAAGTCGTGTCACGTTTTCGAATCACGGTCACTTTCTTCATGGTGAGATGGGTTGTGGTGTGATTTAGATTTGACTGATTTTTGGGTTTCAACAGTGTGATGGGATTTTCTAGATTTACTTTTTCGATTGGATCCTTCTTTCATGGCTTGCACCATTGGTTGCATAGCCTTTGTAATTATTTCTTGCATTTTATTAGTTAATTGCTCAGGAATTTGCTGAGCAGGTTCAGTTTGTGCACAGTTGCTTCTTCCTTGAGAAGCTTCCGCAATTTGGAATTTTTCCGCTCGATTTGACATTCTGAAGTAAATAGATTTATTTTTCTTAAAACATACGTTTTTATTTATCATATATATCATCGAGCGATACACACACACACACACACATATATATATTTCTTATGAACGCTCTACGCTCATACCAACACACATAACCAACATTACATCATACCATCTTACAATATTTCAAACAACACCGAAACAAACTATACGAAGGTCTTAGTCTTTCATATTATCCTTAATCATTTTCTTCATTTTATTGCACTTGTGGAGCAGTTTGTCTCCGATCTTCTTTTTCTTGCTACTCTCAGTGGCGACTTTCTTCCTTAATTCGTTGGTTTCGTGCAAGGCCCGGTCAAGGTGTTATTCTTGAGAGTGTGGCATGATGCACCAGCATCCATATTGAGGAGGTGGGTCACGGTAACCCATCATTACAATGTCATAATGATTCTTCGGATACGGGGATGAAGTTGCCTCTGATGGGTAATTGAAGAAAGCTTTAGATGCTGTTTATGGTTGTCTTATCTCATCTGGTTGATCGGAAATTGTGGGGACAACACCTTGAAAAGGAGGGAAGTTAGGTGGTAACCTGATCTTAATCCCTTGGATATATTGCACGTACGAATCTTGAGGATCGTAGCATGAAGACATGCGGAAGAAAGGATGTTGACAAGCTTCATTGGGTGGACAGTCACATCTCGAATCGACTGATGAATATTCCCTTATGGTGCTCACCTCTTCAGGGATTTCTTCTTTTTCTTCCTTCGGATCTTCTTCAACCTCCATATCCATTGCTTCTTTACTCACGTTAGGGTCAATTTTAAATTTCTCATAATTTTGAGTTACCCTCACTTTTTGGCCTTTGAGAAAGACCTTCGTAGGAATTTGAATGGGAGTCGGTGGGGTTGTAGATGGGTGTTCCAAATTGTCATATTTCTTAATCCGAATGGCATTGCATCCAACAAGAGAAGTCGGACTCAGGCTCAATTTTAATTTGTTTGCCGACTTGCATGTCTTTGGACGGATGATATGTTGGAATGTCGGAAGGATGATAATCCAGAATGCTTGACGGATGGTCGTTTGGACTGCTTGAAGGGTGATATTATTTAATGCTTGGTGTATGATGCGTTGGTAGGGTTGGATCACTTTGTATGTTGATAGGTAGTTGTTCAGTCCATGGAAAATACACCGGTTTAACGAGGACAATCGGGTGCTCTCAGCCGAAAAGGTTTTCATAGTAGTCATCATTTCAATTGACCTCGAGGAGTATCGGCTCGGGGTATCCTGCATCCTTTATGTCTCGGATAAAGCCGTTTATTATCTTCTTGAATGACATCTACGGGTGGTTTAGAATGAGGAGGGATAGAAAGAGTTACCAACCTACCTTATTCCTATTACATAAAATAATTAATAATAACACTTATTTAATTGGATCGAAGCTTAGGTATTATTAAATAATACCTAATTCGCTAAGATCGATAACTCTGATACCAACCTGTCACACCCCCATCTATGGCCTAGGTGTGTGACCAATAGTTGATACCGTTTTTGTAAATAAATCAGAGTTACGGTTTATTAGAAGAAATTTAGTGTGGACAAAATATTAACATTTATGTATCTCTGTGTGTGTGTGTGTACTTTCAAATTACGGGATTATAAAAATATTCGTTAATGTTTACAAAAGATTTATTGTTTGTTAAAAAACACCATTTACAGTTAATATTAAAGAAAAGTTATCTGATCCATCAGATAGACTAATGGCTACTTCGTCCCCAAGCATCTATTCTTCATTACCTTTAAAACAGTTTAAATATACGTCAGCAACACATGTTGGTGAATAAGCTAACGCAAAAATATTTTATTTACTTAATTACCCCTCGTGACGTAACTTAGGTCATGGCCCATATGGTTTAGGAATAATAAGTTAAAAACCAAAACACAATTACAAACTTAAGCCCTACTCAAAAACCGCTCAGCAAACACTGCAGCGTTCGAGATTACTTACTTATCATTAGTATACACGTTATTACCCTCTCTCGTACATTACTTAAGTCCGGCCCGTCATGGCGGACTTAACCAAGTGTGGTGCGGTGTGTCCCCTGTCTAACCACATATGAAAGGATCCAGACAAACGTACACGGAAAGCCTGAGGTCCAGTGATTACTTTTGTTCATAACGTTTTAAAGATACGTAACCTCATGTAATCAGTTTAATTGACTCGATTAAAGTTAGTTATAAAGGTTTGGAGCTTATTCATCTTTTGTTTATCAGATTCACTTCACTGATTTGTTTTATCTTTCTTGTTATCTCGAACCTATAGTACGTGTATAACTATTCCTTATTACTAGACTAATAATCTAGTTTTAGAACTTTAGTCTTATTCGCATGTTCTTTACCTTAAACACCTTTTCTTTCTTAAACATATTCGAACCTTTAATTCGATTGTTTATTATTTCCAAATACTACGTTTCTTCTTTCCGAAGGAACGTATATTCTTATTTCTTATGTATTAAGAAACTTTTCATCTTTTAATAAAATCTTTATTATTAATTAAATCTTTTATTTATTATACTAATACTTCTTATCCTTATAAAATCATTTTATAATCTTGATTATATTTTCAAGGTATCGAGTATACCTTCGACTAGGGTCTAATCCAATAATATAATAATATTGTATTCGGGCAGAACCTACCTTGATAGGCTTAATAATCGCCTAGATTCTCGGGCATCACTTCCGCACTTGCATGAATATCGAGGTATTCTTGATCAACTCTTTTGGCATGCAAATCGAGGCGGCGTACGGTGGTCGTCGGGTCATACACATACTTCGAGGCGGAATGTCGGTTGGCTTTTGGGTGGCACAAACTTCGAGTAGGCGTCGATTTTTGACACGGTTTTTGAGGATAATGATATCGGGTCGAGGCACGGAAATCAAAGTAGAGAGAGAAAACTATTTTAGAGAGGTGAATTGGGATGATGATATGTGAGGGTTGGTCGCTCTATGTATAAGGTTGATCAGCTGACCCATTACAGTACACGATGGGCCTTGAAATGGATCCATTGCATATCGCGATGGATCTGACGGCTAATTTATTATTATTATTATACTCCATCGCATATCGCGATGCCGCCTAGTGGCCATGCATCATCATCAACTAGCTTTGCCACGTGGTGCCATATGGCGTGAGACGAGTCTCATGTTGTCAGACCATGTCATCGCGGTACGCGATGACATGTTGGTTTTGGGTGATCGCGTATCGCAGCACCGCCCATTCTGGTGTTTTGTGACATACCCATCGCGATACGCGATGGGTAGTCTTCTGATCCATCGCGTATCATGATGGGTCAAGAAATCAGGTTTTCAATTTAGTCCTTATACTTTGAATACTTGGAATGACCTGAAGGAGTTAGTGATGAAGAGGTTATGTGCTGATGCTGAGGTTGAGAGGGCCGAGATGAAGTTTCTGAATCTGAAAGCGGGCAAGAAGACACATCGCGAGTACACCACTGAATTTAACCGCATGTCTAGGCTGGTGCTTGACATGGTGAACAGTGAGGCGAAACGGATCAAATGCTACATCAGGGGACTACCTCAGAAGGTCCGCATGTTAGTTAGGGCCAACAAACCTGCTACTTTTGAGTCTGCAGTTGAGCTAGCAGAGATGGTTTATGACGACCTGGCGGCGGATGATGTGGAAGTGGAAGATAATGAAGGGAAGAAAGGAACCAAACGGCCTGCAGATATCGAGGAGTATGCGGAGGAGAAGACCCAGAAGATGACAGCCAGGGAAACATGCAAAGTGTGCGGGAAGATGCACTTGGGAGAATGCAAGGCTGGTCCAAACCAGTGCTACCGATGCGGGAAGAAGGGGCACATCTCTCGTGAATGCACCGAGGACCAGAAATGTTATAAGTGTGGTAAGTCAGGTCACATAGCTAGGGAGTGTGGAGAAGCCGTGGTAGTGGGGGAAGGAAGAGGAGACGCGTGAAAGGATTGTCTATTAGCTACTAAGAAGGTTGCAGAAGAATAAGTGGCTTGTCGTAGTTGTTTTATGTTAGTACTGTTAAGTGGTGTTTTATGTTACAAGCTGAATCTATGCTGTCTAGTAAGATTGAATGGTTTTATTTTTATGTTTTATGAACTACTTGTGACTTCTAATGATTTGAAATGAATGACTTTTGAATTATCTTGAATGCATGTTGGTCATGATAAATAGTTGTGTGGTGGTAAAGCGTCGCCTTAGGAGTTAGCGTGATTTTAAATAAGACAAAGTTTCTCGGAAAGACGAGACGATACTTGGTACATCGAGGGCCTCATGGACAAGCTACCTTAATAGCTAAAACACATGATCACCGCTCGATGACCGCAAGTCAGAAGTAAGAAGGATAACCCATGAAGCGAAGGCGATTCAATAAACCGTGTAAATATAAGAGGTATTCCTTCTACAAGGAATAAGTTAGGTTTCGGGGACGAAACCTCTTTAAGGGGGGGAAGACTTTAACACCCCGAAATTTCTAAGATAATGTTAATTATATTATTTAATAGTAGAGGGGAAGTTTACTCGGGTAAGCGGAGAAATAAATAAATAGAGTAGGAGCTAGTATGGGTCGGGCTAGTGTTGGTTAATGGATATGGGTTATGGACTTGGGTCATGAAGGAAAGAAGGATGAGACCATGGGCTTAAGCCCATGATCCATAATTATAAAAGCCTTAATCACCCAATTATCATTCATTTCTCATACTCCATACACCACCCAAAACACACACTTAGCTCTCTTTCATCCTACTCTCTCTCTCTAAGCCGAAACCAAGAAGAAGAAGAAGAATTGATTTCTGACCCGAGGTAATGATAGTATGATATTGTAGAGATACAAACCCGTTAGATTTAGTCACGAAACAACGAGTCGACACTGTTAAACCGTTGAAGTCACGAGATCTGGGTGGAATCGGGTATAAACCGAACCTAAGATGAGCTTAGGGATCACCCTAGCTCAGATCTGGATCGAACGGGACGAAAAACGGTGAAAACGGTAGCCAAGCGAGTGAGATCTCGCTTTTCCGGCGAGATTCACGTTTTTCCGGCAACGGCGGCGCCGGAAAGACGGCGCCGGAAAAGTCAGGTACGAGGTAACATATGTCAAAGAATGTTTCTGACCTAACCCTAGTTCGTTAGCGGGGAAAGGACGAACCAGAAGTAATTCGTTAAGGGGGAAATAACGAACTAGCACTAATTCGTCACTTCCATTCGTTAAGAAGAGATAAAGAATTAGAAGCCAGTTCGCTATGTTAAGATGACGAACCGGGATAACGAATTAAGCTAGCGAATTAGGCAGCGAAGCAGATAACGAATTAGATTGTGATTTAATAGTGAATTAGACCTTGATCTGATAACGAATTAGGCTTAATTCGTTATAGAAAAATGAGTTAACGAATTAATTAATAATTTAAAATCGTAGTGAAAAATGTGATAAGACAATTAATAGAAATAAAATTTTTCTAGGGGCTGCCGCCCCGAACCGCCGTTCGTTGTGGGTAATAATTGAGACTAGAAAGACGATATGATTAGCAATAGTAATTGATATTCTAATTATTAAACAGTTAGACGCGCACAGCTCGAGAAGGAATAACCAGTAGCAGAAGAAGTAACCGAAATCAGGTGAGTTTCTAGCCCCATTTCCTTGTTATGTTTTCGGGGCTGTGTGCATACTCGATGTGAAGTGTGAATACACTTACCTTAAGTGGTAAGTGTATGCTATAGATGTCATACGAGGTAGTTATTATATAATGTTTGTCGGTGCGTGAACGATCTTCGGATATTGCACCGTATCGCCAAGGATAGTGATTTCCAAGAGGTTTTTAGTGTGTATGAATGCTATGATGTGACTTGTTTATTATGTAAATGATGTAATGATATGAAGTGTGTTGTAGACGAGTAGAGGTAGAGTGTGTTAGAAGTGGCAAGAGTCTAGTAAGAGTGTTAGTGGCATGACGGTAGTACGTGGTAGGGTAAGCCTATACGTGACTTCGTTATTAAAGTGGCAAAGTGGCATAACGTTATACGTTATTAAAGTGGCAAAGTGGCATAACGTTAATTCGTTATTAAAGTGGTTAACTGGTAGGGATAAATAAGAGGTTAAGTGGTAAGGTGAGCAGGTCAGATAGTGGACTACGTGTCTTCGGATACATATATATTGCATGTAGTGGTTGTATGATAAGTTGCTTGATTAACTAGAACTCAGTCAGCGTAGCTGACTTTTAGTATGCACGCAGGTGAGCTGATTGTAGAGTTACATGAGGATGACACATGGCATGGATTGAACGGCTGGCATCTGAAGAAAGACGAAAAGGTGTTTTAAATATAATATTTTGTGTTATGGTATCAAAGAAAAGATTAAATATTTTGTAATAAACGGTTAAAGTTTTATATTCCGCGAAAGTTTTGATTAACTCTGATTTGTAGAACTGTGTTTATGAGTTAATCCGACATCAAAGTAGGGCTACCGGTAACGGGGCCTTACAAGCTGGTATCAGAGCAAAGTTCGAGAGATTTAAGCATCCTACATGCTTAGACTCGAACAAAAATATGGGATTTAAAAGGAGAAAGAAAGAAGATGCCAGTTCAAGATAGCCATGTGTCACTCAAGCAAGCTCAGTAAAGGTAAAGCGTATAGTAAATAATGTATGTTAATGTTAGCTTATTTGCTAATTGAATAATAGATGCAGGGTAGAGATAGGATTCATCGATTTTGATTGATTAACTGTTTAAGAGTAGAAACCAGCGAAAGTGAAATCATGAGGGAAGTATTTAGAACCTGAGGAGTAATGCAAATAGTTAATTACACTTGATCAACGTCATTAACTACTTACCTTACGAACCATGTGCTAAATAATTCCTCGAGTGATGACTTTTGTGTTTACCTTTTTAGAATACGATGGCTGGATCTAGGGCAGTTGCTGGAGCAGGAGGCCGCGCTGGGCGTCATGGCAGGTCTCTTCGTGACCAACAACCTTCGGTTAAAGCAGCTTCCAACACTGGAGAGGAAGGAAGCGCAGCTGGAAGAAACCCGAGCAACAACGAAGAGGTTCAACTTGGCCCTGCAGTACAAGCAGCCATTGTACAAGCTGTATTTGCTGCTGTGAAGAACCTGAATCCCGAAAGATCTGCTGGAAGCCATTGTACGTATACATTGCATGTAGTGGTTCTATGATAAATTGCTTGATTAACTAGAACTCACTCAGCGTAGCTGACTTTTAGTATGCACGCAGGTGAGCTGATTGTAAAGTTACATAAGGATGACACATGGCATGGATTGAACGGCTGGCATCTGAAGAAAGACGAAAAGGTGTTTTAAATATAATGTTTTGTGTTATGGTATCAAAGAAAAGATTAAATGTTTTGTAATAAACGGTTAGAGTTTTGTATTCCGCGAAAGTTTTGATTAACTCTGATTTGTAGAACTGTGTTTATGAGTAAATCCGACACTAAAGTAGGGCTACCGGTAACGGGGCCTTACACATAGTTAAACCATTCGCATCGTATGGTTAGACCAATTGCATCACATTTTAAGAAAACAAATCTTATTTTCAAACGAGTCTAATCTCATTTTCAAACTAGTCTAATCTCATTTTCAAATGAGTCTCTTCTCATTTTCAAAATGTCTCATCTCATTTTCAAACGAATCTCACCCGATAACTCTTTTATCACCAAGGTCATATATTACCTACATTTTAGGGTCCGATTTACTATCCTACCAAGTTTCATGCAACAACCGACTTCGTTTACCCGTCCTTTTTCACGAACTGAACACTACTCATTTTACCCGAAACAACATTCATCTCGTTTTTAGTAAGGTTTATGCTTTTCCTACTTATTATAAGCCGATCTAGCACCATATTGATTTTCATGGCAATCATACATTAAATACATAACCTTTTATCATAGAACATACCTTACGGATTCGGTTCGACCTCGGTTCGGGTTCGATTCATCCTTGGTTTGAACTAGGGTCATCATCATGGTATGTTTCTTGTTATTTGATGAAGATTGATTCACAAAAACACCTTGGTTTCTCTTGGATTTCGAATCCGATTGAGAGAAATGAGTGTTTATGTGTGTTTGTGGGTGTGTAAAGGCAAGATGGTGAAAAGAGTTTTTTAGGGTTTTAGGGAGGTTTAGGGTCTTTAAATGCACCCCAAGCTCATGGACCTCAAGCCCATAACCATTCACTGCTCCATCTTTTATCTCCAAACCCATCACTCAACTTATGATTATGTAACAAAATTAAATAAGAACACATGATTAAAATAATAATATTATTTTTTTTAACATTCTTTTAAGTAGGATGTAACATCAGAGCGCCACATTGGGCCGATTGCCCATCGCTCGAGCTCGTGCACGTGCGCGTGCGTGTCAGATGATTCACACCCTCGTTAAAGCCACTTAGTGTCTTGTCATATGAGAATATTATCTTGTGAGTCCTATTTATAAAGAGCTCACAAGTTTCTTCTTCTTCAAATGTGGGACAAAACCATTTTCTTCTTCTATCAATGTGGGAAAACATACTTTCTTATTTCAAATTCTCAATCATATATTTTGGGTTCCTCTCCTTTCCTAAGTTGTCAAATTTTAACCAAAATTTTTGAGTTGTTACAAATTTCAATTGAAAGAGGGAAAATGAGCTTCAATTTTACGTTTTTTAAATTAGGGTTTATAAGGTATTTGGGATGATTCTCAAAAGTGCTTTAAGTATTTTTATATTCATTCCATATTCAGGTTAGTCACTAGCCCATTAGGATGCTGCATATACCTTAAAGCATATGAACCGGCCTGGGCCACGGGTTCGATTCCCCAATACCCTATTTAATTTTTAGTTATTTTTATTATTGCATTTTTTCTCTTTTATTTTAATATATCTCTTATTTAATTTATAATTATATCAAAACTAACAATTTTCACTCATTTAACGAGTTGAACACCATCAAGCTTTCAACAACAATTTTGTTTCACGTTTCCGTATATTTATATTTTTTGATTAAAAATAATATATAAACTTTTAAAAGGAATTCAATTAAATTAAATATTTTATTATACCTTTTTACTATTATTTAAAACATACTTAAAACTTTAACGATCCCAAATTCGTTATAAATATGTTGTATCGTATTTTATTCGTTTATTAGACATTTGGATATTTATTTAGATTATACTTTTAAATTTAGGAAAAATTGTCGAGAATTCTCACGCGACTAACCAACTCGCTTAAGCCATCTACTAGTTACCGCCCTTTTTATTTCACATGAGTTTCATAATCCCGTTTTTAATCTTTACGTTTTAGGGTGTAGCATGTACGAGAATACAATATTCATTTTCACTACAATTCACTTGAATGTGTTTGTATGTTATTTTTCCTATTCATGATTGTTTATATACTTTACATGACTAAGTGATACATGTTTACTTTATTGTTGATGGAGACACATGCTCATACTCATACTCGTAGTGGGAGGGTCCGTCGAGACGTACCTACGCCTCTTAATATTTCGGCCTTGTGTCGAATAAAACGGAGGTCCTCATTATTCTTATTAGTTTGGCTTTGTGCTAAATCAAACGAGACTTTTAATTTTATTTTTTTTCGCAATACTTTTATGAACGATTAAATGCATTGAATACATGTGAAATGTCATTTTTAAGTAGTATAAATATAAAAACTTTTGAATACTTGTCAACTTACGTGTTGACAAACTATCTATTATAAGCATGCTACAGGTGTTAATGTATGAAGATTGAACAAGACGAAGGTTTAGACGACCTTAGGTTATTAGAGGAGAATAAAGATTATTTACTTGTATTTTTTATTTTGTTTTAGAACTCGTATGTGTACTTGATTATGAATTAAATTAAATAAATTAAATTGTCAAATTTATTAGTATCATCGTGCGATGATCAATCAATGTTACACCCCGATGTTTAATTTGTCGTCGCCCGGGGTGAGACAACCTACGTATAGTGAACACGCCCAGGGGTCATAGGCCTTTCCTGTATTCACTCATCCATTCTAGCCTATGTTTATGTTATCGTATTCAACATAACCATTTACAACACAAGCACGTACAAGGGTCTCAATCCTTTTCAATGTATATATTGTACATCGTACATACTCACTGTGTGATTGTTCAGACCTTCGCAGAGTCCCATTATCACATTCGTTTCATAAAACAATACCATTCATAAAGTCTTACATATACATTTTATATAACAAAGGCTAGAAGCTAAAATCATAAATCTCTTTTAAATCATTTCATGAGTATAATTTTAAACCAACGAAATTAGCTACAGTCACATTCGTTTCATAAAACAACACCACAACCTATTAATCACACACTTGGATATTCTCATTTCGTAGTATTCGCATGACCAAGTTGTCACGCCAATCAAATTAATCATATAACTAAATGCGAGTACTTATACATACGTGAGAACTAATCTATGCATGTGTGAATCAAGTGGTGCGAAAACTAACTTTATCCGGTAACTAATGAGTACTATTCTATTCCTTAACTTATAATATAAGTGATAACTAATTCATACGACAACTTAGTGCTTGTGTGATAACTATTATATGTGAGAACTTACCCAGTTTGTGAAGAACCCTAATCTGGTCTTGCAAAAACTTCAAATGTTCGATCCATAAATAAATCTATATTCCATATTTATGATTCCTTATGGTTTGAATATCATTTACTAGAAGACCCATGAAAAAATATTAATGAAATGATTCTCAATGGATCTTTAAAGGAAATGACTCCTAACGACTTACAGATGAACCCCAATCAAAAAGAACAAACCAAACCTCTCACGCGGTCTCTTTCTCTCTAGAATTATCTTTTTCTTGCTCTGTAACTTTCTTGGAGAAGGAGGTGAATAAGTCACAAAAGAGAGTTGTTCGACACTATAAGGTTTAAAGTTACGAGAAATTTTCATTTTGGTCCTTTAACTTAAAGATAATCTAAAATGTTATAAAAACTTTACTTCTTAAACTTGGGATGGTACAAGTCTTCCCTCCTTACTAGAGGTTTCATCCTCGAAAGATGTTATATATCAAACAACAACGGATAAGACCTTTTCATTTCTTCTTCCAATACACAAGTAACCTTGGACCCCTTTTGATGTTTCCAGAAAACCTTAACTTGACCAAGGACCTTGTGATGAAACTATTTCTCTTTTTTGTTGACGATAACCACTTGTTCTTCGTTGTAATTCAAATTGGTACTAAGGGTGGATCATTAGCAATACACATCTAGAGGTTCGATATATGAAAGATAGGGTTCGTCTGACTTAAATCATCATGTAGGTTCAATCTACAAGCCACTTCATAACCGTGATAATATCTTAAATGGTCCAATGAATCTTTGACTTAACTTTCATCGCTTATAAAACCTAATTATTCTTTTCCATGGAGTTACTTCAACATGGCCTTATCAGTCACATTAAACTCAATTGATGTACTCCCCCTTATTAGCATAAGACTTTCGCCTATCTTGAGCGGCTTTCATACAAGTGCTAGATCGTATTTTTCGAAATAGTTTTGACTATTTCTAGACTTTGGAATTCCTTTTGCCCGATTTTGCCAATCAGAGTTTTACAATGCCTTCAATAGTTCATTTCGTACAACGGAATCTAAGGCTCGCGCGGTTACTGATGCTGTAAGAGAATTCTTCGAATTAGGCTCTGTTCACACTCGAGATATCATAAAGGCTAGATTCAGAACAAAACTATATTTAGTAGCTCGTGTCAAACCCCAAACTACGGCCCAGGAGTATGACACATATGTTGGTACCACAATTGTAATTAAATCAGAGTTACGTTTTAATAGCAGAAGACTTAAAAACTGGCGGATTTAATATGTAGTATTTACATACAAAAGTCGGGATTTAAAAGTTCCCGAATATAGTTTGAAAGATTACTTGTTTAAGTTTACAAAACAAACCATCATTTAACATTATATTATATTTAACAAAAATATCCGAGCCATCGGATTCTTGCACTTCGTCATCCCAAGTGCTAACCTTGGTCACCTGCAAAATGTAAGAAAATACGTCAACAACGAATGCTGGTGAATATGCTGACGCTAAAAATATTTTCTTTACTTAATCACCCCTCGAGACTACGTAGGTCTCGGCCCAACATGGCTTAGGAATAATCAAGTTAAAATAACAAAATTCATAAACTCAAGTCTCTATACTCGATTCCCCCAGCAAACACCGCAGCGTTCGACTAGTTGAGTGCCTATACGTATACACAAGGTTATACTCCCCGCAGGCGAGCGTAATTGTGACCAGGTGTGATGTGCCCACCACATATGTAAGGATCCAGACAAACGTATACTATAGCCTGAGGCCACTATTTATACTCTTGTTTATAAATGTTTTAGAGACACTTAGTCTCATGTAAAGTTTTTCATATAACACGTTGACTCGTTTCAAAACAAGTTTGTAAAAGTTTGGGGCGTATTCACCTTTTGATTTGGATCGGTTTCAAACACTGTCCGAGAGTCTTTCCCGGTGCTATCTCGCACCTATAGTACGAGTATAACCAATTGTTAGTCGGATATAAAATCCGGCTTAAGACCTTTAGTCTTATTTTATAAACTTTACCTCGATGAACCTTTAGTTCAAAATCTCTTTTCCTTTATAACCTTTAGTTTTACAAGTAATTTATAAACCTTTAGTTTATTTATAAAACCCTACGTTTCTCTTCTTTAAGAAACCTATTCTTTTCTTTTATTATTTAAGAATAGTTATTTATTCCTTAAATAATATTTATAACAAAGATTATATACATATATACTTACACACATATATACATATTTATAAATACTCATGATCATCTTCTATTCTTTCTTTGTTATATTTTCTTTTCTCTTTATCAAGGTATCGAGTATAACCTCGACTTAAGGTTTAAGCCTTTTATAATATTTTATTATTATTTTCATTGGCGTTACGCCTACCTTTATCGGCGTATGGAAACCCTAATTACTCGAGCAGCACTCCAACGCCGTCTTTCCTTCCTTTCCTTCTTGATCAAATCTTCTTTTTGTTATCCTTCCTTTTGCACGCCAAACGACAACACCAATCCTTCACCATTTGTCGGCACACCTTACGAGAATAGTCGTCATGATGTCGGGAGCTAGCGAACGTTCTTGGTTGTTACGTCGGTGGAACGTGGTACGAACTTTGAGGAAACAATGGTACGAAAAACGAGGAATCGGGCACGCTTTTCGAGGTGGATCGAGGGTCGGGTTCTCGGGGTTCAGAGAGATGTTAGAGAGAAGATTGTATGCCGAGTTTTGGTGTGAAAATATGAAACCCCGGACTTGCTATTTATAGGCAAATTTCTGGAACCCGTCACGGTACGCGACGGCCTTCTTGGCACCCGTCGCGTAGCGCGACGTAGCCCGGCTGAGTCACCACGTAGGTCTGCCACGTGTCACCACGTGGCAGACGATGTGCCACGTGGCGGACGACGTGCCACGTATGGCCATGTGTCGGGACACGTGGCGGAAGGGGTGCCACGTGTGGACACGTGGCAGTCTTGTGCCAGAGGTGTCAGGCTACGTCATCGCGGTACGCGATGACGTACGCTCAACAGCGATCGCGTATCACTGTTGACCCTTCTAGAATGAATTAACCAAGCCTGTCGCGATACGCGACAGACTCGTCCTTTGTCCCGTCGCGTATCGCGACAGGACAGAAATACAGAATTTTCCCTTTTAACCTTGGAGTTTGGAATTTGGCAAAATTGGTCCTTTGACTTTGAAAGTTTAACATTTTTGGCTCGAAATTTTCGTGATGTTACATCCTCCCCGCCTTGAAATAAATCTCGTCCTCGAGATTGCTTTACGAGAATAAGTGGGGGTATTTCCTTTTCATTTCCGATTCGAGTTCCCAAGTATACTCGGGTCATCTTCGGGAATCCCATTTTACTTTCACAATTTTTAATGTTCTTATTTTCAATTTCTTTGTTTTCGAGTCTTCTATTTGAATTGGACGATCTACGAATTTTAAGTTTTCATTTATTTCAACATATTTTAATGGCATAGCTAAGGATTCATCGGTTAAGCATTTACGAAGATTTGAGACGTGGAATACATCGTGTATCCCTTGCATTCCTCAGGTAGTCGCAAGCGGTATGCAACAGTACCAATTCGTTCAATCACCTCTAAGGGTCCAACGAATCGAGGACTTAATTTTTCTTTCTTGCCGAAGCGAACGACGCCTTTCCATGGCGAGACTTTCAAGAGAACTTTGTCACCAACATTAAATTCCAATGGCTTACGGCGGACATCGGCGTAACTCTTTTGGTGATCACGTGTCGTCTTAAGTCGTTCTCGGATTTGGAGAACTTTATCCGTGGTTTCTTGGACTATTTCAGGTCCAGATAATTGATTGTCTCCAGTTTCAGACCAACACACGGGTGTTCTACACTTTCGACCATATAACACCTCGAACGGTGCGGCTTGAATACTTGCGTGATAACTCCCACCTAAGTCAATCACACAAGCTCGGAGCATATCTTCCAACGTTTGAATTGTCCTTTCGCTTTGCCCATCAGTTTGTGGATGATAGTCCCAACTCCCACCTAAGTCAATCACACAAGCTCGGAGCATATCTTCCAACGTTTGAATTGTCCTTTCGCTTTGCCCATCAGTTTGTGGATGATAGGCGATGCTAATGTTTTGTTTCGTACCAAGCTCTTGTTGGAAGCTATTCCAGAAATGAGACGTGAAACGGCTGTCTCGATCAGAGATTATAGATAACGGTACTCCATGCAAAGCAACGATGTTGTTTACATAAATACGCGCTAATCTGTCCATTGAGTACGACTCATTGATTGGAATGAAGTGAGCGGATTTGGTTAATCTATCGACGATCACCCAAATAGCATTGTGTTGTCGAGTCGTCTTGGGGAGTTTGGTTATGAAATCCATGGTTATTAACTCCCACTTCCATACAGGAAGTTCGGGTTGCTGTAGCAATCCCGAAGGCTTTTGGTGTTCAGCCTTGACCTTCAAATAAGTTAGAAATTTCGCTACATGCGAAGCGATGTCCTTTTTCATTCCATTCCACCAGTAGTTGGGTTTGAGATTTTGATACATTTTATCACTACCGGGGTGCATCATGTATTTGGACTTATGGGCTTCATTCATTATCCTTTCACGCAAGTCCCCAACGATTGGCTTTTCGTGCTCTTTACGACTTAAGGCGTCAGCCACAACGTTGGCTTTGCCTTCACGATAAACGATCACGCAGTCATAGTCGTGAAGAGTTTCCATCCAGCGTCGTTGGCGCATGTTAATTTCTTTTTGATCGAAGATGTGTTTCAAGCTTTTATGATCGGTGTACACGGTAAATCTTACTCCATAGAGATAGTGCCTCCATATCTTTAGTGCAAAGATTATGGCGCCTAACTCTAGATCGTGAGTTGTATAGTTCTTTTCGTGAACTTTGAGTTGACGAGAGGCGTAAGCGATTACTTTCTTCCATTACATTAGTACACATCCCAATCCGGAATGAGACGCATCACTAAAGATAACGAAATCTTCAGTACCTTCTGGCAAGGCAAGTATAGGTGCTTGGGTAAGCTTTTGTTTGAGTATATCGAACGCCTCTTGTTGTTTTGTTCCCCATTCGTACTTGATGTTTTTACGAGTCAAAGAAGTTAAGGGAACAGCTATTCGAGAAAAATTTTCGATGAACCTTCAGTAATAGCCGGCCAGTCCCAAGAAACTTCGAATCTCGGTTGGCGACTTTGGGATCTCCCACTTAGAGATAGCTTCAATCTTAGCGGGGTCCACTTGAATACCGTTGACGTTGATGATGTGACCAAGGAATTGTACCTCGTGCAACCAGAACTCGCATTTTGAGAACTTGGCGTACAATTTCTCGGTTCTAAGAATTTCAAGTAAGGTTCGAAGATGATTTTCATGATCGTCCTTAGACTTAGAGTAAATGAGTATGTCATCGATGAAGACGATAACAAATTTATCCAAGTAAGGCTTGCAAATACGGTTCATCATGTCCATGAACGCGGTTGGCGCACTAGTAAGTCCAAATGGCATAACGGTGAACTCATAATGGCCATACCTTGTTCGGAAAGTAGTTTTAGGAATATCTTCGAATTGAACTTTGAGTTGATGGTAACCAGAACGAAGATCGATTTTGGAAAAGAAGCTAGCACCTTGGAGTTGGTCAAACAGATCATCGATTCGAGGGAGTGGATAGTGATTCTTGATTGTGACTTTGTTTAACGCATGATAATCGATACACATACGCATAGATCCATCCTTCTTCTTAACGAATAGAATTGGCGCTCCCCATGGTGACGAACTCGGTCGGATGAAGCCTTTCTCGAGAAGCTTGTCGAGTTGTTTCTTTAGTTCCTTCATTTCAGTTGGAGCAAGACGGTATGGTGCCTTTGCGATCGGAGCAGTACCGGGAATAAGGTCGATCCTAAATTCTACTTCGCGATCAGGAGGAATTCCAGGGAGTTCATCAGGAAAGACATCAGAAAATTCAGAAACGATAGGAACGTCTTTGATTTCGTTTGGTTTGGATTCTTCAGTGACGTAGGCCATGAATGCTAAGCATCCTTGATTTAAACATTTGTTAGCCCTAATCATGGAAATTATGCTAACTTGGCCAGCGTCTTTGTCCCCTTCAATTCGAATAGTTTGTTTATCAGGGGCCTGAAGTTCGACAGTTTTGTTATTGCAAATGATACGAGCATGGTTATTGGATAACCAATCCATACCAAGTACAATATCAAAACCAGCAAGAGTCATGGGCAATAAACAGATAGGTAGAATATAACCAGCTAAGAGAACTTTTCCGTTTTCAAGGTCTTCAGAGATTTTAACTATTTCACCACTAGCAGTCTCGACGCTTAGAGTCTTATTTAACTTTGTTAAAGGTTCGTTTAATAGACTACAAAAGCTATAATCTATAAAAATTAAGTTGGCACCTGAATCAAACAAAACTCTAGCATAGGTGTCGTTGACTAGAAATGTACCGGTGATGGTTTCCGGCATGTCAGCGGCCTTTTTCGTGTCAAGCACGAAGACTCTTGCGTTTTCTTTCTTGTTTTGGCCACTTCCACTCGCACCTCCAGTCGCGGGTTTGTTATTCGGGCACTCAAAACTTAGAAGCCCCATCTCCTTACAGGTATAGCACGTCATCTTCTTTTTCCAACAGTCAGCAGCAGCATGGCCCGGTCTTTGGCAAGATTCACAAACGGCTGACAGGACATGTAGGCATTGCCCTCGGTGGCGTTTTCGACAAACCTTACAGAATGGAGCGTTCGAGTTGAACCCAGATCGATTTTGATTTGCACCCTTGCCTTTGAAGTGGGTGTTTCCACCAGCCTTTCCTTGATTGTTAGTTGATGTCATCTTCTTATCTTCTTCTTTGTTGCGGACAAGGCCGCCCATCTCGCGGAGTCGGCGGTTTGAGGTAAATGAGACCTTACCATATTGCGGATTTCCCGCGGAAATCCCCAAATATATCGCGTGACTTTGCTTGACTCAGGGTTAACCAGCTGGGGAACAAGGTGACAATACTCATGGAACTTGGTGTTGTACTCTCGAAGGTTTGTCCCTACAACCTTATGATTTAGAAATTTAGTTTGAATTTGGTCGGTTTCATGCATGGGACAAAATTTTGCCAACAACATCACTTTGAACTCTTCCCACGCAAGATCATATAAAACTTGATGTTCCTTGCTCATTATTAGCGTGTTCCACCATTCCAACGCCTCGCCTCTAAACATTTGAGCAGAGTATTGTATCATCTCTTTTTTCGAACACTTGCTTATAATAACAATGGACTCCATCTCCTCGAGCCATCTTACAGTCGTGATAGCTCCCTTGTCTCCATGAAATTCTTTCGGCCCAAAATATTTGAAGTCCTTGAACGAACAACCTCCAAGATTCAACTTCTTGAACTCTTGACGAATACCTCCATCAGCATTTGACTAGTGCATACTTTCTTCTAGGTGGGACGGTCTAGAACGAGGTTTGGAAATAGACTTTTGTGACGGGTTAACGGATCGGGAATGTTTGGATTACCTAGATTGGGATCTAGCTTCGGATTCTTCCCTAACCGCTTTCTTAATCATTTGTTGAATTTGGTTCATATATTTGTCAGGGATTGGTTCTTCCTGTCTATTTTCAGGTTCTTTCTCTTTCTTTTTCTCTTTCCTTTTGTCGGCTTCCTTTCGGGAAGCCTCAAGATTATTGCTCGATTGAGACATTATCTTTTTATTTTATTATCTTTTCTTTGAATATGAAATTTAACAAGTTTTTCTTTTATTAAACATACGTTTTATTTATTCAACATATGTATATGCCATACAAGATATATATACGGATTATTACAACACATAGATTCATATATACATCCATAATTGATGTATATATTTATTCCTATCCATACATCACTTAACACATAAAATTACATTAACATACAAACGATATTCTCCACAACACTTCATTTCTTGAAATTACACCACCAACACTTCAATCTTTCATGAATTTCTTCACAACCTTTGTCAACTTGTTGCACTTTCGAAGAAGCGTTTCTCCTATCTTCATCTTTTTCTTTTCATCAATGGCTATCTTCTTCCTCAACTCATCCGTCTCATGTAGGGCTCGATCAAGATGTTCTTCCTGTGACTGAGGAATGTCATTGGGATAACCGTAGCGAGGTGGTGGATCACGGTACCCCATCATAACCACGTCAAAATGATTCCTTGGATCCGGATATGGTGAAGCAGTCACATCGGATTGGTAGTTGAAGAAGGCTTCAGCAGCTTCATTCTGTTCCTGGATCTCATTGGCCTGTTCTTCAATGGACGGAATTTCACCTTGGTATGATGGAAAACTTGTTGACGCCTTACCCTTGAGTTCATGGAGAAATTGTATGTACGGATCAACAGAACCATAGCTTGGGTTTTGAGAGTATGGTTCTTCCTCTGGTGTTGTCACTTCATTTGGGTTGTCGGGATATTCTTCTTCTGGGTCTGTCTCTTCTTCCGGATACTATTCTTCCGGGTCATCTTCCTCCATTATCTGGGCAGTTTCCTTTGAGATTGCGGGCATGCGGAAATTTTCAAATGGCATTGTCACCCTCATTTTGGGTTTGCGAGATGGCCCTTCTTTGTTGATACGGGAGTCTGGGAAATCCATAGTAGAAGTTCCTGTGTGCCACCTCCGTTGATCTGAGTGGCATTGCATCCAGTCGGATAAGGGAGATCTTGGTTCCTCCTTGATCGGTCGGTTGGAGAGGAAAGCGTATGAAGGGTGAGGATTTGGTGGTAAATGTGTCGAACCTCCAGATGGGTAATATGGCGGGATCTCAGTTGGTTGATAGGTTGGAATCTCGGAAGGATGATATGTCGGTACTTCGGATGGTTGGTACATGAGTAAGATTGGCGGGTAGTAGCTTGAGTGCCTTGGTGCTTGGTATACTTGATGAGGAGTATTGTCTAGGTGATAAATTGGACTTTGCTCATTGCCGGAATAATGATGTGGCTTGGTTTGATTGTGATCCTCGTTGGTATTGAAGAATGATTCATAGTAATCTTTGCTCATGACACCTCTTGGAAATTTGTAGTATTTATTTGCCCTTCTTGCTTTATTATCATAATACTCTATTAATTTCTCGAAAGACATCTTCGATGGGTGGTTCAGAACGAGGAGAGGGAAAGAAAGGGTTACCAGCCAATCTTATCCCTAATTCAAATAAACAAGTAAATATTTTCCTATACTTGGATCGAAGCTTGGGTATTGTTTTATGATACCCAATTCGCTAAGATCGATGGCTCTGATACCAACACTTGTCACACCCCAAACTACGGCCTAGGAGTATGACACATATGTTGGTACCACAATTGTAATTAAATCAAAGTTACATTTTAATAGCGGAAGACTTAAAAACTAGTGGATTTAATATGTAGTATTTACATACAAAAGTCGGGATTTAAAAGTTCCCGAATATAGTTTGAAAGATTACTTGTTTAAGTTTTACAAAATAAACCATCATTTAACATTATATTATGTATAACAAAAATATCCGAGCCATCGGATTCTTGCACTTCGTCATCCCAAGTGCTAACCTTGGTCACCTGCAAAATGTAAGAATATACGTCAGCAACGAATGCTGGTGAATATGCTGACGCTAAAAATATTTTCTTTACCTAATGACCCCTCGATACTACGTAGGTCTTGGCCAAACGTGGCTTAGGAATAATAAAGTTAAAACAACACAATTCATAAACTCAAGTCTCTCTACTCGGTTCCCCCAGCAAACACCGCAGCGTTCGACTAGTTGAGTGCCTATACGTATACACAAGGTCATACTCCCCGCAGGCGAGTGTAATTGTGACCAGGTGTGATGTGCCCATCACATATGTAAGGATCCAGACAAACGTATACTATAGCCTGAGGCCAGTATTTATACTCTTGTTTATAAATGTTTTAGAGATACTTAGTCTCATGTAAAGTTTTTCATGTAACACGTTGACTCGTTTCAAAACAAGTTTGTAAAAGTTTGGGGCGTATTCACCTTTTGATTTGGATCGGCTTCAAACACCGTCCGAGGGTCTTTCCCGTTGCTATCTCGCACCTATAGTACGAGTATAACAAATTGTTAGTCGGATATAAAATCCGGCTTAAAACCTTTAGTTTTACAAGTAATTTATAAACCTTTAGTTTATTTATAAAACCCTACGTTTCTTCTTCTTTAAGAAACGTATTCTCTTATTTTATTATATAAGAATAGTTATTTATTCCTTAAATAATATTTATAACAAAGATTGTATAAATATATACTTACACACATATATACATATTTCTAAATTCTCATGATCATCTTTTATTCTTTCTTTGTTATATTTTCTTTTCTCTTTATCAAGGTATCGAGTATAACCTTAACTTAAGGTTTAAGCCTTTTATAATATTTTATTATTATTTTCATTGGCGTTACGCCTACCATTATCGGCGTATGGAAACCCTAATTACTCGAGCAGCACTCCAACGCCGTCTTTCCTTCCTTTCCTTCTTGATCAAACCTTCTTTTTGTTATCCTTCCTTTGGCACGCCAAACGACAACACCAATCCTTCACCACTTGTCGGCACACCTTACGAGAATAGTCGCCATGATGTCGGGAGCTAGCAAACGTCTTCTTGGTTGATACGTCGGTGGAACGTGGTACGAACTTTGAGGAAATGATGGTACGAAAAACGAGGAATCGGGCACGCTTTTCGAGGTGGATCGAGGGTCGGGTTCTCGGGGTTTAGAGAGATGTTAGAGAGAAGATTGTACGCTGAGTTTTGGTGTGAAAATATGAAACCCCGGACTTGCTATTTATAGGCAAATTTCTGGAACCGGTACGTGACGGCCTTTTTGGCACCCGTCGCGTAGCGCTACGTAGCCCGGCTGAGTCACCACGTAGGTCTGCCACGTGTCGCCACGTGGCAAACAGTGTGCCACGTGTTGACACGTGGAGGACGACGTGCCACGTGTGGCCACGTGTTGGGACACGTAGCGGAAGGGGGTGCCACGTGTGGACATGTGGCAGTCTTGTGCCAGAGGTGTCAGGCCACGTCATCGCGGTACGCGATGACGTAGGCTCAACAGCGATCGCGTATCGCTATTGGCCCTTCTAGAACGAATTGACCAAGCCTGTCGCGATACGCGACAGACTCGTCCTTTGTCCCGTCGCGTATCGCGAGAGGACAAAAAAACAAAATTTTCACTTTTAACCTTGGAGTTTGGAATTTGGAAAAATTGGTCCTTTGACTTTGAAAGTTTAACATTTTTGGCTCAAAATTTTCGTGATGTTACAGCTCGTGAGCAACTTGTCTAGTTTACGCATGTAGTCGTAGAATCTAATCATCATCATCATCGTACTCAGGATATCCCACCAATAGCAAATTATGGTATGGTCTGAGAAAGGTAAGATGTCGACAGCCTTACCTCTACCCTATAGGGATAGAGACGCTGCTTCCAGTGAGACCCCCGGCTTGATAATAGTTTTGTATCAAGCCTTGGACATAAGACACATAACACTCAATCATCAGGACACCGGTTGATTGGTGCATGTACCTTTGTCTTTCGGCTATCAACGCCACCACATGATGCATGATTAACCTTCCGTCACTTTTAACGTTATTTATACGAGATTAGTAAAATAACGTCAAAATTAGTGCAATTTCACTTTCACCCACTCGAGGGTTCACACATATACACATTATATGCGCGCACCGCAAGCAGGGCATCTCGTAGAGTTTTTTGTTGCCACGTGTCATTCTCTAATGCATTGTTATTATTTCTTCCCGCCTCTCTCATATTAATTATACATACTTTAAGTTCTTTTTATATATTTTTTGTTTAATGATTTCTATAATTGCTATTACAAAATATATTTATTTATAAAAAAAAGTTAGGTTTGTTTATAAAAATTTTTATAAACTGAACATTCATTTAACTTGTCTAATACAAAGTATATCCTTTTTATATATATAAGAAAACATTTACAGATATATGAAACATTTTAGCTACTATTATACTCAACATATTCATTGTTAAAAACACGTAGATATTTAACTTAGTCTGACCCGCCTTCTTTTCCTTTGTAACCATAATATCTTTCTTTCTATCCATAAATTGCTGATCAAAACCTTATCGATTCTCTTTTGTTGAACATTCTTCGATTGATCAAAAGATTTCTTCCATTGATGACTAGTTCGTTTTGTTCCGATTGTACCGTTTATGTTCTAATAACTATTTTACTTAAGTTGTTATCATATTTTTTAATGTATCATTTAATGTTGTATCGAAAGAAATATTTAGAGATCTATGATTTATCTTTAAGTTTATGAATTTAGTTGTAATTTGACTTTGTATTTATAATGTAATACTTAATTTTATTTGTCATTCTTTTATTTATAAAGTTATTACTTATTTAAGTTATTCAACCCATGTAGAATATATATACATATCGTAGTATAATAAGTATAAATAAAATACTCCGGTTTTATGGAAATGCTTCTACTTTTTCCTATTTAAACAAATAACTCGAAAATGAAAAACATGATTTAGCCTAAAATAATATTCGTTGAAGTGACACCAACCCAAAAGTCTCATAGAGTCCAAAGATTCCAACTGTCTCCCTACATGCGCTACCCCCACTCATTTTTTTATTTTTTTTGAACGGCAAATTTAACAGAAAGGCTAGCGAGGAAACTAGCAAAAACTCTAAGACAGGACCAAAAAAACAAACAAGACTGCCTAAACACCAAAAAAAAACCTCTAGAAATCTAACAAGAGAACACCCGAACAAACATCAAGCAAAGAGACCTAGATAACCAAACCTCAACCTCGGGATCTAAACCCTTCTTCTTCTATAACCTTCGAAACAAGATCTTCCATACCCTCAAAATTCATCCCCAATTCACGAGCCATCATAATTGTAGCCTCAACCTCCTTTGTGTTGTCACCTACCGTTTGACACTCGCTACCCCACTGATTTAATTCTAAGAAATATATTTGAATTTCTTTTTCGTGTCTAATCATTTACGTTTACTATTTAATAAACAACTTAAAAAATCTCATACGTTGCAATGGCTTGAGCTTAATTCAGAAAGGAACTCAAATGCCTATGCAGTTACCTTGTGGGAACCCGAAAAGATCCAAACCTTTTTTCTTTAAATGCCTTAAACCGGTGCATTGCAACATGGACCCGATGGTAACTTGGTTGATATTGTTGCGGTACAAAAAAGAAAGTTAACCGGACAAAGTTGAATTGCTAAATTCTTGTGTCAAAAGTATAAATGCATGAAACATTGATGACTAAAGTTTGAATAACTATTGACATCGGTGGCCAAAGTTAAAAGTTCAAAAGCTTTCAACATGTTTTCTACATTTTAGTGTCCAAAGTAAAGTTTTAAACATTCAACATACCTTTTAATATAATATATATATATATATATATATATATATATATATATATAATAAACATTCTACAATTAATAGTTATTGTGGCTAAAGGGTGAAGGTCAAAACCCAAAACATCAAAATTTGTTCGGTTTCAAATGGGTTGGACTTAGCACCATAAACCAACTTACGGTTGGTTAACTAGTTGAGTTGACTTGTGCGAGGACAAGCTCTGTCTTGATTAAACTCAACTTTAAACTGAACAGAAAATTCAAGCTTTAACTTGGCTCAGTTAAAAATTGAGACATCTTACCCTCCCCCACCCCCACCCCCACCCCCCAACACACACACACACTTTTTGCTTAACTCGATTTTCAGCCTATTAGATTGTTAGAACTAAGGAATGAAAAGAAATTCATTTAATAACAATGGAAAGTTAGACTTAATAATTGAATATATATAGCGTACGTGGTTAGAGCAGTGAAAACCTTCAATGTAAAAGAGAGGATGAGTAGAGGTAGATTTAAATTGACTTGGGAGGACCGGATTATGCATGATTTGTTGGAGTTTTACCTCTCTTAAGACATGGTCCATGATAAGAGTTCATGATAACGTAAGATAAAGGTTATGGATTATTAGGGGATGACACTTGTGTGTAGTTTTACCTCATGAGAATAGATTCTTTTACATTTTAGGTGGACTTTGCATGTGATTAATTTCTTCAATTTTTTATGTATGCTTGTGTTCTCTTACATTTTAGCCGGGGGTGTCTCTGAAAGCAAGTTATCTATTATCATGAATAAATGTAAGGTTTACCTATGTCACACCCTCCCTAACAATAGCTTTTGCTATTTGTAGAAATTACCGAGTTAATGTTGTTTACTTGGGTTAAAATGTTAAATGTTGGGATTAATTCAAGCAAGACAGACAAACAAGCTAATACTGGCTTGGGCTTGATTTGTTTACAGTGAAATTAAAGTCAAGCAAAGCTTTATCGATCAAGCATCAAACAACCAGCTATGAATTAAAAAATTTGACAAGAAATTCATTCATTTATTTAGTAATCGATAACAAACGGAGTTATAGTTTTATGTTTGCTAGTATCAGTTCGCTTATCAACGTTTGTAAATACTTAATAAACACTTTGCTTATGTGCAAATCACATACATTAAAAAAATTAATAATAAACAAAATGAATGTGATCAATATTAACTTGGATAAATACTCTGTATATTTTAACTCAAATCGGGATTTCTGTATGAGGGTTGAGTTATAATAAGAAGATTAGTTTTCTTAGGAAGGATAAGAAATAATCTTGTCCATTTATTTGAGAATTGAATGGTTGAGATTAGATTAGAGAGATCATCAAGTGTAAAACAACGGTAAGAGCATAATAGGGATAACACATTTGTTGACTTTCTCTCTCCACATGCAAGGCACATGTCAAATTTTCCCATCATTTTAAAACGTCTATAACTTTTTTATACGACATTTTTTTTCAAAACAATTTCACCATAAAAACGAGTGTTTTTTTATCTTTTATATGAGTACCATATTGCTTTATAAAAAAATTGTGGGTTTTTACAAAGTGTGTTTTACCATAATTGTGTTTTACAAAATTGTGTTATACAATTGTGTTTTATTTTTTCATAGTGTTTTTTGTATTGTGTTTTTTACATTGTGTTATTTAATTGTGTTTTTATTGTGTTTTTGTCATTGTGTTTTTATTTTCATAGTGTTTTTCCATTGTGTTTTTTAAATTGTGTCTTTTTCATTGTGTTTTTCATAGTGTTTTATTTTCCTGCGAAATTTCCGAAGACTTTTTCGGCAAGGTGGTGGCGGTGGTGGTTGTAGGAGATAAGTGAAAATTTAAGTGGGTTTTAATTAAGTGGGTTTTTGAAATTAAATTAAGAGGGTTTTCAATATTAAGGTATTAGACAAAAATACCCTCCTTCTTAGCCTTTTTAGGAAAATCAAACTTCTTATTTGATCTTTTCTCTTCTGTATGATGATATACTAACTTTTTTAATTTTATATCTTTTCATTTATATTCACTTCTATATCTCATAACCGGGCGGATTTTTTATTAAGAAACAAATATCAACAATAAAGTCACCCGCTCAAGTTAATATGTTCATTGGTTTCTTCTATTAGTAAAAGTTAGATAAACGAACATAAACAAGATTGATGTTCTTTCAATTTGTTTTTACTATACTTGGATCGGTAAAGTTAGGTAAAACTTCAAACAATAACTATTCTTTTTCAAGAATCCTGTACAATTACTCAGAGGTTTTTTTCTTTTAAAATATATAAGCAGTTAATTTCATTAGATTTCTAGTCTTAAGAAAAATTTGTGTAATTAAAATTCTTAACTGGTCTTTTAAAATGAAAATACATGAATTCTAGCTATAATTTAATTATTATACTGTTCAAATTACTTTAAGTATGATAAAATAATGATAAATGCTAGTTAACTAAATAATTATCAAGTTTTATAATTGTTCAATTTCAGTTAAACTAAAAAATGATCACCGAATAATAACAACATTCTTGTATGTTTACTTGCCTTTAGTTTTATAAATAATTAAAGAAAAACAAAAATCATTTGACTGAATACTCAATAAAATTGAGTGACTTTAGATAAATAAAAATAGATGAAGTTACTTTAAAAGAACTCCTGAGAAACTTGTTTATTAATTGTATGCAAATCAAGTTTTTGTGTAATTCTTTTAACAAATAGTTGATATATTAAAATTATTAAAAAAACAGTTTGTAACATCCCAAAAATTTCGATCCAAATTTGACAACTAAGTAAAGTTGAAGGATCAAAATTTTCCTAAAATAAGTGTTGGGAAAATTTAAATAAAGAAAACAAGATTATTCTATAAGGAAATAAAAATCCCATAAATAAAGTTACCCTATGTTAAGGATATGAAATAAGGAAATTGCATCCCACATTGAAAGATGTAAGAAAGTGGAAGCATTCCACATGGGTATAAATAAGGAAGTTAAAACTCATCCCATATGGAAAGTGATAAACAAATGGAAGCTTTTTATAAGGAAAAGATTTTCCATATTTATATTCTTATATGCCTAGCATGCACCCAGTGGTCCTAGCAGAGGGTGCGAAGCACCCGACTCGCACGCCCACGCGCTCGGGCTCGCGCGAAGGGCGATGGGCGCAATGTGGCACTTTGATGACACACTTTCACTTTTCACGATCGCATTGCCGCGAGCCGCTTAAGAGCCGCCTTAGTATTTTTGGACAACGAAAATTAGACCAGAAGTGACAAGCTACAAAAGATGAAGAACTGAAAATGAAAAATAATATATAGGGACCCATCGCGCTACACGATGAGTCCACGGAGACGGCCATCGCGTACCGTGATGGGCCGTGATGACTCAGGGACACGTGGCAGCGCGACGGGACACGTGGCAGAATGTACACGTCGCGCTACGCGACGGAGTCAGGGAAGAATCCCATCACGTACCGCGATGGGATCCAAAATCAGCTATAAAAGGGGAGGCCACGAGCTCATTCCTCACACACCTCTCCACTCTCTCTCTAGAATTACTCTCTCACTACCTCGGTTTTCGTGCCGACCCGACAATCGTTACCTCGTAATCCGTGCCATACACTGACGAAACCTCAAAATGCATGCTACACGAGAATAACCCAACATTCTATCTCGAAGTACGTGCACGTCACGACGGCCACCATATGTTACCTCGTTTTGCGTGCCAACCTCGAAGTTCGTGCTAAGCCCCGAAGTTCTGACAATCTAAGCACCAGTACGCGACATAGAGTAGAAGTACTGCTCGTACAAACTTAGGTATTTAAACTTCGAATACCCGTGTAAGGTAAGGGTTCTGACCTAAGTCATTATGGTATTATTATTATATGGCTTAGACCATAGTCAGGGGTATAGCCCAAACCTTGATCATAATTATGTTTACATAAGCTTTAAACATACAAAGGATTATAATAGTGTTTCTTTACAACTAAGAAACATCAGTTTTACATTCATAAGGAAATATGGTTTCTTCACGATTAAGAAACATAGCATTCGTATACAAAGAATATAGTTAAAACTTTGTTTCTTCATGTGTAAGAAACATATGATTTTACATGCATAGCAGTCAATGAATGTTTCTTCTTGAAGAAGAAACAGATTATAGATGTTTCTTCATGAAAAAGAAACTAATCATATGATTTGGTAAATAAACAGAAAGACTACGGGTCTAAATATTTTATTCAAACAAATGATCAATCAAGGTTTAAAGCTATTTAAACCAGACTAAAGGTCTATAGCCGGATCAAGAGACGATCCAGATATTTATATACCTATTTTATTATAGGTCAATCAGTCAGTCAGTCAGTCAATCATTCATTCATTCACAGTCAAGGTTTCAAACGCACACCGACAGTACAGGTGAATACGTTAACCTTTTTATCAGTCGAAACATATTTATACTCAATGAGATAAACGGGTGTTTGTCTTAACGAGTCAATCAATTGTCTACATGAGATCGAGTAATCTCTAAAACTTTATAATACAAAGTAGAAAATAAAGTCAACTCAGACCGAATACACATGTGTCTGGATCCAAACATAACCATTCAGCCTAATCATTCAAAGGCTACGTGGCCGTAGGCTAATGGTCATAATTAGTCTCCCGATAAGGGCTACGTGGCTCGGGAACAATTGTGTGTGTAGGGCAGTGGTACATAGACCAGAAGTAGAAATGCTTCTGCTGAGCTTGTAGAGAAAACTATATTTATATTATATTATCATTCAAATGTTTTATTGAGTCATACGTATTCACCAGCATATAGCTGACGTATTTTTCCCCACATTTCAGGGAAACATATTAGCACAGGTAGCAAGGAATATAGTCATTCATGAAGATAGACGCTCGCAAGGTAGAGATGACTCAGTTTTAAATTATCAAAATATTATAAACATGATTTATAAATCAAACACTCGGGTATTTATTATCCGACAAGCTTTCAAATAAATTAATATTATAACCAAAGTCTTCCTTTAAAATAAACCGCAACTCTGATGTATTTACAAAACAGGTACCAACTATTGGTCATACGCCTAGGCCCTAAGCCGGGGTGTAACATAATTATTTTACTATATACTAGATATGTAGTTTGGTGTCGCAGGTGTTCTGAATATCGGTGCACTTAGTGGCACTTGTTAGTCCATATATTCTTTTATGTCTAAGATATTTTTGTTTTTTGTTTGAGGTTTTAGATACTTGTTATTTGATTTTTTATTTAAAACAATTTTCTTAGAACATTTTGTTTTTTTATAAATTGCCGACATCATCAATTCTCGCCGCCGCACACGTGAGTTCGTTTTTCTTCGTTTTTGTTAATTTGTTGTGTTTAGGTGTTAACTAAATTAGTTTTTGGTTTACTTTTGGTGTCATAAGCTAATGCCGAAAGGATTTGTGTTGGTTCGTCACTGCAGCGAGTGCTTTTTAGTTTAAACAAGTTAAGTTTTTGTATTTTATGGTTAACGGATTTAGTTTTGTGGGTTTTCTTCCGAGCCATAACCCGATACCGATCGAATTAACGTCAACTTGTAGCCACGACGCGCGTGTTTTACCAACCGACTAAAATGTCGTTTTAAATGGGTTTTTTTATCATAAGCTATATGAATGTTAATACCACCATCCTACTATCTAGTATTTTTTAAATTTAATTACTATTCTATGTAATTTTTTTCTTTACTCTTCACTTAAAAGTAACAGACTTTCAAATAAAACTAAATTCAAATATTATACTAGGGTTGTTTTAAATATATATATAATAGCAAATGTGACGGTGAAATTTGATATATTGTTTTCTTTTCAAACATGTCACCTTCAATCCACTATCTATCTTTAAATTATATTACCTTGCTTTATATATGGATTTCGTTAAATTTTATTAACTTTTTGTGAATTCAAGTTAACTTATTTTTATATAATAACTAGTTTCTTTACGTTTCGCCGGGCATCTAGCACAACCCCAACGTTGAAACCCGGGAATTATGACATTGAGTCGACACGGATTCGGTTGGTATTGATTACGTTCGTTAAGGTATAGACACCGTTAATAAAGTTTGAGCGTTAAAACCCGAAAAAATAATTTTTCAATATTACAAATAAAAATATTAACATACACAATATTTAAAACGATGTTTATCTGGTCGGCAAACCCGGGCGGCAGTAAAACTCAGGCGTTGGCAATCCCGCGCATTGAGGCGGTAACTCGACACAAATTCGGTCGGTTTCAAAGTGAACCAATGGCCAATTTGGGGAGGGGGCATCGGTAAACTTGCGTGTGGTGAAACCTAAGCGTTGTCGGTCACGGGTGTTGAGGCGGCAGGTCTAAAATATAACTGGTTCGATATTGTTTGGTTAATTTCAGTTAACCGTGGGTACAAAAAATAACCGATAACTATGATTTAGTTAATTCGGTTTTCGATTATGTTTCATCGATTTTTTATTTGGTTCAGTAAACGGTTCACCCCTACAATGTACATAACATACAATTCAAGTATATATTATGTTGTTACAAAATTTGACTTATTCGATGGGTCAAAAGAGTAAACCATCTACACAACGATTTTGACGTTTGTTTTCACTTTAACGCATAATACTTGAAGTGTCAAAATGAAATCTAAACCAACAACTTTGTTCTGAAACTGAATGCTAGAAGAGTCTCACGACGTGTTTAACTAGGTAATATATATAATATTTCTTTAATAACTTTCTTTTGTTTATTACGATCACAACAACTATCGTGGATCTACAATGGAAACGTTATATATAAGGGTCCACTTTTTAATAGCCACAAACTAGTGATTATAAGTATACAAAATGTTTTACATATATGATCATTCTTTGTGTATGTGGGTGGTTTTTGATGGAGGCACGTATCTTTAAAGATATGTATAAGGTTGGGGAACAAATTAATTAAGTAATAATTAATATGTAGTAGATTTAAGAAAGATATAGGATTTAACTAATTATTAAGCTTTAGTGGATATAGTGGGGCTTATAAATGAGATCAAGTCATCTTGGGTCTATTTTGTTTCTAAATCATTGTGGGACAAAAGGTTATTAACATCAAACTCATAAAATCTTAAATATTGTAAATGAAGAATTTGTACTTTATTGTAACATTGATTTCGTTTAAACTAATGTATAAAGTCGAAACAATTTTTTAGAATGTTTAACACGATCTCAAAGTTATTATTCGTTAACAACGTGATTCGGAAGAATATATACATATATATCCATCTATAAGAGTATCATCTATGGTGAATGACATTGATGCCCCTTCACAGTGTCACGTCAGCCGAACGTGGGCACTGAGGGCATCGAAGCTCCACCTAATGATGTCCCTCTATGGTGAGGGGGTATCGATGCCCCTTAAAACTTTTGTTTTGTTTCTTTATAAAACAAAAAAACCAACAAATATATAAAATACAGTAATAATAAAAAAACAAACTAAATAAAAAACGTACAAATAAAAATAAAAAACAAAAAAATATAACTAATATTCGTCGTCCTCGTTCTCGTTTGCGTATTTGACCATTTTTTTTCCTCCAAAAAACGGCCGCGTTACCGAATCTAGATGCGAGAGATCCTTTGCGAGGAGCTTGACATCCTTTTCTCGTTACCGCTCTGAGTTAGCTTTCTTTCTTTCTTCATGCATCACTTTTCTTTCTTCATGCATTCTTTTGCGTTCATGTTTCAGTGATTTTTAGCATCGGCAAACTCTTTTAATGCAAACTCCAAGTTGTCAAAACGCGAGCTCGCATCAGAACTCATCGAGAATGTCGTTCTAGACGAAGATCATCCACCGCCTTGGCTTTATCTCTTCCTACCTGGTGTGGTAAGTCATCCGGTTTATCAGAAACAAGATCGGGATCAATCTCATTTAAGTTAAATTGACAACGAGTGTCTGACCCAGCTTGAGACGTCGATTAATTGGCCGAAGTAGACGTTGTCTTTGACCGTTTGTACGGTCGCGGTGAAGATGTCGGGATCGGATGCCACTTTGGCGAGCTCATTCATTTCCTCCAAATTTCCAACATATTGAAATCTGCATTATTAATGGCCCTGAATTGTTTTAAGCAAGTCTAAATGACGTTTACATCGCACGTGCCGCTTCCTCTATTGTTTGTAACGCGGTTGTGAACTGCGGAGAAGTTGTTCATTTTTGTGCGCATTGCCTTCCATTTGTTGGAGAGGAATCATCCCCACGGTAGCGACATCGATTCATTATAGCAAAGAACTTAGTACGTATTGCATCCCAAAAATTAGGGCCATGTTTACCGTCACCTTCGATACATATAAAAGCTTAGTATTAATTAACAAAAAAATAAAACACGAAATATACGTAAATAGTTTTATAATTTACCTTGAATTGAGTCGTCGGATGAGTCGATCCACGCTTGCGCCAACGTTGTTTCCTCATCATCGTCCCACTTTATTTTCAACATTTTCGGTAGTTGTTTGATCGGCATCAAGCTTCTTTTTATGACTTCGCGAGGAACATGCGGTTCGCCGACTTGGGTTTCGGGTACTTGGGTTTGGGGTGTTTGGGTTTGGTGTGTTTGGTTACCCGCGGAGGCATAAACGACAATGACATTTGATTGAACATATCGTTGGTAAATGGTTGCATGGTTGGAGGCCTTAAGGGGTAGATGTTGGTTGACATATAAAGGGTTATGAGGGTCATTATTATTTGAGAGCACACTAGCCCAAAACAATTGAGCCGGATCCCATGAGTTCAGGTTTGAGCTCGAGCTTGTGTTTGGGTTTGGGTTTGAGAAATGATCCATGGTTGTAGAAAGTTGAGGGAATTTAGAATGAAATTTGAGAGTTGTTTAAGTAAAAATTGAAAATATGGTTTGAATTATATAGAAAATAATTAAATAAAATATTTCATTTAAAATAGCCGTTGAGAGAGAGGGGCCCACTTTCACCCACCTTCCACGCCCATCATTCAACAACGCCCCTCGATGGTGTTTTGGCGCCCAAAACATGCTCCTGAGGGCGCCCATAACATAGAGTCTAAGACCATCCTCTATGTGAAGGGCATCGATGCCGCTCCACAATGGCACGTCAGCACCACGTGGCACTAGGGGCATCGAAGCCCCACCCAATGATGCCCCTCTATGTAAGGGCATCAATGCCCCTCCTTTTATTTAATTATTTATTTTTTAACAAAAACAATTTATTAAAAATTAAATAATAATATAGTAAACATATAAATAAAAAAACATAAAAAATAAAAAAACATACAAAAAATATAAATAAAAAACATAAAACAAAATATGGTTAGGGTTTGAGTTTGAGAAATGATCCATGCTTATAGAAAGTTAGAGAGAATTTAAAGTGAAATTTGAAAGTTGTTTGAGTGAAGTTTGAGTAAAAATTAAAAATTTGGTTTGAAATATATAGAAAATAATTAAATTAACTATTTTTAAACTAGCCGTTGAGAGAGAGGGGCCCACCTTCACCCACCAACGACGCCCATCGATCAAACGGCTCCACCATCGGCGTCCATCATTCAAAGGCGCCCCACGGCGATGTTTGCGCCCAACGGCGCCCAAAACATGCCAAAAGGACACCCATAGCGTAGAGTCTAACATACATAAAAAAATAAGAGAGATGTAGTCACTACAAGAAAAGAGTCTTTTAGGGGCAACGAGCATTATTAGGGGCGACGTGCCACAATCCGCGTCCACTTTGTTTCCCACTCACCCTGGCCGTTGATCTGAGATGGATTCATCGGCTAGGGTTTGATCGTACTTAAACGGGCGACGCCTTTTAGGGTTTTAGGGACGGCATGCTAGGGTTTTAGAGATGACGCGCGTCACCCCTAAAAACGTATTTTCTTGTAGTGAGTTAAACCTAAGACATTATTAATTACTTCGACAAAGGTAAAATTACATATTCAAGCAACTCCTTATAAATGTCCCTCACATACAGTGTATATATCTAGGGTTGTATTAGAGACACCCCTTGATAGGCGGCCTATAGTGCTATAGACAACCTATTAAGGGGTGTTTGTCTTATATGGTGTATCCGATGTACGATATGACAACCTAGGACTGCTAAAGGTTGTCACATCGTACCTTATAGGCCACATATAGCACTATATGCGGCCTATTGGTCCAGTTTGAATAATAATAATAATAATAATAATAATAATAATAATAATAATAGTAACAATAATGATAATAAATCAAAATAATAATAATACTAAATAGTAATATTATTAAATAATAATATTAAATAACAATAATGATAATAAATAATAACAGATATTGTAAATAATAATAATAACAATAGGCTAGCCTCTTTTGGTGAAAGGGAGGGTTATAAGGGGCCCTTTAAGCCGTGTATAGTGCTATACGCTGCCTATAGGGCCCCTTATAACCCTCCTTTACACCAAAATGGTTCCATCTAGGCTAGCCCCTTTTAGTGAAATGGTGGGTTAAAAAGAACCATATAGGCCGCGTATATAGCTGTATGTGGCCTATAAGGCCCCTTATAACCCTCCCTTTCACCAAAAGAGATCCCATCCACACACAAACAACAAACATTCAAGCAAACACACACCCATCGTAGTCTATTTTTTTATTTATTATTATTATATATATTTATTAATTATTAAATTACAATTATTTAATTATAATACTAATTATTATTATTTTTATAATTAATTACTATTATTATTTAATAATAATATTTAGTAAAGATGGAGGACGGGGTGGAGACGGAGATCAGCACGCGCCCCTTAAATAGAAATAATAATAATAATAAGAAATAATAATATTAATAAATAATAATACTAAAAAATAATTGTAATAAATAATAATAATAATAATAAGAAGAAGAAATAATACTAAATAATAATAATTAATACAAATATTAATAATAATAATAATAGATATTATAAATAATGATAATAATAACAATAGGCTAGCCCCTTTTGATGAAATGAATGGTTAAAAGGGACCCTATAGGCCATGTATAGTGCTATATGCGGCCTATATGTGCCCTTATAATCCCCCTTTCATCAAAAGGGATCCCATCTACACAAAACAAAGAAACATTCAAACAAACACACACCCAAACACACGTATCGCCGTCTATTACTTCTTTTTTTTTTAATTATAACTATTTATATAGAATTATCAATTATTATTATTATTATTTAATTATTATAATTATTTATTTAAAATAATACTTATTTTTAATAATAATATTTATTATTAGTTATTTATTAAAGATGAAGCCCCATTCTATTAGCACAAGAATAATGATGCCCTATTCTAATACCACAAGGCTAAAGTAGTTAATTGGTCCAGTTTTAATACCACAAGGCACAAGGATAATGAGGCCCTATGCGACGTTTACGGCTCCTGATATTGACGACACGCCGTTTTTATAGTTTTTTATATTTTGTAAAAAGTCAATGTTTTGTATATAATAATGTTTTAGTTTGGTGTATATACGTGTTTATTGTTTTGGTGTATACGTGTTTATTGTTTTGTTTTGCAAACAAATTTGTTATAAAAACACATATTATTAAATAATAATAAATAGAACTAATAATAATAATAAATAAAAATAACAATAATAAATAATAACAAATATTATAATTAATAATAATATTAATAGATATTATGAATAAATAATAATGATGATAATAATAATATGTCAGTCCCCTTTTAATGAAATGGAGGGTAGAGTCCCTTTTAACCCTCATTTCACCAGGGATCTCATCTACACACAAACAAATAAACATTCAAACACACACCCAAACACATATATCGCCGTCTATTACTTCTTTTTTTAAATTATTATTATTTATATATAATTATCAATTATTATTACTGTTATTATTATTATTTAATAATAATATTTATTTATTAAAGATGGAGGATGGGGTGAAGATGGAGATCAGCACGCGCCCCTTACTTTCATGTGCCTTTAGTCGAGCCTGCCCCGATAGCAACGACACCCCTTACCAACGCCACCTACATATATATTTCTTAAATGAGTTATAACATCTCATTAAATAAAAAATTAATCTCACCAAATATTTGATATGAAAATCCTATAAATTATGGATATACTAAAAATTAATATCTCATTTCTTTAAAAAAAATATACATTATCTAAAATTAAAAAAAAAATAATTTTATAGTAAAAAAATAAACGGGTCATGAGTCTCATTAAACCCAATAACTTTTAAACCAGGTTATATCATCTAATTTATTTGTAGAACCCTTTCATAATCAAATACTGTATATTATTAACTTCTGTACAATAAATAAAATTAAAATATATAAATATTATAAATGATAATGTAAAATCCCCATAATACGTGAGATAAAAACTAGTATATATATAGGGGCAAATTCACGTACAAATGAAATTAACATGCTAAACGTGAGAAGTAGAATAATTATATACACAAGTAAAGTAATTATGTAATTACATCATAGAGTAGTTACATAATTACTCTACTTGTATATATAATTACTATATTTGATTCTCACGTTTAGCATGTTAATCCCATTTGTATTTGATCCAAACCATATATATATATATATATATAATTAATTAATTAATTAATTAATGCTTTTCCCTTGCTTTTTGGCCACTTAAAATAGAAGATTTGAGTGGGATCAAACAAGTAGGGTAAGGGTAATAAAGTGTCAGGTCATGTTTCATTTATAAAATTTATGATACAAAACCCAACTACAACTATTTATTATAATTATGAGAATATTTAAGTTATTCATGTGTCATGTTGCATAAATTCAAAATACAACATTTATGTGCTAGCGTTGATCATCTGATGAATAATGTTTTCTATTGGATGTATATTATATTTGTTTTTCTAAAGTATGACCAACACCTCTCCATTCCCCCACTTTTGTGTTTTAAACTTTTAATCAGTTAAACAACTGGAGCTAGCATGCATGTTGTGTATTTTAAATCAAAATATTTTTTATAAAAACAAATTAATTTTGATAATTCAAAGTACATCAATACCATCAGTTTGATTAATGTATAACTTTAATTTTTATTTTCGTTGTCAACTGCAATTTTAAAAGCATGCATAATCATCATGCATGTATTCTTGATTCCGCTCATAATTATACGACAGTTATGCAACTATTGTCCATGGCAACGAAATGAAAAATTTAGAAGTATAATTGGAGAAATTGCTAGTCTCATAGTTTAATTTATCAAACTCTTATTTATTACACTATTAAAATCTATATTTTAATAACTAAATTAAATATGTCAAAAATTCCAAAGTGTAGAATAGATATTTAAAGATTGTTGAAGTGTCATATTCCAAAAAGGCAGTGCTCTGGAAACATGCAGGCAAACTGATTGGGGTTATGTTTATGAGTGACTCACCACCACCACCTTCTGGTGGGTCTGGGTCTGGGTCTGGGTCTGGTGGGGTTGGAGTCACTGTTGCTCAACTTGACCTCTACTTGTCTCTTTGTTCCACACAACACATCACATGTTTTCCAGCTTTACATTTTTCTATCATTCTCCATTGGATTTACCAAACTCAAACGTTATTTCATTCTTCATTAATTTTCGATGTCTCCTCTACTACATAGCCTCTCCCAGATCTGCTGTCCCGAGTGCATACCTTGCACCCTTAGAATTTGGTTAAAGAAATTATATACTATATTGCCTTAACAAAATTTCAATAGATAGTGGAACATTTTGTTTCTTATAGTTAAATCCACTCGTTCTTTTACGCACTGACTGTAGATTAGAGCATAACTTCACTAGTTTAACGTGCTCAGATAGGAATAATACTAAGAAGTATGACCTCCTTATAAGTCCCATCCAAGTAATTGAAAACAAAGATGTAACCTCCTGATGGCAAATCGAATAATATTGACGGTATGAGAGTTCAAATGTTACATACAATAATTTTCCTTTCTTACCTTCTACAAAAGACGACTTGTGGGCTATGTTTTCATTATCTAGTTAGCATTAGGACGCGATGACGGCTTGTGGGCTATGTATTTCAGTCATCATCTAGTTAGCAAGACGGGAAAGGCTTTAAAACCCTAGTTAGAACTATAGTTCTCCCACTCTGACTCCAAACTGTCTCCATAAGCTTTCACTAGTTTGATCATTTGCTTTGGGGCCATAAGCTTGTCATGTGCACATAAACACATTTGGCAAATGATTGGCTTCTTTTAAAAACTAACAACTAGCTCACAGAATTTATAATTATAGAAATTTATGTAACTGTGTTCGAATACATAAAAAGAAAGCATCTACAGACTAGACAAAACTTGCATATTCTACTAACACATTGACCAATGGGTTTATATCACTTTGGGTTAGGAAGTTCTAGATTCAAGTCTTATAGACGAAAAAAGTTAAAAGAAATTCATCATTTAAAGAAAAAACACCAACGCATTAAACCCGTATGACATCGATTATTAAATAAGTCAGGTATTTTGCAAAATAAATAAGAATATCAACAATTATACTAATTCCCCTGCTGCTACTGAAAGACGAAAAATGATAGTGGAATACTATCATTAAAATACAAATTATAAAGAGAGTAACTAATATTGATATTTTTTTCCCAATGTTTTACATTATATATATATATACACACTTGTTTAAGTAGTTGTCTACCTGCATATAGTTGTGTACACTGATACTTACAGTGCATTTACTTCCATTTACTTATGAGTAAAATGGCTCCTAGTGACAAATGTGAGTTTGAATGATAGCCACTCAAAGTTTAGGCCATTCTTAATGGCTAATACCCCTGAAGACGTAATTTCTGTTATATCATTCAATATTTTTAGTTAAGATGTGTAATAGATAATGTCCTTTATAATTACGTAATTACCCTACTCAAATAAGTTATAAAAATAACACCATGTAGACTTGTTCATATATGTACGTATTAAAAGCGCTTGAGCACTATTTACAAGTAGCTTTTTTTTAAGTTACATGTATGCCTCCTATGTTTTTATTAGCTTTTTCATGAAACATGTGTCCACTTTAATTTTTACTGATACTTGTTTTCATGGTTTTCAAACAATGTAAAATACATGTCGACATGTTATTGGTCGTATCACGATTTTATTCTTTCATGTTTTCTTTTGCAATTATTGTACCGAATGAATGGCATGCTTTATTGCTTTATCGACATCCTTTTTTTACATATCAACAATTTATTTTATTTTTTTTGCCTTTCATTAGAAAAAAAAATCAACTACATTTTAATATACAAACGTCAAGTTTGTTAAAAATATACATACCTATAAAAGAAACATAAACTGGTTGGAATTTTTTTAAGTGATATTTCAAATTATAAAAATATACATACCTATAAAAGAATAAAAACTGGTTGGAATTTTTTAAAGTGATATTTCAAATGTATAAGAATGTCGGTTGTGATAACTTTGTTCATCATATAAGTTTGAATATTAATAGCGGTTAAATTAAACGTTTTAAAAAATGTTTTTTAACCTTGTCGAGTTGTGCTTAGGAAAAGGTTAGCTGTATCGGGTGGTTCAACCGTACTGACAAGTTAATACTATAATTCTATATAATACAACTACCACACAAAAAAAATCCAAAAATATATAATTTCATAAATAAAAATCAATTTTCCAATAAAGCTTTAAAACTCTACAATAGAGGTGTTCGGTGGCACTGTTCAGAGCTCTTATAGAAAGTAGAACGGAAGGCTGAAACTAAATCGACGGCTGCTAGTATAGAATAAATGGTAGGTTAAAAAATTGATTAATTGGAAGGTAGAAACTAAAAAAATTTAGCAGGGCCTCCCAAATTTTTTGGCATTATGCAATTGGGCTTAAAAAGGTACGTCGGTTTAACCTTTTTTATCGGCAAATTAAACTTCACGCCGGTTGACCTATTTACGGAGCAATAAATTATCTAGCGATACCCAAAAACCGGTTTAACCGGTTGAAGTGTCAGGTATTTACCGATTTTTAAAATATTGGTTAAAATTTAAACTAGCTTGTATTTTACATCAATAAAAGAAATATGAAATCTATTTTAAACAAAGTTTGTTTATATAGCTTATGTAATGAAATTGCTTGTAAATTATATTTATCATTAATTTTACGTCATTTGTTTTGTAAAAGTTATGTAGCATATATATAAAAAAATTAGATTAATACTGCTTAATAGAATAACAAATCACGAGCATTTTATAGTGAGCCCAGAACTAAATCCAACATCTTTTTTCCTTAAACAACGTTAATCAAGGGTTTTACGATAGTTGAAAGACACAATCAGTGTTCCTCGAATTGCTGAGCAAAGCGTGGGACCCAGACGATAAAGAGTGGGGGACCCGACGATGGACACTGGGACCCACCACTGTTTTGTGGATTGAATGATAAAAAAGAGCACCTCACGTGGACTCTGAACCAAAGGCCTCTGTCCAACCACAATTAAAGGAGCTAGCCAACTCCCTCTTCTTCATTTTTATGTTTTATATTTAAACTTAATAATTTTATTCATCAAAACAGCTAGAAACTTTCAAATAAATAAAATCTTGGATATTGTACTTTTGTATTTTTTCTTAATAAATTAACTCATACAAATGTAGATTATACGGAACAAAAATATGGGTTTTATGTATCAGATTTTGTAGAATTTATCTCATTTTTATTTATTTTGTAGAAAAGTTCAAAACATAAATGATAACAGTATTTGGAAAAGGAGTTCCATTTTTGATGCAATTCAATCAATTTTAAAGGTACCATCAAAGATGTCAACAAAGTTAATTCTTTCTCCTTGTTCTCATTTTATAATTTTGCCCTTCAGCAATTGTCTTATGGTCCCAATACTTGAACTCCACAATGTTGACTACTATATTTTTGTTATCGCCTGACACTTTTTATTGAACGCGGATGGCTGAATGTATGTTTTCCAAAATGATCGCAGTGTGGATACTTCAAATGTCTTTGAACCTATACAAATGCTATGTTTACCAACATTACTAGTGTTTCTCAGGGGTTGGTTGAAAGGAAACCCAATTGGAGGTATGAAACCGTGTGCTATTAGTTAACTAGGATTGATTGGAGATAAAAATCAGGTTATCTTATTATTATTATTATTATTATTATTATTATTATTATTATTATTATTATTATATATTACAAATGAGAAGTTTGGCGTCGCATGACCATGATTGGTTCATGTGGCGTCGTATGATTGGATCAAGCAATATAGTTTTTTTTTTACTTTTTTTTTAAAATTTGATAATTAAAATGTTATTCACGTCGACTCGTCGTCGCAACGTCCGGGACAAACAAGGTTTGAGTTTTATCAACGACCGAGTTTTACCGACCTTTTTGTTTTAGTTTTGGTACGGTCACTAAGGTAATCGAAACCGACCGAACTTGCATAGACTTGTTGCGTTTTGTTTTAGTACCGATACCGTAAAGAAAACCGACCGGATGCCCATTTTTTTTAGTTATGGTGTCGTAACGTACGTGACGGAAACCGACCGAATTTGCGAATATTTACCGCCTCAACGCCCGAAATCGACAATGGTCGGTCTTACCAGCACTCGAGTTTTACTGACTGACGCCACCCCCATTGGTCCGTCTCATATATATATATATATATATATATATATATATATATATATATATATATATATATATATATATATATATAGTTTTTTTAATATGCGTAACCGAAAACAAACGAATTCACATAGATGCACCGCTTCAACGCTTGAGACCGATAACACTTGAGTTTTGCCAGTGTCCGGGTTTTACTGACCTGTCCCGGCGCAACGCGCCGGTAAAACACTAGTTTTTAAACATAGTTCAACTTTTGTATAAGACGGAGCTCCATATATCATTTTGAACCATACATAAGATATACCAGTAACTAGCTATATGTAATCAACTAGGTTTCGTTTGTCCTATCAATAAATAGGTATATCAATAAGGGTAAAAGAACATGGTTTATATAAATAACTGGAATCTAACCATTATCAACAGAATTAAAAGCTATTAACTCTTTTTACTTACTGTGATGACGAGGTAGCCCAAAGTCTGGTAAAATGGCTTTCACACATTAACGCTAAAAAAGTTAGAAGGTTAAAAGGTTCTTTTTCCCGCCCAATTAAGGAAAACAAGTACGTGAACAGTAAAAGCACGTAACAGTAACGCGCCAAATCACTGTTCACATCATCCCTCAGCCGTAAAAGAGGTGATATGCTCAGAAAATATATTATTATATATCATTAACCATCAATAACCTCCCGCGCATAAAAGGGTCAGCCCTCTACCACAAACAAGAGATTCACTAGTTTACCCATCGGACAAAAAGCTTACATTCCTTTCTCTATAAAAGGAATACAACTCATACATTAGAGGACACACCAGATCTGGGAGTTAACACATACTCTCTGATCTTCTCTTCTTCATTGAGAAGCTTACACTTTGCATGCTTCTTTCTTACTCCAAAAACTACAAGGCTTTACTAAGAACTCGCATCCAAAAACCGGTTCCAACATCTCGGTCTTGGATCCTTAGTGAATCATAACAAATGACAACTAAACTAGTGAACCTCTCTCTGCGTTTTGCAAACGTAGAGGGACCTGTCGACCTACGTTAGGTTAACTGGAACCCTTGAAGCCTGTTAGCCTAACCAGTCTATTCACTATCATTGGTCTTATAATTGTTGTAGCAACAAGTTGGCGCCCACCGTGGGGCTACGCCTCTTACTTTATCTTAAAGACCAGTAGTGTAGCTCCATTTTCACTAAAATCATCATGTCAGAAGGTGAATCTCCTGATGAAGTCGACCAAGTGTCAAGAACACCGACGCCAAGTGCTAGCCAGCAAACTCCGGCTGCAACCACACCCTTTCCACCCCGGGAGGTACTCCGACGGTGGATACCTAGGCACCCAGAGACGAGGAAGGGCGTAGTAAGAAACGAAATGCTTCGGGGAGTTGAAAATAAGCATAGATCCGGAGATTCCCGAATAGGTTAACCTTTCAAACTGCTGCTGAATCCATGGGCAGGCAAGAGACAACCTGGCGAACTGAAACATCTTAGGAGCCAGAGGAAAAGAAAGCAAAAGCGATTCCCGTAGTAGTGGCGAGCGAAATAGGAGCAGCCTAAACCGTGAAAACGGGGTTGTGGGAGAGCAATACAAGCGTCGTGCTGCTAGGCGAAGCAGTAGAATGCTGCACCCTAGATGGAGAAAGTCCAGTAGCCGAAAGCATCACTAGCTTACGCTCTGACCCGAGTAGCATGGGGCACGTCGTTCCTCGAATTTTCACCTTTCGAACTCCAACCCCTTCACGATCCGGAGTTCCTTCTCCTCACGCAGGAGTCACAAACACCCCGGAGCGTGTCGACTTGACGCTGGAAGGAGTATCACGGCATTTCTTACAACTAAGATCTCTTCTTAACCAACACGTGAGCCAAGAAAGAGAAAAAGGGATAAGAATAAGGTTGGATTATGACGATCCGAAACCCTCACTATCACTCGGACACCCACCTTCCCCTTTAACCAGCTCACGACCGGCTACTTCTCAGTTGGAAGCTGGTCCAAGTGTAACCTGCCAACTTTTTAACCCAACTCCTTATGCCTCCGGGAGGCCAAGCCCAACAGCCTTCCCCTTGTTCACTTCACAACCCCTTGGGCATGAAACCACTCTTGAACAAATATGGCAGTCACCAGCTTCAAGTGTTCCTCATCCTACAGCCACTACATGGGAGCAGGCCATGTCGGTCTTGCCCTTGGCTCGGAGTGCAGCAATGAGCACCCCATGGGAACAAACCAAACAGTAGCAACTACTGAAAGCCTTCAAGGTTTTAACATCATGCCTCAGATGATGGCTCAAATGATGGCACATTTTCCTTGGACCCAGCTCATCAACCAAGCACTGAGCACTCACCAAGGAACAACAAGTCATAATCTCGCTACAAGGGTAGAAGAAGACCTTGCAAAGCCCTACAAGATCGCCGATTATGACTTTCAAACGAAAATCAAGACGCCATCCCATATAAAAACATATGATGGGACCGAGGATCCCGAAGACCACCTCCAGGTCTTTACCGGTGCTGCCAGAATCGAAAAGTGGTCCCACGCTAATGTTGTTTAATGTTCATGCAAATGCTTGTCGGTTCAGCCAGGATATGGTTCAACGATCTTCCTGCCCAAAGCGTTCGAAGTTTCGATGATCTGAGCAAGTTGACAAACTTTTCACAGCAAAGGAGGTACTTCAAGGATGCCACAGTAATTTTCCAGATAAAACAAAAAGATGATAAAAGTCTTCGAGAATTCATCGAAAGATATAAGAAGGAAGGGTTGACATAAGTGGGGGCGACGAAAAAATGAGGGTGGCAGGCTTTATGAACGCCATCACCTCCAAATACCTCACAAGGGACTTTAACAAGTGCCTGCCTAAAACCCTTGAAGAAGCTCTCGAACGAGCTGAGGCTCATATCCGAGGCGAAGAGGGGAAAAATAGCTTCTAGTTGGCGAAGCAACAGCCCCAACCGAAAGAGAGGAAACTTCAGTCCCTATGATAGACGTCCAAGAAGCTTAGATCAACGAAGGCCTGAAGGCGGAACCTTCCAAGCAGGGAAAAGACTGTGAACTTCACACCTCTAACCAAAACCCCTCGGGAAATCCTTGCCACCGAAGAAGTGAAACACAACTTCCGACCTCCCCGACCTTTTCCCAAAAGCAATAAAAACGAAAGCTCCACCCAGTTCTGTGAGTTCCACTAAGAAAAAGGTCACCACACAAACGATTGCTTTCAACTCAAGAGAAGAATTGAGGAAGCTGTTAAGTCCGGAGAATTGGCCCATTTGGTAAAGGGGGTCAAGGATAAGATGGCCGAAAGAAAAAGTAAAGAAGTGAATATGGTGAATATAGACCAAGGTGTTCCCCATAAACGACAACGCTTGGAGGCCTGGGAGCTTCAATGCGTCTGCTTCCCACCACCTCAAGGTGACTTACTCTCAAACCCTTTGATGGTAGAAGCGAACGTGGGAACACTCAAAACAAGCAAAGCCTACATTGACAGAGGGGCGGCCACAGAGATCATGTATGAAAGGTTCTTTAACCGACTAAGTAAAGAAGAACGTTCAAGGCTTCAACCCTCCGGGTCATCTATAAAAGGTATCGCCGATATACCCTTGAATCCTTTGGGCCTACTAACCCTTGATGTCTGTTATAGTGAAGACAAGATGAAGAAAACCAAACACTCACTTTTGTGGTTATCAACATACCTTCCAACTATGATGTAATCATAGGAAGGCCAGGACAATGTGCGTTCAACATGGCTATCACGGTTGGTCAAGGTGCTGTAAAGTTTCCCACCGACAGGGGAATTGCAACCCTTCAACCTACCCAAGAGGTTTAAACGGTTGAAGGGGAAAGTTCAAAAACTGAAAACGAGGAACAAGGCTTGATCATAAACCCCAAGTATCCTGGACAAAAGGTACGGGTAAACACAAGCCTTTCCAAAGAAACTCTCTCACACCTTGAAAAGTTGTTGATACGCTATAGTGATGTCTTTGCTTGGTGCCTGGAACACATGATGGGCATCCCTCGAAGCATTGCAGAGCATGAGCTAAAAATACCCCCGATGTCAAGCCTGTTGTCCAAAAGAAACAGAGCCTAACTATTGAACGAAGCTTGGCAGCATGCCAAGAGGTTGAAAAGCTTGTCCTAACTGGGATCCTCGTGAGGTCAAATATCAGTCTTGGGTTGCTAATCCAGTCATGGTTCGAAATCCTGACAAGTCTTGGAGGATGTGCATCGACTTCAAAGACTTGAACAAAGCATGCCCAAAAGATTGATATCCCTTACCAGAGATGGACCTTAAGGTTGACTCTTTAACCGGCCATCCCTTTAAGTGTTTTCTCGATGCTTACAAGGGTTATCATCAAATTCTCATGAAAGTGGAAGATGAAGAAAAAACTTCATTCCACACGGACAAGGGTATTTTTTGTTATCAAAAGATGCCTTTTGGCCTACGAAATGCCAGAGCAACCTATCAATGTCTGATTGACAAAGCATTTTCCAGCAAAATTAGCAAAAACATGGAAGCTTATGTCGATGATCTGGTAATCAAAAGCAAAACTGAGCATCAAATGCTCGATGACATACAAGAAACCTTTCAAAACCTGAGGAAGATCAACATGAAACTCAATCCCGGAAAATGTTCATTCGGGTTCGAAGAAGGCAAGTTTTTGGGATACGTTTGGGGAAACAAAGCATAAAGCCAATCCCAACAAAGTCAGGGCTGTTCTTGAAACTAAATCTCCACAAAGCAAAAAAAAGTGGAAAGCCTGAATGGAAGGCTTGCAGCCTTGAAACGTTTCACCTCCAAGCTCGCTGAGAAATCCCTACCCTTCTTCAAAACACTAAAGGGTTGCACCAATAAAAAAGACTTCAGGTGGATGGAAGAAGCCTTCAATCAAATGAAGCAACACTTGGCTTCACTTCCAGCTATTGCAGCCCCCGAAACAGGAGAACTGATCTCTGTTTATCTCTAAGTAGCTGAAGAAGCATTAAGCGCGCTCCTAACCATCGAACGAAACAAAGTTCATGTACCCGTTTATTTCTTTAGTAAAACGTTAAAACTGGTAGAGATCAAATATCCTCCTTTGGAAAAACTTGCTCTGGCTTTAATTCAAACTGACAAAAGGCTTCGAAGGTACTTTCAAGAACACCCCATACAAGTGGTCACTGACCAACCCATGAAGAGTGTGCTTGAAAAACCAGAAAATTCAGGCCGATTAGCCAAATGAGCTGTGGAGCCGGGTGAACATAGCATCACCTATGTCCAAGAAAAGCTGTCAAAGCCCAAGTCTTGGCGGATTTCATTGTAGAAATCCCGAAGCAAGTCATTCCTAAAATACATACGACTGCCACTGAACCTTCTGACCCCGAAGCCTAGAAGCTTTTTACCAATGGAGCGTCCAGCATTGAAGGGTCAGGAGCTGGGCTCATTTTAATCAACCCCGAAGGGTTAGAATTTACATATGCTCTCCGACTTGAATTTCTGACCACTAACAACGAAGCCGAATATGAAGCATTGATCGTTGGTCTGAAAATTGCCAAAGAGATGAAGATCCAAAAGCTACAAGTCTTCACAGACTCGTTGCTTGTTTCAAGTCAAGTCAAAGATAGCTATGTAGCAAAAGAGCCCAACATGAAGAAGTATCGTGATAAGGCAAAGGAATTGATGAACACTTTTCAAGAATGCACCATCAAACAAGTCCCAAGATCACAAAAAAAAAGAGCCGATGCCCTGAGCAAACTAGCATCCCTCACATTTGCACACCTCACCAATAAAGTATTGGTAGAAGTGTTGAAAACTCCTTCAATTCAAGAATTGGAGGTTCAAGATGTAATAACTGAAGATGGTCCCAATTGGATGACTCCCATAGAAAAGTTCCTCAAAAATGGTGAGTTACCTCTGGACCAGACAGAGGCTGAAAGGGTTCGAATCAAGTCCCGACAGTATGTGTTGCAAGGAGAAACCCTTTATAAAAAAGCTTACCTTGCACCACTAATAAGATGTGTGGGCCCTGAACAAAGTCAATATCTGATCAAAGAGGTTCACGAGGGGATATGCGGAGCTCATTTTGGGCCAAGAACGGTGGTTGAAAAATTGATGAACCTCGGATACTTCTGGCCCACAATGCACCAAGATGCAACATAACAACTTAAGAAAGCTGAAGCTTACCAAATTCATGCGACGATTCACAAAATCCCTAAACACGATCTGATTCCCATCTCCTCGTCTTGGCCATTCCACAAGTGGGGAATGGACGTCTGTCACACCCTCAAAATCCACTAACGGAGTTTTACCGTCAGAGGGTGTGAACTTACAGGATCGGAATCATTAGTTATAATCAAACACCATAAATAAAGTTTTCAAACCACAAAACATTTAAGTTTAAATAAGTGCGGAAGCGTAAATCATAAACCAAGTGTTGCGTCACGCAGGACGACTTAAAAACCCAATTAATAAAAGTTTAAAACAAGTTTTTCGAAACAATGATATTCAATGAATGCATGTTCCTATTCCGCGCGCCCGCCTCGGCTACCTGAGAATAACATACTAAAAGTGTCAAAACAGGGTTGGTGAGTTCACAGGTTTATATAAATAAAGTGTTTGCGTTTGCGTTTACGTTTTGCGTTTGCGTTTGCGTTACCAGATAATGTTATGTCAATTATATATCAATAGGTAGCTATCCTATAAACCAAGTATTACTAAGTGTTCGACACCGAAGCTGACTGTTTATCAATTGCCTTGCCACCATGTCTACCACGACCATGGAAAATGTGTTAGCCAAGATTACACCCACTCGACCTGCCGTCGAGTTTAGAGTTGGGTGGGGTTTGTCAAACCCAGTAGTACTACTCAACAGTGACTCGCTATTATACAAATACTAAACGGTTCGATGTTATGAAGGACTTTAGTTGGTTCGTTTGCCACTTAGCCTTACAAGTGATATATAATTAATAACAACATCTAAAGCGTTTTGGAGTATGTTATCTCTCCCAAATAAAAAGCGTTTAAAAGAGTTAAAAGGGGAACGTGAAACTCAAAGTTTGCGAAGAATTCAAAAACAAGTCAACCGAGAGATGCGCGTCACAGAAAATCCTTACTAGGGCTCTAAAACAAGAATGAGATTTTCTAAGTGTTGGAACTATTATTGAGTCTCTAGACTCGGCACATAATACCTATGCATGAGATACGTTTCGTGTTTCGTTTGTGAATTACGTGTGACTCGACAAGCACATTGGTGACACGTTACATGTGTAGACAACTATATAAGTATCAAGTACTAACATTGTACATTACTAGTAATTATTCCCACAGGGGCAATTTAGTCAAAAACATAGCAAATATCGATCAACCAACACGTTTCATGTATTTTCACATAGTTCAGCAGCTAGTTTTATCAAGACAGAATTCTACTTGGAAAGATTACTCAATTAAATAGATCATAACATATCAATTAATTTACCAAAAATCTTCACAGAAGCACACATGAGTTAGGTTTCCAGAACTATTTTTATTGTATTTTTATTCCACATATTTTTCTCACAAAGACGAAAACATTACAGTAAACTCACAGCAGTCAAAATCATGCGCAACAGAATGATATTTGTTATTACTGTTAAATGAAAAATCCAATTAATGCAAGAACAATTGGGTTAGGTTCCTAACTCAATGTATTTTCTTTCAGAAGTTGAACCAACCCATATGGTCTTGTAGTTTATGAGATATCTTAGTCGCAAAACAGCCTAACAGCATGTCTCCCAAATCAGCCTTGCATAACAGTTTTGTAAAATAATAAAAATAGACTTTTATATGTTCAAAAATTACAAACTCGAACTTTTCAGAAACTAGACTCGACCTAGTATACTGTAGAATCAACAATAGCATCAAAACATAACATTAACATCGAGTTACAGTCGTCCAAACACGAATTCAATAATCTGTCCAGCATCAGTTTTCATCAAAACTCAATAAACAATTAACCTGTGAACAATTAACCATGCAAGCAACCCCCTAGACTCATAATTCACCAACCATGCATCTCAATTTCACTTTAGACACACAATTAGGGTTTTACTTCAAAGTTCAATTTCAAGAAACATATAATTAACAATCAATAACAACATAACTAGTTATCAATTCACTAGCAATCATCAACAAACACATAATTAAACCCTAACTCATCTTCAATTATTACTTTCAAGATTTTGGGTTTTGATTAACATGCTCAATATCATAATTAAACTCATAGAATAGCAAGAGGGGATGTCAATTACCAATCTAGAACCTTGAATCCTTCAAAACAAGCTTGAAAAAGAGATTGTGTGTGTGTGTGTGTTGTAGGTTACGGCTGCCAAGAGAGGGAGGGGGAAAGAGATGATCGTATATGGGAGGGAGGAGAGTTAGGGTTGTGTAATAATCTGAATAATATTATTAATTTGTTACACCTAGCCCCCTTAACTTCTAGTTAATCAATTTCTAGCATAAACTAGGCTTTTGCTTCTGGAATTTAGTGTTATATATATTTAAATATCAAGTAACACATAGATTAACACATAATTATCAAATACTTATTGTTTTGATATTTGTCGTTTGTTCACCAACGGTTTGAGTCGACTCGTGTGTGTTTCGGTGAAATTTCGAAAGACTACTTGTGTAATGATTGTCATGCGTCATCTAAACCCTAGTTTAAATGTAATGAGATATGCGTTACAGTTCGTGTGATCATAAGTTTGAATTAACGGAGTTAACCTGAAATTGACGAGTGTCACATCATTCCCATGTTGAAAGAATTTTCGTCCCAAAAATTTGAGTCATGTCGCAATGGGTGTCTAAAAAAGGAAAAAATTTTCAGTTTGTTATATCATCCCCTAGTAGAAAGAAATTTCGTCCCGAAATTTAATTCATACCTCCGGTGATTTCTGACGGTTTGACGGCTTTCGCGGTTTTCGGTGTTTGGTCAACCCTTCAAAAAGGTGAGGATACTTTTTCATCATTTGGTCCTCGCGTTCCCACGTGAAATCTGGTCCACGTCTCGAGTTCCAACGAATCTTAACGATTGGAATTTTGCTGTGTTTGAGTGTTTTGGTTTCCCAATCCAAAACTTCGACTGGTTCTTCGATGAATCGTAGCTATTCATCAACTTGCAACTCGCCCAAAGGAACTGCTTGGGTTTCGCCAGAAAGGCATTTATTCAAGTTGGATACGTGGAAAACGTTATGTACTCCACTGAGTTCTGTTGGTAAATCCAATCGGTATGCTACCGGACCAACGCGTTCTGTTATCCGGTATGGGCCAACGTATCGTGGGTTGAGTTTGTTTCGCTTTCCAAAGTGGACTACACCTTTCCAAGGTGAGACTTTGAGTAAAACTTGGTCGTTCACTTGGAATTCCAGAGGTTTTCGGCGCTTGTCGGCCTAACTCTTTGGCGATCTCGTGCTGCTGCCATGCGGTTTCAGATTTGAACAATCTTTTCAGAGGTTTCAAGTACTAGTTCTGGACCAGTGATTTGGCTATCACCCACCTCTGCCCAGCAGAGAGGTGATCGACACTTTGCTGAGAAGCCTTTCAGCATTATTTGTCGCTATGGGCTGCCAGGAGTGTTGGTCACGGATAATGGGAAACAATTTGCTGAGATGCCTTTCAGCACATGGTGCAAGGAATTCAGAATCACCCAAGGGGGTGTTTGGTAGAGGGATTTGATTGGGGAGAAATGGAATTAGAAATATTTCTTTTGTTTGTTTTCCACTTTTCATTTCTATTTCTCTTTCTATTTCTCTAAAACTAGAGAATTCCATTTCTCTTTAAAACAAAGAGAAATCCATTTCTCAGCAGCCTCCTCATAGCATGTCACCACCTCGTCTCCGACCACACCTCGTCTCCGGCCGCCACCCCGTCTCCGGCCACCACCTCGTCTCCGGCCGCCACCTCGTCTCCAAGTCTGCAACCGCCACCTCGTCTCCAAGTCTGCAACCACCACCCCGTCCCCGCCGTTCGTAGTGGTGAACACAAAGATGGTAACCGGTTGTAGGTTGCAGGTGGTACGGGTGAACGGAGATTAGGGTTTCAAGTGGTGGTTCGTGGTAGGTTAGGGTTTTCAGATGGTCGGGTGATTGTGGTCGCAGGTGGGTGACAGTGGTGGTGGAAATCGGCGGTGGTCGCAGGTGGCTTCTGATTATCATCATCATCATCGCCACCACAACCACCACCACAAAATCTCCAAAGAGGCAGTGATGACAGATCTGAGCCTCCTTTTTCTATATCTTATGTTCCAAAAATTTGAATCTTTTTAATTTCTTGTGTACTGTGGTTGAAGAAGGGGATTTGGTGGCGGCAGCCGGTGGTGGTGGGCTGTGGTTGAAGAAAGGGCTGTGGTGGTGGTGCTGGTGGTGTGGGGCTGTGGTGGTGGGGCTGGTGGTGGTGGTGGGGCTGTGGTGGTGGTGCTGTGGTGGTGGTGGTGGGGCTGCGGTGGTGAGTGGTGTCAGGTTGGGTGGAGGTGGGGTTGGGTATGGTAGAGTTCTCTGTTTATTTTCTCGTGTACCAAACAAGAGAAATGATTCTCATTCTCCATACCAATTCTCTTTCTCTACAATTCCATTTCCATTTCTATTTTCTCTCCTTTCCATTCTCTGTACCAAACACCCCCCAAGTGTTCAGCTCAGTTGCATACCCACAATCAAATGGGCAAGTTGAAAGAAAGAACAGAACCATTGTGGAAGGAATCAAAGCAAGGCTGGGAAAACATAACAACTATTGGCTTGAAGAACTCCCAAATGTTCTATGGGCAATAAGAACGACCGAAAAAACAAGTCACAAACGAACACTTTATAGCTTAGTGTTCGGATCGGAAGCCGTAATCCCAGCAGAAGGCGGAGTTGTGACTCAAAGAACACTCAACAAGGATCTCGAATCAAACAACAACGAGACCATGTTGAATTTGCAACTCCTTGAAGAAATTCGAGACCAAGCCGCAATACAATTGGCTAAGTACAAGCAAAAAATGGAAGCTTATTACAATGCAAGAGTGAAACATGAACGTTTCAGGCCAGGAGATCTTGTACTCCGAAACAACGAGGCAAGCAAGAAAGAAAACCAAGGGAAACTTGGCCCAAAGTGGGAGGACCATATACAATCCTTGAAATTCACAAGGGTGGATCCTACAAACTGGCCGACGCAGAAGGAAAAAAGCTTCCAAGACACTGGAATGGCAAAACCCTTAAAAGGTTTCATGCCTAGTCAAGAACTTAAAATGTATTTCAAGATATAACTCTCCTTTTTGTAAACAACAACCTCTTGAATGAATGATGAAGTCTTTATCATAACTTGTCTTTACTATCCTATAATCAGGTTGAGAACCTAGCAAGAAACTCCATGGCAAGGGCCATGTAAGGGGATGAGCTCCCAGGCCACATCGCTCAATAGGTTCAAGGGTTAAATGAACCTATATAAGGGGTGAGTTCCTATATCAATCCAACTCCTTGAGACTTAGAAATTTTTTTCAAAACTTGTCTCATAGACGGGTCTGAACAACCTACATCAATCCGTTCCTTAAGCTTTTAAAAAAAGTTTACGAAACAAATATACACTAAGTAATGATACAAAGGATAGACAACATGTGCTTTTTACCTAATGAAGCTTTGAAGCTAAAGTGACTGCTGCACTAAAACTTCTTATTGAAAATTAGCTAAAAAAACACATCAAACAAACAAGACAAGCAAAAAAAATACAAAACATCAAATACTACGATTCATAAAAGGGCCTTTAAATGCCATAACAAGCATCATCCATAATAGCCATCCAGGCTAAACAAGGAAATCACAAAGATTCCCATAAAAGTGTTCAAACGGCCAAAAAGGCTAATAACAACCATGAAGCAGAAACCTTTAGGGTTCCATGCTAAACCTAAATTGTTTAAAGTACATAACATTGTTCAAAATGCTAAGATAATAACGAATCAATTGTTCAAACATCAGAGGCAGGCTTTGAAGTACTGGCACCACCACTCTTACCTTTCTTAAACTTCTTCACTTTTGGGTCACCACCAGCAACAGCTGAACCTTCAATACTGGCCACATGAGACCCGCCACTATCTCCGGACAAGGTCTCTTCACTATCACCCGTGCGAGAACGCTTCTTGGATAACGCCACACGCACCTCAGAGCAAACCTTCTCATCAAGCCCAGCCGGTTTTAAACCCTGCAAAACAGAAATGGGTTTACCGAAGCAAGAAGAAACTTCGCCCACGTAGGGGTAAGTAAGCCTTTCCATTGCAAGAACAGAATCCAAAAAAATCTTGGAAGCTTCACGGTTGAACATATGCGATTGCTTCAAGGTTTGACCAGACTCGTGGAGTTTGAAGCCAACAACTAAACCCAGGTGTTTTCCATAGCTCAGTAACTTTGTGTAAACGCCACCCAAAAATTAAGTTAAATTCGTTTGAGTGAAAAAGGTAAGTCACAACTTGATGAAACCCATGCTTGATCAGCCATCGGTTGTCATTAGTAGCTTGAGTGACTGAATCCTTCAAACCATCATTCTCCATAGCGAAGGCTTTCTTCTGAACCTCCAAGGCTTCCCTATCGGCTTCCAGCTGAACTCTATCAGCTTCCATCTTCTTCTTCAACCCTGCAATCTCAACCTCATGATTACGGGAAAGCTCATCAATCTTCTTCACCCAATCCTCTTTTTTCTTCGAAAAACCATCAACATCTTTTTTCATCGCCGCCATGGAGGCCTTCATCCTATCCTTCTTCTTGGAAAACTCTTCATACTCTTGCATCCCTTTCCAAAAGCGAGTAGCGCCTTCAGCCAAAAGGGCAGAAAGGTTGCAAGAGCTAAGGGTCAGCCTTGAGAGCATGGTATCACCCTCCATCTCAGAAATAGAACTACGAACTCCAGGGGGAGCAAAGTTAGCCAAAACTTCAGCACAAACATCCGGGTCCTTAAAACTATCATCAACCTTAACATTCCAATCAGGAACATAAACCTTATCAACACCCATCCTAGACGATCCCTGAACAGAAGTTGCCGCAACCTTCTTAGCAACTGACTTCTTATTCTTATTCACGACCAATCCTTGCTCCTTCTCCGCCTCTACACTTGGACCCTGATCCTCAGCAACCTGAACATCATCACTAACATCCACAGGCTCATGTGAAGATGATGGACCAGAAGACTTCAACAAACGCTGATTGGAACGACGGGTAGAAACCTTAGGAGCAGTGGACTTAGTGAAACCTTTAACGTTCGGAACACCCACATAACCAGAACCTTCGAACCTATGCTCTGTTCCTCGAACAACAGCGCTTTCACCAACAGTAGCCGCAACATCCCCAAATCCAACATCGGAAGTGTCATCACTCTTCACAAAATCCAAAGCCGACATAACTAAAAAAACAAAGGAAATTTGTCAATAAGCATATCATGGAAACAAAACAAATGCACGATAAGTAAATGCATACCCTTGTCATTTCTTATAAGCACGGGATCACGATTAGGCTTATCCCACAACTTGTTAACTCCTAACAAAACGAGAAGATGCTCGGGAAAGGGACGAAGACGTGATGGACACTTCCTAATAGATTTCAAAAACACATCTTTCAACTCCGAATCAGAAGGCTCCGGCTCATTCAAAACAGCCTCGGGTTGTCTCAAAACAAGTTTAAAAGGAACAATAGAATCGGAAACGAAGAAAAAACAATCCTTCCAGGAACCAAGGCTCATAACCGTGGAAGAGATTGGACTAGTGTCAACCTAAGTATGCTCAAAGGTATACCAATCACCGTTTTTCGCTAGACGGAAGAAATGGCGAAAACACAACAGCGACAGATCAAACCCTAAAGCCCTGCGTAAAACCTCAAAATGCGAAACCCTAGCAAGCCCCAACGGGTGAATCTGACCAAAAGACACACGATAAAATTCTAACACACTAAAAAAAAAGATCGAGAAAGGATGATGGAGGTTAGCAAACTCGAAGTGGCGACAATAAAGAGCAATCGACCCGGCCGGACAACGATCGATCGAAGCATCGGCCGGCGGAGCCACTGGTTTAAACTCTAAACCTATACCCCAATCGAGGAAAAAAGACTCAACTTCCTCTTGGGTTAAACGAGAAAAACTGACCGATAAATCGTTACGTGCACCCATAATTTCGAAAGAAAAGGGGAAGATTTGAACTAACCTGGTGAAAGATCGAAGGGAACTTGATAAATATGTTTAGAGGATAATGAGGAAGTTTAAAAGAAAAGAAAATAAGCGGTTGGAAATATTAATAAGAAGTTATTGGGAACAGTTACTAGCAGAAACCACCAAATCAATCACATCAACTGTCTTGTCAAAAATTCAAAAAAACAAACAAACCGTTCAAAGCCTCGAAGACTTTAAGCAATAAGAAAAATGTGTGTAAAAGTCAGACGCCTTTGAGCCTACTTCCCAAAAACCTCTGACTTGGGGGGCTGATGACGGGGGTAGCCCAAAGTCTGGTAAAATGGCTTTCACACATTAACGCTAAAAAGATTAGAAGGTTAAAAGGTTCGTTTTCCCGCCCAATTAAGGAAAACAAGTACGTGAACAGTAAAAGCACGTAACAGTAACGCGTCAAATCACTGTTCACATCATCCCTCAGCCGTAAAAGAGGGGATATGCTCAGAAAATATATTATCATATATCATTAACCATAGGTCAATAACCTCCCGCGCATAAAAGGGTCAACTCTCTACCACAAACAAGAGATTTACTAGTTTACCCATCAGACAAAAAGCTTACATTCCTTTCTCTATAAAAGGAATACAACTCAGACATTAGAGGACACACCAGATCTGGGAGTTAACACATACTCTCTGATCTTCTCTTCTTCCTTGAGAAGCTTACACTTTGCATGCTTCTTTCTTACTCCAAAGACTACATAGCTTCTCTAAGAACTCGCATCCAAAAACCGGTTCCAACATCTCGGTCTTGGATCCTTAGTGAATCATAACAAATGACAACTAAACTAGTGAACCTCTCTCTACGTTTTGAAAACGTAGAGGGACCCGACGACCCGCGTTAGGTTAACCGGAACCCTTGAAGCCTGTTAGCCTAACCAGTCTATTCACTATCATCGGTCTTATAATTGTTGTAGCAACACTTACATAATTCTTTACATTTTTATCATTCTTCCTTTTAAAACTTGTGTACGTTCTATACGTTCTTTTTTTTCATTTTAACTCGTGGCATAAGTATGTTTGATATTTTATGAAAACGGTTTTATGAAGTGTGCTGTTTGATGTGCATTTATTTAGGCGACATTTATTCACTTCGTGTTATATTGAAATTACACTCGTAGACTTGTTTGTTCTCATACAACCTGCTTTAAAGCTAGGGATTGTGAATGCTAGTGTTCTTGAGACATATATACCAAACTCGTGTTAACAATTTGTATTTTAAATGAAATAACATTATGTTTTGTATTTTCCACACTTGTTTTTTTTAGTAAATTCAGTTTTTTGGTGTGTTAATTAATGCTTTTTAGCAGTCATGATGTTTTGTTTTAAATGAAATAACAATGAATGATGTTATAGTTCTGTAATGTATGTCGATTTGTTTATGATGGAAATAGTGAATTTTGTTTTTTCAACATATGGTGTAACGTATGCTGAATTGATTATGATGGAAATAGTGGACTGTTTTTACATATGGTGTTTTGCTATAGCGAATGTTGTTGATGGTGATTTATTTCTGATGAAGTCCTTTTATGGGGTTTATAATTTGTTCCTTTTGCTCATATTCAGTACCTTATGTTGTACGGTTAGTAACTTAATATATTTTGTTTTAGTTCATGTTCAGTACTCACATGGTGTTTTAGTTCGCATTCATTACAATCATGGTTAAAACAATATCTTTTAATTCACATTCAAGAACACACAAACAAACTTCAAAACAGCCCTAAATCTTTAAACACACTTGTTTCAAGCTTACAAGCACTCTTTTATCAACAAGTGAACCCGTAGACCCACGTAAACACTTAAATACAAGTCTTCACCACACAAACAAGACCAAAATCCAATGTTGTGACCCGAGATCCAAACTAGTAGAGCTGAAAGCTTTGATACCAATTGTAGGTCTCTTAGACGGATCAAACAACAAACAACTAGTGTTTTGGATCAATCTGGACCACTAGCTAGCGAAAGTCACTAGTGGTTAACCAAGATCTCGTATCTTGTGGTGTTGTGTTATTACCCGAGAGTAGAAAGGTTGAGAAGAGAGGGGAGAGTAGGTGAGAAGATAGGATATCAAGTTTTGCAAAAGGTTGGTATTTGCATGGGTATGCTTCCCTATTTATAAGGAAAGCATCTCATGCCCCCATTATATTATGCACGGCCAAATGGGCTTAAACAAGGCCTTGGGCCTAAACATACAATAAAGAAACCGACAAGTTAACTAGTATACATCGTGAATAGTTCAAGTAAACACAAAAGGCTAAAATATAAAACGGGACCATAGAATCTCCTTCAAGTCTGTAGTATTTATCATTAGTTCTTGTCTTTAGTCGGTCTCGTAGTCAAAGTCTTCCTCGCAGTTGAATAGTTGATTGTCAACAAGATAGTTGTCACACCCCCATCTAAGGCCTAGGAGTGCGACCAACAGTTGTTACCACATTTGTAAATATATCATAGTTGCGGGTTAATGCGGAAGACTTTATAAAACATGTGGATTAAAGTTGTAAATATTTACATTACAAAAGATAGGACAAAAGTCCTATTTAAGTTTACTTGTTTATAAGTTTTACAAAACCACCATATTTAATATTTAAACAAAAATACCCGAGCCATCGGATTCTTGAGCTTCTTCGCCTTGACAAGCGCTAATCTTGATTACCTGCAAAATTTTAAGAAAATACGTCAGCAACAAATGATGGTGAATATGCTGACGCTAAAATATTTTCTTTTACTTAATCACCCCTCAAGACCACGTAAGTCTTGGCCCATCTTGGATTAGTAAAAATTAAGTTAAAACAATACAATTTATAAACTCAAGTCTCTACACAAGTCACCCCAGCAAAACACCGCAGCGTTTCGACATACTTAGGTACCATATATATACACATGATCAGTCTCACTCGGACGTACTTAGGTCCGGCCCATCGTGGCTGGAGGTCGTGACCAAGCGTGGTGCGATGTGCCCACCGCATTTACCACATATGTAAGGATCCAGACAAACGTATACTACAGCCTGAGGGCTAGGTTTTTACTTTTGTTTATAAATGTTTTAGAGACACACAGTCTCATGTTAACCTTTTCATTTAACATAGTTGACTCGTTTGAAAACAAGTTTGTAAAGTTGGGGCGTATTCACCTTTTCAATTTGGATCGGCTTCAAGCACCGTCCGAAGGTCTTTCCCTTCCTATCTCGCACCTATAGTACGAGTATAACTCTTTGTTAGTCGGATATACAATCCGACTTAAGACCTTTAGTCTTTATAACCTTTACCTCGATTATGTGAACCTTTAGTTCAAATCTTTTTTCTTTACTTTAAAACCTTTAGTTAAAAGTAATATTATAAACCTTTAGTTTATTTTCATAGAACCCTACGTTTCTTCTTTCTTAAGAAACGTAAATCTTTCTTTTCTATATTGTTTATGAATAGTTATTATTCCTTAAATAATTTTATAACAAAGATTATATCCACACATATATATTTCATATATATTCATTTTCTTTCTTTTCTTTGTTATATTTTCTTATGTTTTATCGAGGTATCGAGTATAACCTGACTTAGGGTTTTAAGCCTTTTCAATATTATATTATTATTTTATTCGGGAATTATGCCTACCTTTTCTTGGCTTTTCAAACCCAATTATCGGCCAACACTTCGTCGCCGCTTAATTTTTCCTAAATCCCTTGATCAAACACTTCCACCTTCGTCACCTTTTTCCTTGGCAACACTTCTCCACACTTGGGCACACTTTACGAGGCACGCACTTCGATAAGATTGCCGGGATGTCGGGATGGCAACTCCTTCTTGGTTGGAACGTCGTCAGGTTTGTGGTATGAGTATCTAGGAAACGAACACGGAAATCGAGGTTCGTCGTGGCACGTTTATCAAGGATTTTCTAGAGAGAGTGGATATTTTAGAGAGAGATAAGAGAGCTGGATTTGGGATGTGATGAAATGAGGGCTTGAGCCCGATATTTCTAGGATGATCTCAGGGCCCATCGCGACACGCGATGGCCTGTTGGCTAGCCCGTCGCGTATCGCGACGTTGCCCTGGACAGTCACCACGTAGACCTGCCACGTGGTGACACGTGGTAGGAGCTGTGCCACGTGCGACAAGTGGCAAACGTGTTGCCACTTGGCGACACACTGTACCACCGGCTGCCACGTGTCACACTGTGTCAGACTCGCGATGACCTTGATCTTAAGGCCGTCGTGTATCGCGATGGGCCAGAGAATCAGAGTTTTCATTTTAGACCTTAGAGTTTGGAAATTGGCAGAAATGGTCCTTTGACTTTAGAATCTTGACATTTTATGCTCGAAATATCCGTGATGTTGCATCCTCTTCACCTTGAAATAAATCTCGTCCTCGAGATTGCCTTACAAGAATAAGTGGGGGTATTTCTTTTTCATTTCGGATTCGAGTTCCCATGTATACTCGGGCGCCCTTCGGGAATCCCATTTTACTTTGACAATTTTCAATGTTCTTCTCTTCAATTTCTTTGTTTTCGAATCTTCTATTTGAATCGGACATTCTACGAATTTTAAGTTTTCATTTATTTCAACGTCTTTTAGAGGCGTGGATAGAAATTCATTGGCTAAACATTTACGCAGATTCGAAACATGGAATACATCGTGTATCCATTGCATTTCCTCGGGCAGTCGCAAACGATATACAACAGTACCAACTCGTTCAAGTACCTTGAAGTGTCCAACGAATCGAGGACTTAACTTTCCTTTCTTGCCGAAGCGAACTACGCCTTCCATGGCGAGAATTTTAATAGAACTTTGTTACCAACATTGAACTCTAACGGCTTACGACGGACGTCGGCGTAACTCTTTTGGCGATCGCGTGCCGTCTTAAGTCGTTCACGGATTTGAAGAACTTTGTCGATGGTTTCTTGGACTATCTCGGGTCCAGGTAGTTGATTGTCTCCAGTTTCAGACCAACACACGGGTGTTCTACCATTTCGACCATACAACACCTCGAATGGTGCGTCTTGAATACTTGTCTGATAGCTATTGTTATACGAGAATTCCATTAGGGGTAAGTGGTCATCCCAACTTCCACCCAAGTCAATTACACAAGCTCGGAGCATGTCTTCCAACGTTCGAATTGTCCTTTCACTTTGCCCATCAGTTTGTGGATGATAGGCGGTGCTAAGGTTTAACTTGGTGCCTAAGGCTTGTTGGAAGCTTTTCCAGAAGTGAGACGTAAAACGACTGTCTCGACCAGAAATTATAGATAGCGGTACTCCATGCAAAACAACAATGTTGTTCACATAGATTCGCGCTAGTCTATCCATTGAGTACGACTCATTGATATGTATGAAATGCGCGGAATTTTTTAATCGGTCCACGATCACCCAAATAGCATTATGTTGTCGAGTCGTCTTTGGGAGTTTGGTGATGAAATCCATTGTTATTAATTCCCACTTCCATACGGGAAGTTCAGGTTGCTGAAGCAATCCCGAAGGCTTTTAGTGTTCAGGCTTGACTTTCAAGCAAGTTAAAAATTTCGCTACATGCGAAGCGATATCCTTTTTCATCCCGTTCCACCAGTAGTTGGGTTTGAGATTTTGATACATTTGGTAACTACTAGGGTTGCATCATGTATTTGGACTTATGAGCTCTGTTCATTATCTTTTCACGCGAGTCCCCAACGATTGGTACCCAAATCCGGTTTCCCATTCTGAGGATACCAATCGTCACCTTTGACTAACGAGTCAATGGTGCCTTTACGTTTCTCGTTGGAGATCTTGTTTTCATTGATTGCTTGAGTTTGAGCAGATTTGATTTGTTCAATGAGATCTATTTGAAGTTCTAATCTTAATGCTCGGACTCTTTTTGGATTTTCATGCTCTTTACGACTTAAGGCATCGGACACAACGTTGGCTTTGCCCTCATGATAAACGATCTCGCAGTCGTAGTCGTTGTCGCATGTTAAGTTATTTTTGTTCAAAGATGTGTTTTAAGCTTTTATGATCGGTGTACACGATAAACTTTACACCATAAAGATAGTGCCACCATATCTTTTATGCAAAGATTATGGCGCCTAACTCTAGATTGTGAGTTGTATAGTTCTTTTCGTGCACTTTGAGTTGACGAGAGGCATTAGCGATCACTTTCTTGCGTTGCATTAGTACGCATCCCAAACCGGAATGAGACGCGTCACTAAAGACTACAAAATCCTCAGTACCTTCTGGCAAGGACAATATAGGTGCTTGGGTGAATTTTTGTTTAAGTATATTGAACGCCTCTTGTTGTTTCGCTCCCCATTCATACTTGATATTTTTACAGGTCAAAGAAGTTAGGGGAACGGCTATACGAGAGAAATTTTCAATGAACCTTCGATAATAGCCGGCCAAACCTAAGAAACTTCGGATCTCGGTTGGCGACTTTGGAATTTCCCACTTAGAGATAGCGTAAATCTTAGCGGGGTCCACTTGAATACCATTGACGTTGATGATATGACCAAGGAATTATACTTCGGGAAGCCAAAATTCACATTTCGAGAACTTGGCGTATAACTTCTCGGTCCTTAATATATAAAGTAAGGTTCGAAGATGAATTTCATGATCAACCTTTGACTTAGAATAAACAAGTATGTCGTCGATGAATACGATAACAAATTTATCCAAGTAAGGTTTACAGATTCGATTCATCATATCCATGAACGCAGCTGGAGCATTAGTAAGTCCAAACGGCATGACCGTGAACTCATAATGTCCATACCTTGTTCGGAACGCTGTTTTAGGAATGTCTTCGGATTGAACTTTGAGTTGGTGATAACCGAAACGAAGATCGATTTTGGAAAAGAAGCTTGCGCCTTGGAGTTGGTCAAAGAGATCATCGATTCGAGAGAGTGGATAGCGATTCTTGATTGTAACTTTGTTGAGAGCTCGGTAGTCGATACACATGTGCATTGATACATCTTTCTTCTTGACGAAAAGAATTGGCGCTCCCCATGACGATGAACTTGGTCATATAAAGCCTTTTTCGAAAAGTTCGTCAAGTTGTTTCTTTAGTTCCTTCATCTCGGTTGGTGCTAAACGATACGGTGCTTTTGTGATCGGAGCAGTACCAGGAATAACATCAATTCTAAACTCTACTTCGGGGGGAATTCCACGAACTTCGTTGGGAAAAACATCAGCAAATTCGGAAACAATAGGAACGTCTTTGATTTCTTTGCGTCTAGATTCTTCGGTGACGTAGGCCATGAATGCTAAGCATTCTTGATTTAAACATTTGTTAGCCCTTATCATGGAGATTAGACTAACTTGGCCAGCGTCTTTATCCCCTTCAATCTGAATGGTTCGTTTATCAGGGGCTCGAAGTTCAACGGTCTTGCTATTGCAAAGGATACGTGCATGGTTGTCGGATAACCTATCCATACCCAGTACAATATCAAAACCAGCAAGAGTCATAGGTAATAATTGAATAGGAAGAACATAACCATCTAATAAGATTTTTCTGTTTTCTAGAGCTTCGGAGATTTTAACAATTTCGCCACTGGCGGTCCCCAGGCTTAGAGTTTTGTTATGTTTGGTTAAAGGTTCGTTTAATAGACTACAAAAGTTATAATCTATAAAACTTAAATTGGCACCTGAATCAAATTAAAATCTAGCATATGTGTCGTTAACTAGGAACGTACCGGTGATGGTTTCCGGCGTGTCGGCCGCTTTCTTTGTGTCCAGGACAAAGACTCTTGCATTGCCCTTCTTGGGCTCATTCTTTTGACCACTTCCACCCACACCACCAGTCGTGGGTTTGTTTTTGGGGCATTCAAAGCTAATATGTCCCATTTCTTTGCAGTTATAACAGGTCATCTTTTTCTTCCAACAATAAGCCGTTGCGTGGCCGGGTCTATGACATGATTCACAAACCGATGGAGTTAAAAGGCATCTACCCCTATGATATTTCTTACAGATTTTTCATTGTGGAATGCTGGGGTTGAAGCTAGACCTTCGTTGATCAACTCCTTTACCTTTGAAACGAATGCTTCCTCTTTTCTTCGGGTCGTTTGTTGTTACGACCTTCCTATCTTCTTCTTTATTGCGGATCATTCCGCCCATCAAATAACTATCCAATTCCATCGTGGAGTCGGCGGTTTGTGGCAAGTGAGACCTCACAATGTCACGAATTTCTCGCGGTAATCCCCAAATATATCTTGTAACTTTGCTGGATTCAGGTGTAACCAGCTGGGGAACTAGACGACAATATTCGTGAAATTTAGTGTTGTACTCACGAAGATTTGTTCCAATGACCTTATGGTTTAAGAATTTGGTTTGGATCTGATCGGTCTCGTGCATCGGATAGAATTTTTCCATCAACATTCCCTTAAACTCATCCCACAACGTATTGGATAACACTTGTCGGCCTCTACTCATGATCATCGTATTCCACCACTCAAGCGCTTCCCCTTTGAACATTTGAGCGGAGTACTGTATTTTCTCTTTATCAAAACACTTGCTTATTATCACTATAGATTCCATCTCACAGTCGTAATGGCTCCTTTATCACCGTGAAACTCCTTAGGACCAAAGTACTTAAAATCTTTAAACGAACACCCACCAATCTTAAGTTTCTTAAATTCTTGTCTAACACCTTCATCTACATTGGATTCGTGAATACTTTCTTCTAGATGAGATGGTCTAGATCGTGGTTTAGAGATAGATTTTCGAGAAGGGTTAACAGATTGTGAATGTTTAGTTTGCCTAGATTGGGATCTAGCTTCTGTTTCTGCCCTAACGGCATCTTTGAACATTTGTTGTATTTGATTCATGTATTTATCAGGAATTGGTTCTTCTTGTTCTTTCTTAGGACCTTTTCCCTTTTCTTTTCTTTTATCAGCTTCTTTTCAGTAAGCCTCAAAGTTGTTGCTTTGTTGAGACATTTTATCTTTACTTTATCAACTTTTTCTTTTTGTATCTGAAATTTATCAAATTTCTTTTTTCTTAAAACACAAGTTTTATTTTTATTACACACACACACACACATATATATATATCATAAAATGATATATATATATATATATATATTATTTTCTTACAACACACTTATATATATTGTTTATTTGATATATATACACCTATCCTTATTTATTACAACATTCGTTACACATAACACACAAGCTATATACTCACACAAACTCTTCACAACTCCAAATCTTCATCACTCATCCTTCAATCCTTCATAAATTTCTTCACGAATTAGGTTAACTTGTTGCATTTCCGAAGAAGCTTATCTCCTTTCGTCTTCTTTTTCTTCTCATCCACAACAATTTTCTTCCTAACGTCATCAGTCTCGTGCAAGGCTCGGTCCAGGTGCTCCTCTTGTGATTGTGGGATCTCATTGGGGTATCCGTACCTTGGAGGTGGGTCACGGTAACCCATCACCACTACATCATAATGGATTCTTAGATCTGGATACGGAGATGCAGTCACGTCAGAGGGATAATTGAAGAATGCCTCGACAGATTCGTTCTGCTCGCGAATTTCATTGGCTTGCTCTTCAATTGATGGAATTACGCCTTGGTATGGTGGAAAGCTTGATGACGCCTTGCCCTTGAGTTCTTGGAGAAATTGCATGTAAGGATCCATAGAGCCGTATCCCAAGTAGGATTGCACGTGTCCTTGTCCATGTTGATTATCATCGAAGAGTTCCGCATTCGGTGTTGTCTCTTCATTTGGGTTCTCGGGATATTCCTCTTCAGGTTCTTCCTCGGATTCTTCCTCCACTTCTTCTTCCGGTTCTTCTTCTTCCTCGGGATTTGATTCCTTTATGGGTGATATGTGGAGTTTTTCATACGGCATCATTACTCTCATCTTAGGTTTGTGGGATGGTCCTTCTTTGTCAAGACGTGAGTCGACAGAATCCATGGTAGAGGTTCTAGTATGCCATCTTCGTTGATCTAAGTGGCATTGCATCCAATCTGATGAGGGAGACTTGGGTTCCTCCTTTACTTGGTTGTTGGCGAGGAAAAAGTAGGACGGATGGGGATTTGGCGGTACGTATGTTGGAATCTCTGATGGGTAGTACGGTGGAATCTCTGATGGTTGATATGTCGGTATTTCCGATGGATGGTACGCCGGTACACTTGAGGGATGGTAGCTTGAGTGTCGTGGCGGATCTCTTTTTTGCATGGGTGGACTATTGGGTAGATTGATTGGACATTGCTCGGTGCCGGGGAAATAAAATGGTTTGGTTGGTCATGCTCCATATCTTGATTGAAAAATGCTTCATAGTAGTCTTCACTCATGTTGTGTTTTGGGAATGGTTCGGGTATTCTTGCTTGCTTTGCTCTTCTAACATAATTCTTCATCATCTTCTTGAAAGTCATCTTTTCGATGTTTTAGAATGAAGGTTACCAACCAATATTATCCCTATTCAAATAAACAAGTACAAATTATTTTTCCTATGCTTGGATCGAAGCTTGGGTATTATTCTTTTAATACCCAATTAGCTAAGGTCGATGGCTCTGATACCAACCCGTCACACCCCCATCTAAGGCCTAGGAGTGCGACCAACAGTTGGTACCACATTTGTAAATATATCAGAGTTGCGGGTTAATGCGGAAGACTTTATAAAACATATGGATTAAAGTTGTAAATATTTACATTACAAAAGATAGGACAAAAGTCCTATTTAAGTTTACTTGTTTATAAGTTTTACAAAACCACCATATTTAATATTTAAACAAAAATATCCGAGCCATCAGATTCTTGAGCTTCTTCGCCTTTACAAGCGCTAATCTTGATTACCTGCAAAATGTTAAGAAAATACGTTACCAACAAATGCTGGTGAATATGCTGATGCTAAAATATTTTCTTTTACTTAATCACCCCTCAAGATCATGTAAGTCTTGGCCCATCTTGGCTTAGGAATAATTAAGTTAAAACAATACAATTTATAAACTCGAGTCTCTACACAAGTCACCCCAGCAAAACACCGCAGCATTTCGACATATGTGTACTCGGTCTGTTGGCTTAGGAATAATTTAGTTCAAATCCTTGCGAGCATCTATCTTCTTGGATGACTATAATCTCTTGCTATCTGTACTATCTTTATTTCCTGAAATGTTGGGGGAAAATACGTCAGCGATATGCTGTTGAATCGTTGACTCTTAAAAAACATTTTTATAAATCTTTCTTTGACTGACAAGATAGTTTTCTGGAACATCCTCAGCAGAAACGTCTCTTATTCGGGGATTTGTACCACTTGCCATACACACATAATTACGGTTCTCCGGGAACTGATGCCCTTTGGGAACTTACGCCCAATGGGAACTGATGCCCATTGGAGAATTTTTATTATGATCTCTAGTTTGCGGCCACGTAGCCTTAACTGATAGACTTGATTAATTATGTTTGGATCCAGACACATGTGTACTCGGTCTTAGTTGCTTTTATTTTCTTTCATGTATTTTTAATAGGGATCACGTAATCCCATAAATCTTTATTTGACTGTCTTTGTTTAAGATAAACAACCCGTTTATCTTTACTGAAAAAGGTTTAACGTATTCACATGTGACTGTCTGTTGTGAATGATGTGGTGATCTCGTTTGAAAACCTTTGTGAATGAATGAATGATTGACCTATAATAAAATAGGTTTATATAAATACCCGGATCGTCTCTTAATCCGGCTAGTGACCTTTAGTCTGGTTTTGATAGCTTAAACCTTGATTGATTGATTGTTTGTTTGTTTGAATAAAACATTTTGGATATGAATTCCTTCTCTTTATTTGCCAATCATGTACTATGTTTCTTCTTCAAGAAGAAATGTCTATGATATGTTTCTTCTTCAAGAAGAAACGTCATTTATCTATAACCTTTATATATAAAATCTCATGTTTCTTAATCATAAAGAAACACTACTTTTTGACTATACCTCTTGTGGGTAAAGCTTATCTTTCTTACTATATCCTCATGTATGTGAATACTTACATTTCATAACCATGAAGAAATTATATTTAGTTGTAGCCTTTGTTTATATAATTTTGTATTTCTTAATTATAAAGAAACTTTATTTAATTGTTATAATTTGATCAAGGTCTAGGCTATACCCCTTACTACGGTCTAAGCCTTTGGAATAATAATATTTTATTTGGGCAGAACCCCTACCTTGTTCGGCTTATTATTTTCTAGATTCTCGGGCAGCACTTCGACGCATGCACGTATAATGAGAATCTTGATCAACAACTCCTCGACACACAAGTCGAGGCAACGCTCGGGGGTCGCCGGGTCGTGCACGTTCTTCGAGGCGGGAACGTCGGGTCGTCTCGGGTTGGCACGGTTTACGAGGTCGGCAAGTAAAACGAGATGCACCGGTCGTTGGGTTTGTCGGTACGAACTTTGAGGTGTCGTCTGTATATGGTATGAATTACGAGGTTATGATTGTCGGGTCAGTGGCACGGAAATCGAGGTAGAGAGAAAAAGTTTCGCCACGTGGTACCGCGTGGTGGCGGACGCGGTGCCACGTGGCAAGACACAGGACACGTGTCACCTCGTCATGCCTTTATGCCACGTGGTGACACGTGTCCTGCCACGTGTCACCCTGTCAGACCTCGTCATCGCGATACGCGATGACATAGTGTCTTCAGCCGTCGCGTAGCGTGATCGGACGTGAAGGCAAAAATTTTTAGTTTGGTCCCTTATTTTTGAAATTTGTCATCTTTGGGGTCGAAATTTTGGGGATGTTACATCCTCCCCACCTTGGAATGAATCTCGTCCTCGAGATTCGTTGTGAGTGATTTCTTGCTTATCGATTTGTTAACAGATTCTTTGAGCTTAACTCGAACTGTTTGAATGATTCCAACTCCTGATTTGTTGTTAACCTATATCTTTGGGTGATGTATTCAGTTAATAGTTCAGAATATCGCAAGTAATTGTAAATTGCTAAGCACAGTGGCCAGTTGTGTTTAACTATTTACCTTACCTTTTGTATCCTAAACATTTACTGATGTTAACAAGACTGCTTCTTGGATTCAGTTTATCGAATCCTTTTAAATTACTCATCTCGATACCTTTCAAGATATTTATACTTGAGTAATGATATTCCTTTAGTTCATGATTTTGACGAATTCCGTCAATTATACTCTTGAACTTTAAATGTTCGGATAATTGATTTTTCCTTGAGTAGACATGTTCTTATTTCTTAATTTAATTTATTCGTTTCATCTTTAGTTCATCTTTCTATAGATGATGATTATTAAATAACATACTTTCTTGTATTTTGGAAATTTTACTATCTCTTTTCCTTTGCATATAAGCATTGTTGTGTAAAGACACGATCTATATGCTAATATCTTTCTTTATACATTAGGGATTTAAATACCCTTATATGATTACAAAATTTCTCGTTTAAAACGAGATTACAAACACTTTACAAGAGCTAACTATTAGTTATTTCTAATGCCTTTAGATCTTGATTTTCGTTGGCATGCTCTTGTCTACTTCTATTCTTGATCGTCGGATGCTTCTCGTATGTTTAACATATTAGCCTTTCCTTTCTTAGCACCACTTCCACTAACGTTGTTTGTCTTATTCGGACATTCTGAGCTAAAGTGGTAAAACATACAACTGATTTCCTTCTGCCATCGTCTTCCGAATGACCGAGTTTCTTGAAAAAGTTGCATGTGATCAATGGAGTATTTTTGGGAAAGTTGGTTGGTCTTAAACATTTCCCGTGATGTCTTTTGCCATAGCTTTGGAAGATTGGTCTTGTAAATTTAAAAGACCATTCCTCTTTTTCTTTGCCTTTCTTTGTTTTCTTTTCCTCGATTTCTTCTTTCTTTCCTTTGTTATTCTTATCCTCTTCTTGATTTTTGATAAGACCATTCATAAGATAACCAGCTAATTCCATGGCTGAATCAGTGGTTTGAGGCAAATGAGATCTTACCATATCTCTAATTTCCCGAGGTAAACCCCAAATGTAGCGGGTTACTTTGTTGGATTTGGGTATTACCAAGTGTGGTACCAATCTACAATACTCATGGAATTTAGTATTGTATTCCTTGAGATTAGTGCCTTCCACCTTGAGGTTCAAAAACTTAGTTTGAATAAGATCGAGTTCATGCATGGGAGAGAACTTTCGTAACACTAGTTCTTTGAATTCTTCCCACTTCATTTGGTACATAGTTTCTCTACCCATTGACATGATCAGGGTATTCCACCACTCCAAAGCTTCGCCTTTAAAATATTGAGAGGAGTATTGAATCTTTTCAATTTCAGTACATCGGCTGATGATAAAAATGGACTCGATTTCTTTAAGCCATCGTACATCTGATATGGCACCTTATCGCCATAGAATTCTTTTGATCCAAATTCCTTGAAATTCTTAAAACTACTGCCTTGAATTACTAGTTGTTTCTTGAATTTATGATTCAATTTGTTCTCAGCGTTGGAGCTATGAACACTTTCTTCATGATGAGAAGGATTTCGATATGGATGACTTCTAGAAGATCTATTTGAATGTTCAGACTTACTTTTACGTGCTTCCCCTTTCATTGCATCGACGAAAGGAGTCATTGCGTTATGAATCATTTCTTGAATTTGAACAAGATATTGCGCAGGAATCTCCTGTGCAGGTTTTGTCATGTCTTTGTTGATTCTATGAGTTGAAGCTTCATCATTATTCTCTTGATTGTTTGGGTTCGACATTCTGTAAACAGAATAGATTTCAGTACGAACGGAATTTTTATTTATATATTAACGAGATAATGTTTGTTTCAAGAGAATGACATTTGAATAATTTGATACTAGTACGAAAGACTGATTTGCTTATAGAATGTTTAATTAAGTCCATCGCATTTCAAGTATATTTCTTTCTAATCCTTTATGAGATTGTTCGTCTCGTAATGACACAATCTAATTGTTTATTCTCTATTTTGAGAATTTTGATGTTTAAGATAATCGTATGCTAATTATTTTCCAAGTATTTTAATGACGATAGTCGATGGGGTTCTTGAGAGGCATCAATATTTTCTTGTTGCATATTCTTGAAATAGTTAGTACATACCTTGTGTACAAATAGACCCCAAGAATTTCTATAATTCTTATTTCTAGGTTATGTTTCATTTAATCCTTGCTAGTTATTTCACGTAGCGTCGACTTGAGTTTAGTCATCTTTTGGACTTTGTCCACCTGAACATTTCCTTTATTACTCTCTTACTTCTAGATGTACTTGGAAGAATTATCTCCAGAGTTTGTGTAATCTTTCTTTGACATAATTTTTTTTAAAAGATATATTATTAATTTCGAGGAAATTCAAATATGTCTCTTATTTATGTTATTATAAAATTACACGACATTTATTACACTTGCATGTGTTTACAACTCCTAAGATTCCAATTTCTTCCATCGAATAATCAATTTCTTAATCTTGTTTTCCTTCTCAGCGTTTTCTCCTTTCTCCTTTTCTTTTCGCACTTCCTCAGTATCCATTTCTTTAGTGTAAGTAAAATAAGGATCTTGCATTGTTGAATAATATTCCTGTCCCTGATGATTTTATTCTGGATAAGTCATTAATTCCTTTCCTTTCAACATCATTGGTTTCTCGGATCTACTTGATACGTCTCCATATATGTGCCGATTTGGAATAATTTGAGCTAGCGGGATGTTGGAATCAAATGAATCTAAATCTTCCTCCATTGTTGTTTGATATGAATTTTCATTACTAGATATAAGAATTGGGAGAAAAGATGTTACCATCTAGCCTTTCCGCCCGGATCGAAGCTTAACAGATTCTTCGCTAGATTGACAATTGCACATTTGTACGAGGTTATATTAGGGATAGGAGCGCGTTTTTCCTCTCTTATCTGTACTTGTTATATTTTATTCGTATTTAATTTTTAATCATTCAATTATTTCTTTGATATCCTTATTTGGATACTAATGATTATTATAAACTTATTTCTGATCGAAGCCTAGGTATGATTAAATACCTAATTCGCTAAGATCGATGGCTCTGATACCAACCTGTCACACCCTCAACTTAGGGCCTAGGAGTGTGACCAATAGTTGGTATCTGTTTTGAAAATATATCAGAGTTTTAGCGAAAGTCTTTAATTTATAATAAAATATTAATATATCTTTTTGAAACATTAGTTTATAATAAAATATTTGATTTAGTAGAAAGCTTCTCAAATAATAAATATTCGAGAGTTTGATTTATAAACCCTTGTTTGATTTATAAAACTTGTTTGAATATTGTTTGCAATATTTTAATAGTTTAAACTGAGTCATCTCTACCTTGTGAGCATCTATCTTCTTGGATGACTATAATCTCTTGCTACCTGTACTAACTTTATTTCCTGAAATGTTGCGGGAAAATACGTCAGCGATATGCTGGTGAATCGTTGACTCTAAAAAAACATTTTTATAAATATTTCTTTGACTGACAAGATAGTTTTCTGGAACATCCTCAGCAGAAACGTTTCTTATTTCTGGGATTTGTACCACATGCCATACACACACAATTACGGTTCTCCGGGAACTGATGCCCTTTGGGAACTAACGCCCATTGGGAACTGATGCCCATTGGGAATTGATGCCCATTAGAGAACTTTTATTAAGATCTCTAGTCTGCGGCCACGTAGCCTTGACTGATAGACTAGATTAATTATGTTTGGATCCAGACACATGTGTACTCGGTCTGAGTTGCTTTTATTTTCTATCTTGTATTTTTAATAGGGATCACGTAATCCTATAAATCTTTATTTGACTGTCTTTGTTTAAGATAAACAACCCGTTTATCTTTACTGAAAAAGGTTTAACGTATTCACATGTGACTGTCTGTTGTGAATGATGTGGTGATCTCGTTTGAAAACCTTTGTGAATGAATGATTGATCTATAATAAAATAGGTTTATATAAATACCTGGATCGTCTCTTAATCCGGCTACAGACCTTTAGTCTGGTTTTGATAGCTTAAACCTTGATTGAATGATTGTTTGTTTGTTTGAATAAAACATTTTGGATATGAATTCATTCTCTTTATTTGCCAATTATGTACTATGTTTCTTCTTTAAGAAGAAATGTCTATGATATGTTTCTTCTTGAAGAAGAAACGCCATTTATCTATAACATTTATATATAAAATCTCATGTTTCTTAATCATAAAGAAACACTACTTTTTGACTATACCTCTTGTGGGTAAAGCTTATCTTTCTTACTATATCCTCATGTATGTGAATACTTACATTTCTTAACCATGAAGAAATTATATTTAGTTGTAGCCTTTGCTTATATAATTTTGTATTTCTTAATTATAAAGAAACTTTATTTAATTGTTATAATTTGATCAAGGTCTAGGCTATACCTCTAACTAGGGTCTAAGCCTTTGGAATAATAATATATTATTTTGGCAGAACCCCTACCTTGTTCGGCTTATTATTTTCTAGATTCTCGGGCAGCACTTCGACGCATGCACGTATAATGAGAATCTAGATCAACAACTCCTCGACACACAAATCGAGGCCACGCTCGGGGGTCGCCGGGTCGTGCACGTTCTTCAAGGCGGGAACGTCGGGTCGTCTCGGGTCGGCACAGTTTACGAGGTCGGCACACAAAACGGGATGCGCCGGTCGTTGGGTTTGTCGGTACGAACTTCGAGGTGTCGTCGGTATATGGTATGGATAACGAGGTTATGATTGTCGGGTCGGTGGCACGGAAATCGAGGTAGAGAGAGAAAGTTTCTACAGAGAGTGTGGGTTTTGGTGTGTGAAAATGAGAGGCCAAATGCCTCTATTTATAGACTTGATCAGGGGTCCCATCGCGATAAGTGATGGTTGATAATAACCCCGTCGCGTATCGCGACGTAGCATTGATGACGCCAGTAGCTTCGCCACGTGGCGGACGCGGTGCCACGTGGTGACACATGGCAAGACATGGTGCCACCTTGTGACACGTGGCGGGACACGTGTCACCTCGTCATGCCTTTATGCCACGTGTCACCCTGTCAGACCTCGTCATCGCGATACGCGATGACATAGGGTCTTCAGCCGTCGCGTAGCGTGATCGGACGTGAAGGCAAAAATTTTTAGTTTGGTCCCTTATTTTTGAAATTTGTCATCTTTGGGGTCGAAATTTTGGTGATGTTACATTAGGGTAGGTGTTTAGTTGAAGTAAAAGTTATTTCATGTACTAATACTGGTTATCGCACTTATATAATTCGTTGTGGTCTAACACCTTCAGATAAGAAACTTTCGTTTAAATTGAAGAGAATGTAGTTTTTTCCAATAGTAATATATTTTGCAATGACCATTAACAAAAGTAAAGGTCAATCTCTTACAAGAGTTGACATATATCTCAGAGACCCGATGTTTACACTTAGACATCTCTATGTAGCTTTATCAAGAGTGAATAGTGGTGTTAAAATTCTTATATTAAATAAGGAAGACAAAGTTACAAATAAAGAATAAATATGGTTTATAAGGAAGTCTTTTTAGTAGTTTATGAATTTTACATTTTAAACTTTTGATTATGTTTTCAAAGATTGTAATTTGAATGTTATATGGGTTTATCTTTTTATTTCACAATCATTTGTTTTCGTACCAATATTATTTACAACTTAAAGTATGTTGTCCTTTCAAATGACATGTGTTTGTTCGAAATTTTCAATATTTCCACCTATGTCGTACACGGGTTAATAACCTAGTTCTTTGTATATAACATTAGTTATATAAGTTTCACCGCTACTTGTATATAAGTTCCACTACAAGATTACCTATATGAATTATATTACATACGAGTCAGGTTATTTTACAAAAGTGGACAAAAATGAGAAAAATAAAAGGATTTTTGGCAAAAAAAAAACCTTAAAAAAGTAATAAAAACCATTACTTAAAATTTTTTTTTAAAAAAAAGAAGAAAAAACAATAAAAAACAAAAATGTCCCCGTGGCTTCCTCGTTCTAAAAAAAGACACAATATTGAGGAAAAATGTTTATTGTGTCATTTTGTTTATTATTGTGTTTTTTGTTTTATTTTCGTCGTTAATTAATAATTTTTTCATTAACATTGTGTCTTTTTTTCTTGATATTGTGTTATATTAATCAATATTGTGTTATATTTTGTTCGGCGTTGCTTTATATTTTGCGATTTATTGTATCTTTTTTTATGTATCATTGTCTTTTTTGTTTATTTTTATCATAGGGTCTTTTTCGTCTTATAAGTTTTTATTTTTTTAACGATAAAAACAAGGAAAACATTTTAGGTTTTTCTATTTTTATCGTTTCTATTTATATTTTGAGTTATAATTTTTTTAATTATTTATAGCCACCAATCCCCTTATCACACTTCTTATTTTTTTATCCCTTTTGCATTAGTTTAACCTTTTCCTAGTTATATATTTGGGAAGTTGTATATCATATTGACGTTTAGAATCCTCGGATTGTGATCCGTTATCCCTTGTGGCTTTGACTTCCTATATATGAAGTCAAACAAGATCACATATATTCTTGCTTACTTTGTTAGTTCGGTAGTTTGCATAAGGCCATGGGGTATACTCTAACCCTTACATAGATTAAAGTGACATAACACTTTAAAGATAGATTAAATCACTCCCCACTTGTGTTAAAGTGTGTTAAAAATGCCCATGGGTTATGCTTTTAACGGGTTAAAAGAAACAATATGTATTAATTACTAATTGATTTGTTATATTAATTATGTGTTAAATGAGTTAAATCATTTCGTTTGAAAGACATAGAGTGAAAGAGAAAAAATGATTGTTGTTGAGCTTATGTTAAATTAATATGAGTTAGAGTATACCACATGACCTAATTTACCAGCTTTTCTCTTAATTAATTCCCATTATTATAAAGACTATTGGCATCTCCTAGTTAACCTATATAAGCCTTTGTCTCCTTAAATGATTAGACTTGCAGAATAAACATATTACATCTTTTGCAAGTGTGCCTAAGATACCCTAACCACATTATAATAGATTCAAATGATCATTAAAGTCAAGAATGCCAATTAAACTATCATATTCTCCATTTTGCCTATTTAAGCTTATTTACACCATTTTTACCAATTGTTAATTTCAGACTTTAGTTTTCAATGATATAAGCACCATCTGATAACTAATTTGCTTCATTACCCATTAAAACTATCTTATATAAATGATCACCATTTACGTCAAAATTAAGATATTTTCACCAAGAGCATCACACTACTTCTTGATTCGGTTAGCATAACTATTACCAATAGATTCTAGTCAAGTTCCAATATGAGAAGTATATACTACAACCCTAGATTACAGTTTACCATCTAAATTCTTTTTTGCAAAAACCTCCTAAGAAAACCAAATTCGTCAAGTTTATGTGTTTCACCTTATAAATTATAGATATTCAAACAGTTCTAATATGTTTTAATCATCACAAGAGATGAATTCATGTATGAACCCTTAATCAAAATAACACCGAATTTAAGAACTCTAAAGGATGACACTCTCAAAGAATAGATGACGACTAATTAGAGTTCGAATTGAATCACCAAGATGGATTGAACAATTGATGTATGGTTCACTAAAATTTTTAACTTGGTTCATGTAGTTCTTCATTAGTGCGCATACACACATCATGCTTAGATTTCAGTTTTTTTTCTTTTAAATTCTCATTTGTATGGAAAAACTCCTTTAATTTATATACTCGCAATCTATTTTTTTTGCAAACTTTGGCAATTAGAATGTTTAGTCTCTCAAGTATAAAATATTGAGTGTTTTTGCCCTTCAATATACATATACGTAGACATCAAGATACATATACGTAGACAGGGCCGTCTTTGTGGTGTTTGGTATACATAGATGACAAAGAGAATGGATTGAATTATTGTATGAGAATACAAAAAAGGAAGTTTGATTGGTTAATCGAATGAAATTACCGATTATATATTGGAATCAATCACAATTCATCAAAATCATTCATTCGTACTCATTTTATTTTGTTCCCCCCCATTTTATGCATCTTTCACAAAACCACCTGATAACCACCACCACCGATACCTGACCGCCACAATCGCCACTGCAACCCAACATTGCTGCCACCACAACTACAACCACCACACACTGAACAGCAACGCCACACTACCGCTGCCACCAGCGCTACCACCTGACTACCACCACAACTAACATCGTCACCACCGCCACCATTTATTAAGCACCACCATCGCAACCACCACCGCCATTGCCATAACTTGATCACCATGCTGCTACCACTATCACTATGGTTGTCGCCGCCACCGCCACCTTCGTCGTCGCCACCACTACTACCATTGTCACCACCACCACCATCGTCTTCACCACCACCATCATCATCGCCATTGCTATTTTTTATTTTGGTAAAAAATATTTTATTTTGAGGTAGTTGTATCTTTGCTACCAAACAATATAAAGTAATAATTTAGTCATATTTAAACGATCACCAAACATGACAAATAAATGGTAATAATTTATTTCATTTATTTGTTCATTTCATTTCTTTAGTCAATTCTATTTCCTTATCAAATAAACCATCGTTTAAATAGCGTACATCTTCTTTAAATAGTGATTTGAAGTGAAAATAAGGTTTAGAACACTATTCAATTTCTAGCATGATTGTTCCCCTTCATTGCGTTACCCTTGATTGTGTGCCAGTATACTTATATTTTTATTTCTATACTTAAGGAAAAAGGAAAAGAAAAAAGAAAACACAAGTGGATGTCGACTACAAATATACATGTACGCGTTGGGTGTTTATATTCTATCAATCATTTTCAAGTGGGAGGACTAAAAATGTAGGTTGACCAATACTTTATAACTAAATTCATACTTTATCCTTCATTTTCCCATTTCCATTTTGATTTCTTTTTGTTTTTTACTTTTTAAAGCTCACCCTATAATTCCCACTCATTATCTTTGTTGCTTAAAGCTTGTCCTCCTCCCACATCTCTTTGCAAACATCCATCAAATGTGAATCCATATTATTATTATTTCAAGAGAGAGACTGTTCCGATGTTCATGAAAGAGAAAGAAATCAAGACCCACAAAACCCTAATTCTATTCCAATAACTTTAGTAAGAAAAAGTGTGTGTGTGTGTGTGTTTCTTGTAGGTTTTAGTGTGTGTAAGTATTATATTCTCATGTGATCATGGATGGTGGACATGATCATTTCCATCACCGCCCAAACTTCCCTTTCCAATTACTTGAAAAGAAAGATGATGAAACCACCACCTGCTCCTCCTCCGCCACCGCCACCGTGGCGTACGCCGACACCTCTAATATGCAAATAACCACCCCCAACACCACATCCTCCGGCGACCCACCAAAGAAACAACCACCAAAGAGGACTTCCACCAAAGACAGGCACACGAAGGTCGACGGCCGCGGCCGTCGCATCCGTATGCCCGCGTTATGTGCCGCTAGGGTTTTCCAACTCACCCGCGAGCTCGGACACAAATCCGACGGCGAAACCATCGAGTGGCTGCTACAACAAGCGGAACCCGCTGTTATAGCAGCCACTGGAACCGGGACTATCCCGGCAAACTTCACTTCACTTAATATCTCACTCCGCAGCTCACGGTCGAGTTTAACCGTCCCGTCTCAGCTCCGATCCGGTTACTACAACCCTAGAAGAAATCTTTTCCCAGAAAACTCATCATCAAATCTACTAAACTTCGGATCAAATATGAATCTCAACCAAATGTTACAAGCAAAGCAAGAGATGAGGGATAATATTAATATTAATCAGGTGGAAGTACCCGAAACGGAGGATAATAATTTTGCGAAAAGGCGGATGCCACTGGAGCAATTCGGAAGCTATTTGATGCAGTCATCCACCGGAGCGATAACCGCGAGTCACCCGTCTGTTCCGGCGAACTTTTGGATGGCGGCAAGTCACCAACACCCCCAAGTAATGAACGGAGACCCTATATGGTCCTTTCCTAATGTATATAACAGCGCCGCGTTGTACCGAGCCCCGGGTGGCTCCGGTGGGTTACATTTTATGAATTTTCCGACACCGGTGGCGGTTGTGCCAGGTCAGCAACAGGGAGCAGGAGGTAGTGGTAACGGCAGTGGTGGTTATGGTGAAGGACAATTGAATATGATTTCTGGGTTGAACCCATATAGGCCAGTGTTTGGTCCGGGATCGTCTGAATCTCCGGCGAGTGGGTCTCGTGGTGGTGATGATACGACCAGCCACAACTCATAGGGGATTCCCGCCCACACGATTGTGTTGTTAAATTTGATGTGTAAACACTAAACACACGTGAGGTTTGATATTCTCTAAATTTTATTTTTTTAAATATTTCAAAGGTATTCTTGAGATTTTGGTTTTCATTTTTAATTATTTCCTCATGAATGTGTGTGATTAATATAACTAAGGTTTTCAAAGGGTTTGCAAGAAAATGTGGATTTACATTCTTCTTAATTGCTCTTTTGATTACTTATATAATAAATACTTAACTACGTGTTAACATGATATCTTAAATATAGTTAATTACAAAGCAAAATAACACATGTTAAATTATTTTCATCTTTAAAGCAGTACATATATTTGAATGTATTTAATTACCATCGTGATTTATATTAAAAAAAAAACATCTATGATCACCAATTGATTTAGTAGTATAGTGTTTGCTTTGTTCATATTCTTACAAATAAACGGTTGGTTCATATCCATACAAGGTTGGTTCATATCCATACAAGTAAAATGTCATTCAAAAAATATTAAAATGAAACTCTATGACTACATAAGAGTCACGAAATAGTTGATTTAATAGTGATATTGTACACCTTCACATTTTTGTTACTTCTTATGCACCGTTATGATTGATTACTATCAGTGTTGTCGTTATGATTACTACACAATTAATCTTCAATTTAAATTTTTATAAAGTTAAGATTAAGATAACTGATCATTTATGAATTTTTAATGGGTTGGTTTGTATTGATGTATTATGGTAAGTTTCTTACTCGAAAATTTTATAACATAGTTAGTCATTCAAAACTACAAATATCGATTTTGACTTAGAAAATTTTGCCAGCTATTTTATTTACTTGTTAGAGAGGCTGTGTTCATAATAGATATTGCATAGCTAGTTAGAAGTGTGTACAATATTTCCACATATGTGAACATGTTTTATATAAAAGGAATATTCTTTAGTAAAAAAATTTTTTTGATGGGTTTAATTATTTTTTTAGAACAGCTAATTTTGATTTAATTTTATTGTTTTATGAGACTTGAATTCATGACTTCACCCTTCTAAACGTATTTATTTAAAGAATCTGTTTTTGTCATTCGACCACGCCTCATCGGTAAAAAGTTAAAAAGAAAAAAAGGGTTTGATCACTTTGAATTACATCATGTTATAAATGGATCGAATTCTCTAAAACAATAAGAAATAACCTTTTTAGTTTGTTTTACTCTCTCATTATTTGTTTATATTATCGCCTTGGCCATCGTCTATCTATTTTATAGAAAGTTGTGGCCTTGTAGAGAAGAATTGAGGGGTATATTTGTACTTTACCTTAGTAATTGATGGTCGTTGGGGAAACTAAATCAAATCAAGAATTTCCTTCTTTAACTGACTAGACAAGGTGTCATCATTTTATAATAATTAATTAGAGTGTGTAGATGACAAGAAATAAAATAACCTCCGAACCTTCTTTCTTGTTCATACAAAAGTAAATTAGTTTATCCATCAACATATAAGTATCATACGTTTACAGAGTCCGGTAATTCTCGATTTTTTTTCTATAGCATGAACTAAATTAGTGTCGCCATCAACATATAAGTATGAAAAGTAAATTAATGTTACCCAGACGCGTATTTTAGAGGAGGGTATATATTTGTATAATCACGTGACATATTTTACATATGTAATTAATTAATTAATTATCCAACGTTAATTATAATAGATATACGAATAATTCACTTTAGTTATCACAGAATATATAACACAACACATATTTCAAAATACGCAACGTTAATTAAACTAACAATTGGCAAGTTTTTAAAAAATGCATTCTGATTAATACAAATATACAAATTAATAAAATATTCTTGATTTGATTATCATTTTATTTTAATATATGTAACAAATTATACAAAGTTATTTGATTTAGTCATTTAACATTTTTATTGAGCTAGATCCAAAAAAAGAAAAAGAAAAAAAACACCTTAACAATTAAGCCTTTCGATATTATATTTTAACCTCTTACTGCTAATTACAATCTTACTCTTATTTTAATTTTAAGCGGTGAATCTTTTTTATCAGTGTTTCTGCTAGTTCACTTCACACACTTCATACCATTTCTCACTTCTTATATGATCTGACCATGATACATGCGGCCCTGGTTGAGTCACTACGTGGTAGACTGAGTATCAACTTGTGCTGCATAAATAATACAAATACTATACCAATAAAAAGTGACCTCTAATATTAACCTTAATAAATAAAATGCCAACAACCAATGGCCATGTCTAAAGGTATCTCCAACCGACTAACACAATAGTGTCTAAAGGTCATGATCACAAATAACTAAAATGAATGTTGTCTTAAAAATCAATTTCATGTCAAAGAAACATTCAAATCTATCATCTAAACATTAGGGCAAATCGCTCTATCCTCCAAGCCAATCGGTCCAAAGAGCGAAGTCTAAGGTTTCCTATTTTGCATCCCATGAAACATGTTAAAAAGCAAATATCTTAACTCTATAACCAACAAGTATGGAACAAAAAGACACATGATAATAACTAACCATTAGGAAATTGTTTTAAGTACAACTAAACCAAGAAAGTATAAAAGCTTACCGATATCACTCATCTAAAACGTAGACTGCACCACCATTTGATTGAAACCTTGTTCTTAAGCAAATGCATTTGAGACACACACACCCACACCCACACCCACACCCGAAACATGCCGTGATAAGATAATGAAAGGTACACAAAGTTTCTATACTCACGTTACTGTTACTTTTATTTTGTAATACCAGTACTAATTCTCATTCCGGATGGTGAACACTTACCATGTTTTTATGACTAGCTTAACGAGTTTGGTTTTGCATGATCATAGGAATTGAAGTGAAGCATAAATCAAATTCAGGATCTATAGATTGTTTATAAGACAATTTTATGAAGGACAATACCCAACCTTAGAATGATGAAAGTATTTTCCTATTCAAATAACATGTCTAACATGCTCTCCCAATAACAAATCAAGCATACATAAATTTTTTCCCCAAAAAAGTTATATTAACTAGCTAACTCCTAAACCATCCGTAAATCAACAACCATGAGTTTTCTCTATAAACCTTAACAACATCAATCAAGACTTTTTCTCATAAAAAAATGTAAATACATATGTTTCAAAGTGTCTAGTCCTGTCTAAAAGAAGGATTTGGTGGTAAATATTAACACACCAACCCTATGCGGATGGAGGGTGTGGGTGTGGTAACAGGGGAGTGTGATGTGGCATAGCTGTTGGCGGTGAAGGGGAACACCGGCTATGCACTCGCGAATTGGAAGTGGGGGATCACGGGGAAGCTTTGCCAAGGAAGCCTTGGTGATGTCCTGAGTTGAGGGAGCAAGAAGATAAGCTAGGCAGCGACTGCTTGGATATTGGCATGGCATGTAAGCCGACGGGGAACACTGCCCCCTCCATTGGCTTGGTTGTGGGAGCGTGACCATATCGTGATATCGTTCATCCTTATAATAATATATGTTCACAATCAACGCATGCTTAATTTTAGAATGTTATAAATTTTAAATTATCTTACATCTTGAAACATTCATTATTACTATTCTGCTTCCTCAGATGAACTTGAAGTAATGTTTTGTTTTTTTTTTTACTTTCGTCTGCTTAATATACTCTCTTGATACTTTCTGTTCTTTTATCAGATTACTCTATTTTTTCTACAGATCATTAAAGAAGCATCATATAATTTTGACATGACTGTTCAAGAAATATGTCATGCATGTTGATCTACATAATTATTAATATTCATATTTACTTGAAGCCACTGTTATAGTTTGTCATATAAAATTACTTAGCCGAGGCGTGTCCAATCCAGACAGTACTCAGCATGACTCCTTAGATTTTCTGATCATCCTCGAGTTCAAGCTCGGTTTGGTTTAAGCCTATTTCTGTAAAATGTCTAGCTTGGCTCGTAAACAAATCTTAAGCATTGAGAGATTGGCTGGCTGGCTTATAAACAAATTTTAAGGATTGAGATCAGCGGGACTAAGGTCGATCTTATATGCTGATCAGCTTGCCAAAGCTCTGGTATGGTAATTAGATCAAAATAACTTTCATTATAGATGACTAAAAAGTGGCATACAGTTGGTTACGAACCATATGAAATAACCCTTTAAGAAAATCCCTGTATGATGCAATAATATATAAAAAAGGGGCCATACAATTAGTTGTACGAAGTTTGAGACCAAAAGGAACTTAAATCATTCAAAACTACGAGATCAAGTTAATATTGTAAACATACAATCGCAAATCATTCAAAATTTTCGTCTTCCCAACTTGTTGGAAACAGTAGACCGGTTCGGCACCCGTTGTCCGATCTCCAAACAAAGCCACACAGCACCACCGCACCACATCCATCGCCCGCCACACCCGGCGCCGTAGCCTGTTGTTACCGCTTATTGCTGCCATAGATTGGAAATCGACGACGCCACCGTCAAAGGTTGTCATTGCCGCTGTCCGTAGGGGTGTGCTGACACGACACGAAACCCGACACGAAAAAATACGGGTTTTGGGTCGGCTGACAAGATCCGCTTTCTTAAACATAACAACCCGAACCCGACAAGTTTAAAAAACAGGTCAACCCTAACTTGACCCATTAAAAAGTGGGTTGACCTGTTAACCCATTTAACAATTTTTGAAAAGTTAATATTTTGAGGGATGTTTTATTCATACACTCTTTATAGGGTGTATATAGAAGATAAAAATGTGTGTTAAAATGGTGTATGAATATCAAAAAAAGTGTGTGTGAATAACCGTTGCCTATTTTGATATTAGTGAGAAAAGTTTTAAATTTTAAAGTAAAATACTTAAACTTTTAATTTTTCATATATGAAGTAACTTTTAAAATAAAACTAACTCCGGTTATTTCATTCGTTTGTTTTTATCTTGAGCTAAATATGTAAGCCTAAGTTTGTTAATTGAGAATGAGATATGAATACATAAAACAATTAGATTTATCATAAATTTTTAACAAATTTTATATGAATAAGAGTAATTAATTGTTTAATTTATTACTCATATTCATATATGAATGTACAATGAGTTGACCCGAAACACAACCCGAATATTACACAAATTTAAATGGGTCAACACGACATGAATAAATACATGGGTTAGGTTAGTTTTGAAGAATCTCAACACGCTAACCTGCCAACCCAAAACTTATCAAAAGGTAACCCGACACGATTGACACCCCTAATTGTCCGGTTATTAGTTCGTCACCTAGCGCTCGTTCATTGAACCTCGGTGTCTCAACCGGTTAGTCATTAACCGAGGTACATCTATCTCATCGGTTTTATTAGATAGATTAATTATTGTATTCCTATGCTCGTATGCGGTTTTGTAACCTGATCATGTCGGGTTAGTTAAAGTGTTGATTACTCATTTTTATTCTGCTACGCATATATTAATTAATAGGATTAATTTTTATTTGACATATTTATGGAACTGGTTTCAATAAATAATTTTTGACCGATTATCACCAAAACCCAACTGTGGTATCAGAGCTTTGGTTACATCATATGAGTCGGTACTGGTCCTTTAACCTGGATTATACAAACTTTAATTAATTTTTTTAATGTTTCTAATCTAATTAAAATTAGGGCAACTTTAATTTTGGTCAAATTTAATTTGTTTTAGTTGACTAAAAAAATTGTCTGTATTATTTTTTGATTGTTGTAAAATATGTAAATCTGGCCCGATCTTATTTTGTTGTTGTGTTTTATTCGGTTTTTAGTTTTATGGTTTTGGCCATTTTATGGTTCAAAGTTGTAATATTTAAGGTGTTTTTCTTTATTGTATTTCTTTTGGTAACATTGTAATAAACGAAGATCCGAAGGAAAAAACCAAGGACACCAAACAGGAGTCATGATGTCAGTGGGAGTTGCTCGAGACGATTGGATGCACTCAACTCGATCCTTGTATTTTTTTTTGTGTGTTGTGACCCCATGATCCGTTCGGTCTTGTTATTAGGCTCTAGCAAAGATCGAACAATTTTTGGTCATGTGGATTTACATATTTATCTTGCTATTGTGGTTTGTTGTATCTTATAATTGTTATAACATAATTAATCAAATACCAACATAATTTAAATTGGAGTTTTTTGAAATATTAAAATAATTTTAACAAAACAAGTTCTAAAAGGGTTTTACAGTATGTCAATTTTTTCACTAAAACAAAGTTTGTTTTAAACAAATAATAACCAATTAAGTTTTCAAATTAAACTAAATTTAATTTTCCTAAACTATTAATTTAATAGAATTCTATAAACTTAAAAGTTTTTAAATGAATCGTGACACACTTCGTGTTAATAGGTTATTTAAACCTAAGAGTCCTATGAGATGAAAGGGTTCACCAACTTGTCTCGATTAAATACGGTAAAGCTGGCTTTTACTCAATTTGGTAAATATTAAAATAAATGCCAATTTTAAATCAATAGTCCATGTCATCCTACTATAAGCTACACTTGGGGCATGATATGAAACTTTAAGTGTTTGGAGCCACAACACCACACTTGATTTATAGCCTATCCCTCCAAGGTGAAAGGGCTTCGTTGACACATCCGACCCTTCCACACGTACCTATATTAGGGCGACTATTACTTACTCTCATGTTACGTTCCACATCCGTCTAGAGACTAAGGAAGGCATAGATGAGACTAAACATATCTAACTGGACAAGAGTTGTTTTAAAAGGCCTCATGTAATATCCCAGAATTTTCCAAGAATAATATTTTGTATATTATTATTTATGATGGAAAAGTTTGCTTGAAGTAGTAGAGAAATAATAAAATCTTAAGGATAGGTGGATAGCCTAATTAGATGGAATTAATTATGGACCAAAAAGGAAAGATGGCCCTAGGTCCATGGGCTTAAGGGAGTATAAATACCCCTTAAACCCTAACCCTTTCCATTCTTATCCATCTCTACACCATAGCCTACACCTTGAAAAACCCACACAAACACCTTCTTAAAATCGGCCAAGGTTCAAGACCAAACCAAGCTTGGATTTGATAGATCTTGGTTACACAAGAAAGATAAAAGATTATTATTCATAACCGAAGCTAACCATAGCCTAAAAACGCATAAAGGTATGTTCTTTATTCATAAAGGTTATGTTTTTATGAACGGTTTGCTCAAAACTTAACCCTAGAGTAGATCGGGTCTAAATGAACCATAAAGTTGCAAACTTGATGTTTAAAATGGACTTAACAAACTCATGGATATATACGGCTCATAAAGAAACCCTAGATCTAGCCTTTGAGCTTTATGGATAAACGGGTTAAGTCTTGGCCGAAAACGGAAATGGAAACGGGTTAAGGATGATATCGTGCCATAATAAAGTGTTAATATCATGAGATGTAAAGGAATGGTGATAAAAGGACCGTATGAAGCAGCTCTTTCGAATACATGGTATAAATTCGCATACAACACCAGGCCATTCGAATATAATACTCAGATTCGAATACAATGTATCATTCGATTACAATGGGCCATTCGAATACAATACTCAGATTCGAATACAATGTACAATTCGGTTACAATGGGCCATTCGAATACAATACTCAGATTCGAATGCAATGTATAATTCGATTATATGTATAGTTCGATTACAATGCATAAACTCGATTACATGAATACATTCGATTACAATGCATAAAATCGATTACAATGTGATCATTCGAATATAATATGATCATTAGAATAGAATGTGATCATTAGAATACAAGATGATCTTAGAATACAATATGATAAATAGAATAAAATATGATGATTAGAATACAATGTGATCATTAGAATACAATGTGATCAATAGAATACAATATGATCATTAGAATACAAATGTATTCTAATCATATACCTTTCAAATACAAAGGTATTCTAATACAAGTTGAATGCTAACACAAATGTATTCTAATCACATGCCATTAGAATACAAATGTATGCTAACACAAATGTATTCTAATCACATTCCATTGGAATACAAATGTATTCTAATCACATGCCATTATAATACAAATGTATTCTGATACCATTCGAATACAAGATATTCAAATACAATGCCATTAGAATACACCAGACTTGACCATTTCTGGTGCAACCTAAAGTAGGATTAGGAAATTGATACGTGTAATTGATATACAGTTAGCCGTGCTCAATTGAAGAAAGGAATCACTATTAACTCAAAAAGAGATCAGAGACAGGTGAGTTTCTAGCCCCACTTCCTTGTTATGTTTTCGGGGCTGTGCGCATACTCAATGTGAACGTTAATACACTTACCTTAAATGGTAAGTGTATGTTGTGATGAATTATGTGATAGCATGTATGAATGTTATGAATGAATGCTTGTCGGTGCGTGAATGATCTTCGGATATTGCACGTATCGTCAGAGAGTATGGTTGTTAGATGAATGATGTGAAGAACGCCTAGAGTGTTCATATGCTATGATGTAATTATCGTATATGTGAGGTATGTGGAAGCAGGTACATGAATGGTTGTAAGATCTACGTCCGACATAGTAAGTTAGAATGGCAAATCTCTCTAAACTACTATGGGACCTGACTCGATATGTGATACCGTAAATAAGGACTGTGAACCTTATTAGCGTTCCTTATACGGATATTATATAATTGAGCACGTGTTCCTTCTATGGAGTACCTTCTATGGATAATGTATATGGTTCCTTTTATGGATCAGGTATAGAGTTCCTTCTATGGATAAATTATAGTGGTCCTTTTATGGAAAGTATATAGGGTCCCTTCTATGGGTAACATTAAGGATCCTTCTATGGATAATCTTTAGGGATCCTTCTATGGATAGTTTATATAGATCCTTCTATGGATGATACAAGTTGTTACTTCTATGGATAATAGTAATTGTTCTTCTAATCGATATTATGCAGTCGTCCTCTTACGGATAAGTACAAAGTGTCAGGAATGAAGTTCAGTTAAGTATGAATATGTATCATCGGATACGTATACGTGAATGTATGAGAATGTATTGTATGTTTTCTGATTAACTAGAACTCACTAAGCGTAGCTGACTTTTAGTATGCACGCAGGTATATATGTTTATTGAGTTGGCATGAGGATGGCACATGACATGGATTAAACGGCTGGCATCTGAAGATGGATGAAATGACTTTTTAAATATAATTAAGTTATGTTTTAAAGAAAAGATCGAATGTTTTGTATTGAATGATTGAAGTTAACGTTTCCGCGAAAGTTTTAATTAACTCTGATTTGTAGAACTGTATTTATGAGTAAATCCAACGTCCAAAGTAGGGACCGGAATCGGGGCCTTACTCCTCATACCCGATAGTTGTGTTTGTTCCACAATTGGCAATCATTGTCGGTTTGCCTAATCACTCACGTACTAACGTTGCGTGTCACAGCTTCCGTCACTAAGTGATATAGCCAAATTCTCAAATTCCTATTATTTCATGTCATTGGGTCATTAATAAAAGAAATTTAATCATCGAAAAAACTAATGGTTTATATTTTTCTTCTTACACGCATGTCTTCTAATAATTTCTTTTTCACTCTCAAACATGTACTTGAGAAGAAATGCTGAATGACACCACCTTTCTCGAATAACACAATAGTCTAAGAATAGTTCTCAAGATGTCAAAGAACCTCTCTATTAGGGCTCACATGCTTAAGAAAAATGGTACATTGACTAAACTTGGTTGTCCGTTACCAGATTAAATGGTAGCTGATTTCATCCTCTCTTCACAATTCTTACGACCAGTTCATGATGAATTTCAATATGAATGTCTGGTGATGACAGTGGTGAATATTTAACATAAATATAATCCAGTTCTTGTGGTCAAATCTACGGGTAACCCCAAGAAAATGGGTTTTAAAAGAAAAGGCAATCAGAAGATTACTATTGTTGCCACATCAGCCACCAAGACTAACAAGCAAGTTGCAAAACCACCATTTCTGCATCATAAGAGAGCCAGTGCTTTGAATGCAACAATATGAGGCACTAAAAACATAACTGCCCAAGTACCTGGCCAAGCTGAGACAAAAGAGGGCCATTGGTGAACGCCCCTATTTATGGATTTCTATTTACATTATTAAACTTTTCACTGTTTTCGGAGTACATGGGTATTTGATACCAGATGTGGTTACCACATCGTGAATGTCTTGCCGGAACCTCGAAATGGAAAAAACTGAAACAAGGCAACATGGAACTCAAAATTGGTGATGGGAAGAGAGTCCCAATTCTTGCAACTGGTATTTATCGTTTGTGTGTCAATCTCGCCTTGTATTTATGTTGTCATCTAAAATTTACATATTATTATAAAAACATTTTCCACATTTTAAGTACTTTTGAGCCATGTTTTTATTAAATATTATTCTTAATTGGCTTGTATTTGAATTATATAGTTTTAAGGATAATAAGTTAATACAATGTATTTAACCCAACCCTGTGAGACGGGCATATGGAACTAAATGTGCTTTTATATCCTACTCTAATTAAATTTTACTAATAATAAAATGTTATAATATAGTACAACATCCGTTGGGTTTGCATCACAAATAAATTTGGAGATACATTAAAAGTTTTAATTAAGTTATTAATTGTATGTATTGTGAATTAATATGGTTTAAGAAAGAGAAAATTACGATTTGAATCCCTAGAAAATATCGGTGGGAGACCGTTGGACTACTGAGAACTAAATTTCGGGTATTGTACCAATGTGTTTTTTATAGTGGTGACATGAGCCCCTGGTTGAGAGTATTGAACCCCTTTTATTTTGTTGACCGTTTGGTTAAGGGTACTTTAGTAATTAGATAAATAATAATAATAAGAATAATAATATCTAATAATAATAGTTTTCTCTAATAATAATAGCAATAATCTGTAATAATAATGACAATAAGAAGAAGAAGAAGATGAAGGTATGAAATCCATATTATCATCATCATCATCATCTCACAACCTCTAAAACTCTCATCCTCCTCCGCTGCCACCGCCGCCGTCCACCGAAAAATGAACTCCACCACCAAACCCAAACACGAACAGACATCAATCAACATATTTATCATCCTCATCTATAATTAAACCCCTAACCACAAGGGTTTTATACAAGAATTTAAAAAAACATAGATCTAAGAGATTATAGGCTACGACGACGGTGACGGGGACAAATTAGAAGTTACGGCGACATGACAACGGTGACTGGTTGCGGGTGAAGAAGATGGGTGGTGGTGATGAATATGAAGATATGGGTAGTGGGTGTTTTGATTACTGGAAACGTGTGCTTGATTTTCCGGCTACGGTGGTGGTAGTGTGGCGACGAAATGGTGGTGACAGCGGCGGTGATGGGTCGCGGGTGAAGAAGATGGGTGGTGGCGATGAAGATGAAGATGAATGATGAAGATGAAGATATGAGTTTGTGTTTGAATGGTGATGTTATTTTATGTGTTTGTATAAGATTTATGGGTTAGGGTTCTTAGCGAGAGATGATGTTCTTGATGTTCTTGATTTTCTGGGTTTGTCTTTGTGTTAGGGTTTTTGATGTTCTTGATTTTCTGGGTTTGTGTTCTTGATGTGTTTGAATGTTGAAGATGAAGATGAAGGGTATAATTAACCAATTATTAACAATGCAGGGAGCATTCTAATCATAATAAACACTATAGGAAGCCTTCTGATCATAATAAAAAAAACATATTCCTACAACAAGCGCAATTTAGTTTTCAGTGGTCCAACGTTCTCCTACCGATTTTACCCAGGGAGGCAAATCGTAATTTTCTCTTTAAGAAAATTATGGGTTGAAATATTCACATGATCCATCACTTTAATTATGTGCAGCCCAATTTATTGAATTAAAGTGGAAGTATAGCCCACAAATGGATCGTAAGATGGAGATGTCAAAGAACCCAAATATTATTTTATAATAGAGGAGAGTATAGAAAATATCAAAGGAGGCAGAAGCAGACGTAACAGAAGGATGCCGACAAGAGGGGGCTACCCCTGTTGAGGCTACCAGTTCATCGCAAAGAGGAGTAAGAAGAAAAGGGGGGATGGCGTTTGGGTTCAACATCGATCTGCTCAACCAAACATTGTCTTCTTGTTTAAATTTATTATTATCATTGTGAATTCAATGTTTGAACCCATTTATTTTGTTTCGTTCTTGAGTATGGTTGTTGACAAAACCCCCTAGCTACCTAGGTTTTTGATGATTACTTTGTGATTTTGCGGTATTATTTTGGTTTTTGGTTTCTAATGTTGGATTAATACTAGAGTAAAGAATCTTTTTATAATTGATTTGATGTGTTTGCGTATCTAGTTTTGATTTATTATTGATCTTTGTTCCGCATGTGTCTTGTTGAATGTCTTTCAGTTATAGATGCATGTTAAGGTCACTTATTGTTTGTTTGTGATTATTTTACCGTTTTGCTAGATGTAGTAATCCATAGGAACATTGGTTGGTGATTTGTTAAAGCTTTATATTCTACCTATCTAGAGACTGAGAGATAATATATAGCCAGGTTATTCTTAGGATTAAGTGTTTAGGCTAGAACGCTCTGACAAGAGGTTTCTTAAATTTCCCTAGTTTCACTTTAATTCTGTGTCTTATCGATTTTTCTTAGTTACTCCTTGCACATTAGGGTGTATTGAGATAGTGAGACCGACAGGAGATCTGTCTTTTAGGATACTTTATTATTCTTAGAAAGACTAACAGGTAATCCAACCAACCGGTAGTTTACATGCCCCTTATGGTTTCCTTTTAAGTCACATCCGGAGAATAATCAGAGATCCACTTGGTTGCCTAATGGTGTCGTATTCTAATATCCCGGTTCCATCATAGTTTGCATTGACGAGAGAAATCCAAGATTCACAAGTAGGATTCTTAACCTAGGTAGTGCTTCTCCTATCTTTGAATTCTTCTAGGTCATCGTGTTGAAGTCAGTCAGTGTCGGTTTTGTGTCACTTTTTAGTTTAATTAGTCAATCATTTAATTAGTAAAATCATTAAGTTCTTAGTCAGAGTCTAGTTTTGGTGTCGCTAGTGTCCTTTGGGTTCTATATCCAAAATTCATTAGGATTTACTACAATCGATAGGTACACTTGCTTGTCTAATGGTCTAGCATTAGGAGAGTCTAGGTTTATGAATTTAAAACCAAATTGTCTAGGTTAGGTTAAGTTTTTATAGACCTCTTTCAACACATCAAGTTACATTGGATAGCTGTTTGTTTGCACTTGGTTTAACCAAATACATTATTTCAGTTTCGTTATTCTTTGAACAAGGTTTAAGTACGCTTTGAATGGAATTGCTATTTTTGCCTACTTGAATAATCGCATTTCATTTTGAGGCTAAACCTCGAAATGGGATTTATGAGATAGATGTTAAACAATAATGTATATAATCTTTCTAAACATATCAGATCTGATATTAATGATACATTTCTATTGCATTGCCGACTTTGCCACATAAGCAAGACATAGGTTAAAAGGCTCCAATCCAAGGGGATTATTGAATCTACTGGACCGGACTCCTTTGACGACTATGGATCTTGCTTAACTAGCAAACTCTACAAGGACTCCTTCACCAATATTTGTGAATGAGCTAAGGATCTGTTAGGACTCATACATACTGAAGTCTGTGGTAATTTTAGAACCATGTCTGGAAATCATGAAAGATACTTCATTTCTTTTATTGATGATATTGATGATTATAGTCGATATGCATATGTCAATCTTGTGAAACACAAGCATGAAACTTTTCAAAAGACGAAAGAGCTTCAAAATAAAGGGAAAACCAACTCGGTAAAATGATTAAAATACTTCGATCAGATTAAGGTGGAGAATATCTCCGCTCGGAGTTCATCGATCATCTAAAAGAGCGCGGAATTGTTTCACAGTTCACTCCACCCGACAAACCCCAACATAATGGCATGAGCGAGAGGAGAAATCGAACCGTGCTTAATATGGTCTAATCGATTATGTGTAACTAATTGGCCTCACTCCTTGTGGAGTTTTTCTCTTATGATTGTCGCCCGTATTATGAATCTAGTTCCGACTAAAAAGGTAAAAAGAACATATGAAATATGGCAAGGGCGTAAATCTAATTTGTCTTTGTTAAGAGTACTGGGATGTGATGCATATGTCACCAGCGATTCTGATGACAAGCTCGATCTTGGCAACGTAAAAATTGTTTTCGTCGGATACTATAACTGAAGCGGATATAATTTTTACCATCCTGATACAATTATGATTTCTATCAAAAGTAATGGTCACTTCCTCGAGGAAAAATTTCTCTAACAAAGAACTTGAAATAATATTGTCGATCTTAAATAAATTATAGAACCACAAACAACCGATGAGGAAGTCATAACGTCTGATCAACAAGTTATTGTTGCTGAAAAATTAGACACAAACACTAGCGTTTGCAGAGGTTGTAGTATTTACAAAATACCTCAAAGATACCTACGGCTAGTAGTGAAAGGTTTTACTCAAACTCAGAGTATTGACTATGATGAAACATTCTCGCCCGTTGCTATGATCAAGTCTATCAGGATATTGTTTGCTATAGTCTTTTACTATGACTAGGATATTTGGCAAATGGATGTCAAAACCATTTTTTCTAAATGGAAACCTCTTTAAAGTTGTCTATATGGTTCAGCCTAAAGGTTTTGCCGATTCTAAATATCCTAATATGGTGTGCAAACTGAATAAGTCCATTTATGGACTTAGCAGGCATCTTGCATCTGGAATCTTCGTTTTGACGAGAAAATAAATGAGTTTGGTTTTATAAAAATGAATGTGAGACTTGTGTTTACAGAAAGGCTAGTGAGAGCACTATATCATTCCTCATCTTGTATGTGGATGATATACTGATAATTGGAAACAGCATCCCCATACTTGAGGAAGTCAAGCATTGGTTTGGATCTTGCTTCGCAATGAAAGATCTTGCAGAAGCTGCTTATATTCTAGAAAATCAAAATCTACCGAGATAGATCTATGAGGCTTCTAGGGCTAAGTCAAAGTACATACATTGACAAAGTTATAGCACGCTTCTCAATGAAAAACTACAAGAAATGTGGAGTTCCCATTGATAAAGGAACCGTGTTGAAAAATTCCCCATCTTGTACGCTACATTATGCACTAGACCTGACATCTCGTATGCTTTAGGCATGACCTATTCTTGCAATGTCCTGGAGTTGGCCATTGGAATGTAGTAAAGAACATTATAAGGTAATTGTAAAGAACCAAAGGTATGTTCTTAGTGTCTGTAGGAGTGAAATAAGAGCTCACTTTAAGGTGTTACACTGGAGCTAACTTCCAGAGTGATCGAGATGTTTCTTGTTCACAATCTGTTTGGATGAAGATTTTCATAACCGACCTCGATATGGTTCCAAGTTTTGGAAATCGATCGACGTAATCTGTGATAACACAGGAGTCATCGATCATGCTAAAGAACCGAGATATCATCACATGGCCAAACACATTCTGAAAGGGTTCCACTATATACGAGAAATATTGGAACAAGGAGACATTATAATAAGTATAAATAACACCGATCAAAATCTAGCAGACCTATTCACTAAGTGGATGCCTCAGGACATGCATGACCTTCACTGGGATGCGATCAGTCTTAGATTAGCTAGCCATATGTTTTGATTTATTATTTAGATATACGAACGTTTAAACAGTTATACTTTTGAATTCATTTTTGATTTTAGGTTAAATGAAAACACAGTTAATATGTTTAATCCACGAATCTTGCATTGTGATTCTTGTTTGGTTGAAAGAACATGCTTTAACTGTTTTGTATTGTGTGTTTTACTTGTTTATATGTGTCGAACACAAGTACTTTGATTGGTTTTATGTTAATAGGTGATCGGAGCTTAAATGAGCTAATTTAGAGAATTTAGAATGGAGTGGAAATGAAATAAATGATATATGATATGATAGAGAATTGAAATACGAAGAAGTTGTCGTAAAAGGAGAGGAAAACGGAGTTGGAATGAAGATTTTATGAAGAAAACGGTGTTTTGGTGATGTAGCCATTGTAAGGCAGAGAAGCCATACAATAGGCTACAGCCAGGCCGCAACTTACGACCTGGTCTGACGGAAAAAGAAATTTGGTTATTTTTCTTCTTATTTAAGCCCATAAAACCCTAAAGTTGATTATCCATCATACCCTAGCCACCAAGGAAGACTTGGGAGAAATTCTTCACCATCTTAACACCTCTCAATCACCAAATCATTCATGGTTTCATCCTTCCAATCCATATTCGAGTCAATCGTAATGTGCATAGACAAGGCTAAACCAATTGTGACCACTCAGAGGCAAGGCTAAACCACTTGTGACCACTTCTGGTGTATGGTTTGCATATGAACTGATATTCTTTTTGAACATTACATGTATTGGGATTTAGTTTTGATTAATCTTTTGGTTTATTGAATCTATATGTTTATTGGAATTGATTAAACATTTCTGTTTTTGGGACTTTCGTTTATCATCAATTATTTGGTTTGTGTGCATCAACATTTAGGATTAAGTTCTTATCTTCATTGAACTGTTTACAATTAATCATTGATAGAAGCTAAGTTTTATATTAATGAATTGGTAATTAAGTACACCGTGTTTAGATATGTCAATTATTCATATTAAGTTATGTGAATCATCATAACAAAATGACAGTGTCTAGTAATCATTTTTCTATTCTAATACACGAATCATGTCTATGTGATTTCTTGATTTGTATAAATTATTGTCATTCAGTTTATTGCACATCCCGAATCTGAAGTGTAGTCACTATTTTCTTAAATTGTTCTACAAACAAATTAATTTCCAAACAACTTAAAATCGTCTGTCCGTTTAGTTTAATAATTAATAAGTTATGAGTCAAATTTGCACTTTTCACTAATTCTATGTGGATTCGACATCTTACTTGCCATTGCTAGTAAATTTATTTTATAAATGTTTTTGATTGACCTTTCGACATCGATCACTAATTTATCTGTAGTCGATCAAACTCGTGGGAACAACTCTGAATTAAGACTATCCTAACTTTGGACTCAAGGAGTTGACTTCCAAACTCAAATACCTCATTATGAATGACGTTGGATGTAACTAGCATCAAATCATCATCATGGACATTAGTCATAAGATGTTTAGATATTGGTATACTCATTTAATATCCTATGACCTGAGATACATACTATAACTTTCGTTTACCAAAGAGTATTCTTTGATCAGTGTCAACCGTTGTCGCGTAACTGCCACTCTTAAAGGCATTGGCTGGGAGTAGTACTGAAGTGCAGTGGGAATTGTATGTAGTCAATATGAGATCATGTACTCTTCATTATATGTGACGTTTAGATATCGTGGCGCCCTTGTTGATTCAAACTGGTGAAGTGTAAGGCCATATCCAAACTTACTATGTTTGATTGGACAACTTTGATTCTTAATCTAGAACAATAATGATTGAACACCATATGAGATTGAATTTCATCCATGTCTCATTGTTCATTTGATGTCTTATACGAAAATGATATATGACAACGATTACCATACACTCATTGTCTTGCAACAGGATGTTCCAAGATGTTTTAGTTAATGATTTTCAAGTGTCATAACGTTTTGGGGGCATCCATGTGTAGATAGAGAACCACTAGCTGTATGCGTTAAGGAAATTAATCGAAAGTCGTCCAAGTGGGATATTGTTGGAAATATTGGACTGGTTCGATTAATTTAACGTGGCTGATCGAGTTATGACCCGTGAGAGTTGCACCTTATGCAAAAACCAAAATCTGCTTAAATTGTTTAACAGGTAATAACGAATAATAAACACGATATATTATTTATATTAAATATAATTAATAAATAATATGTATTGTTTGTTACTAGTTAAATAAACTAATTTGGGTTTTAAACGAGAGTTGGATCGAGTTGGACTTTGTGGCCCGGTTACAATTTAATAGTTATAAGATTATCATTATAACAGTATTTTAACATAACGTCGCCAAAATTAATCTTATGGAACAATCACAGACGGCCTCCAACTCTAAAGAAATAGGAGCAGTAGTGATGTGGGGAGATCAAACATTTACCAAATAATGAGAACATGAGTTATGGAATTACAAAAGTTTAAAATTAATATTTTATGTCTTTTGGCTTTAATCAATGGAAGCCCAATGATTTTCTATTTATTTTAAATAATTGAGATTTTGTAATGTAAAAAAAACAAGATTTGGAATATATATAAAAAAAAATCATTTCCTCTTTATCACAAGTGTGTGTTAGTGTGTGAAGGACCTAATTATCGGTATTATTTGTGAATCAACGATAGTTGGAAGATTTGATCCTGGTATTCGTGTGAATCAACAGGTTCAATTATTTATCTTATTTTCGATCTACGTCTTTTCTGGAAGTTCGGGGAAGAATCACACGAGTATTTGCATAATCAACGTGTTTGACTTCGAGATTTATCACCCATAACTTTAGCAAAAATCAAATCACCATAATCATTAGCAACATTGCAACTAACAGAAGATTTTCCGTTACTTGATCACCCATCCCATTTTGAAATTTAATTACCGGATTCTTTGGCTCAATAAGCAATTCCAACTTAGAAGTCTCCACAAATAACGAAACTTCCAAACAAACTTTATGATTCCCACCGACAGCCACCCTATCACCGGTAACCACCGTAAAACCACCACAATCAATGCTACCAAGATTAGTTATGGAACAACTCAAAATCTCACCATTCATCTTTACCTGGTCATTGTTGACAACCGAAACACCACTCGTGGCCACCGTAGGAACTGTGGAACCACCATCTAACACCATATCACAACCCACAACCTCCGAATATGCTTCCTCGTCCCCATAGTTATCAAACACAGGTGGCGACTCATAAACAAAATCAGAACGATACTCCTCCCTAAAGCACTTGTTTTCATGGAAATCAACTCCATCTTCATCAACACTCGGTTCGTCTTTCGAGTAATAATGATTTATCGCTTCGTCTTCCGAGTAATAATGATCTATCGGTTCGTCTTCCGAGTAATAATGACCTATCGGTTCGTCTTCCGAGTAATAATGACCTATCGGTTCGTCTTCCAAGTAATAATGACCTATCGGTTCGTTGAACCTGGGTGGATGACAGCGAAACGCCTGCTGCTCTCTATCGCCACCTCCGTCCCAAACGGTGGTGCTCGAATCGGTTTCCGCCTTGCGCATCTCCCGTTGTAATTCAAGATCACAGACTCGCTTTCGGAGCCGTTCGATCTCTTCCAGATTGCGGAGTCGTTGTCGGAGTCGTTTGATCTCTTCCAGATTGCAGATCACGTGGGTTGGAACAGACTCCACCGCTGCCTCGGTTGGCGAATCTGCGAATAGGACGTCGATATTCTCCACGAGCACATGAATAGAAAACCCTCCTTTCGTTGCCTCTGTCGGTGAATCTACGAGAAAGAATGTATTCATCTTCATGTCGAGCCATTTGAGAACCAAAAGCTTTGATACCAAATGATGCGGAAACGGAAGCATCAAATGGATCGTGACACTTTAGTTAATCAAAGACCGTTAACCGAACCATAGGAACCAAGAACAAAGTTCTTTAATATAAAACTTAATCAAAAACTAATGAAACTAAAGACCTAACAACTTTATTTATAAATAAAAATAAACATTTGGGCCGGTCCGGGCTGACTTAATGGACCGGATGCCCCTGCATCATACTCTCCCTCTTTGAGAAAAACTCGTCCTTGTGTTTTATCTTTGAATCAAAACCCCTTGGATAGAATGGAACATCAAGCCACTTCTTATGTATTAACACCATGACATGCCTAAACAATTCAACTCCAAGTGTTCTCTCTCTCAACCCTTAACCCGAACCACCTGGATCAAAGGGAGCACTCATATTTGAAGAATTAGCAACATCGGGCATCAATTTTGACCCATTAACAAACATTAATGGGCTAGCACATAACATCACCCTTAAGGGACTACACACCTGCCCACCATTTGATTTTAGTTTACCAAAAGTCTTTGTAACCGACTCATTATTTTCAATCTTTTTAAATTTTGACTTGTCTTTTTCAGTTACCAAATTCACACGTTCCCCACACAATTTACCAAATTGAATTTTATAATAATTACTTTTTCTTTTCATTTTTCCCTGACCTTTGGGTGGGATTTTTAGGGTTTTGGAAGTTCATCACGGTATTCGTTGAATCAACGTGAATCGATCTTCATTTTCGTTTTACCGCTACATCAGTTGGTATTAAAGCCGAATACCTGGCTTAATATGGCTTGTGAGGGGGACAATATCTATGATTCCTGGCCCGTGTTTGATGAATACGAGGACGAGGAATGGTATGTTTGGGCAACCGGTGATGTTCTTGAAAAATTAAAAAGAAAACATGAGTGGTCTACAATTTATTCAGGTGGCGTGAATATTACACAAGAAGAAAAAAACCACTGGAAGAGATTTTTTCCAAATGCTAATATTAATATGGTTAGCAATGTCATTTATGAATATTTGTATGCAAGTTTCAAAAACAACACTCTAAGGTTAGAAGTCAATCAATTATATCTTAAAAATGAATAAGATATAATGGGGCCAATTATTAAATATGCAAGCAAAGAAATATTATCAAGATCACATGAACTTGTAGAAAAAAGAAAGCGTATCGATGCTCCCTTTTACCCATGTGGTACAAGCCTAGAGTCGGACAAGATGATTAGTAAAGTTGAACTATTTGAGCAGGTCATCATATCTATAAATCGGAATCGGATGGATGGTTCCTTTGACCCAGGTGGCTACGGTCTAAAGACAAAAACTCGAGGGTGAGTTTTTTCAAAGGTGAAGAGAATGATGCGGGGAGATCAAACGTTTACCAAATAATGACAACATGAGTTATGGAATTACAAGAGTTTAAAATTAATATTTTATGTCTTTTGGCTTTAATCATTGGAAGCCCAATGATTTTCTATTTCTTTTAAATAATTGAGATTTTGTAATGTAATAAAACAAGATTTGGAATATATAAAAAAAATAATTTCCTCTCTATCACAAGTGTGTGTCAGTGTGTGAAGGACCTAATTATCGGTATTCTTTGTGAATCGATGATAGTTGGAAGAATTGATCCTGGTATTCGTGTGAATCAACAGGTTCAACTATTTATCTTATTTTCGATCTACGTCTTTTCTGGAAGTTCGGGGAAGAATCACACGGGTATTTGCATAATCAAGGCGTTTGACTTCCAAATTTATCGTCACGCTGCATCAAGTAGCACCATTCTGCTAGCTATTTCTATTTGGTTTTTACGGAACAATTTGCACTCATTTTCAGATCTCCAAATAAAGCCACACAACACCACCGCACTACAGCCTTCACATGTCGTTACCACTACAAGCTGCCACTGATCATAAATCTCCGCCGCCACTATAGAAGGTTGTCTTCGTCGTTGTCTGGTTTATTAGTTCGTCACCTAGTGCTCGTTCATGGAACGTCGATGTCTCAACCGGTTAGTCACTAACCGAGGTACATCTATCTCATCGGTTTTATTATATAGATTAATTATTTTATTATTGTGATCGTATGCAGTTTTGTAGCAGGACCCTGTTGGGTTCGTTAAAGTGTTAATTGCTCATTTTTGTTCCGCAACAGTTATATTAATTAACAGGATTAATTTTTATTTGACATATTTATTGAAATAGGTTTATATAAATAATTTTTGGCTGAAAACCCAACACAATTGTCGTACACCAAGTTACAAATTGTAAAACCACAATCTTACAACCATGAAACAAGCATATAGATTACAATATAGACTTGGAAGAATTTGGTAGAAAATAAAGTTTACCATGTGTGTGCATAATACACATTCACGTTTTCACCATCTATAATTCCAAAACTTAAAGAAAACGTAATGGTAATTACATCTACTAAGGAAAGCTGCAAATGGTTTACATAAGACCATCAATGGTAGTTAGAAGTCAAAAGGTTCATAATAATAATAATAATAATAATAATAATAATAATAATAATTAGTTCTTCACGTTAGTTCCAGCCGGGGGTCTCACTGGAAGCAGTCTATCTATTCTTACGGGGTAGAGATAAGAATGTCTACATCTTATCCTCCTTAGACTCTACCATACCTTTGCTATTAGTGGGATTTACTGAGTAAGATGATAATGATGATGATGAGTTCTTCACGTTAGTAATGGAAAACATAAATAATACGATAAACCTAAAACTAAAACATACATATAACAGCAGAGAGAGTAGCCACAGCTGGTGAGAATGATCTAGACAACATGATTGTCTGCTTGGTCGAGTTCCCCTTTGGGTGTATGTTAATGATGATATTAAGGTTCTTGAGAAAACCTAATATATAGAGAGAAAAAGAGATACAAATATTGTATGTGTGTTTAGGGTTATGTTATGATGTTAACTATTTTCTCCATTTATATATATACACACCCAAGGGGAAACCCTTAATTAGCAAGTAAAGGTAATATGGTCCATCAACAACTACCTAGCTATAATGTATAATTTAATTATTTTGATCTATATAAATGATAACGATGCCCATATACAAATATATAAATACATATATTTATTATTACATTCTCCCACTTGACCGAGTAATAATATATTTGAGCATTATATTAGTTTGCAAATTTTAACCCTCACTTTAGCCTTAAACTTAAACTGGAGTAGAGAAATACAGTCATTAAATTGAACATCAGCTCAAGAACCCCATTAATCATATTGCGGTCATTTTTATTAAATCTAAGTAGTTATGATCAAAATTTATAAGTCCTTCAAGTATTTGATTTGTATACTAACTTGTCTATATGTCATTATGCATGCAGAACATATTAAAAGACACACAAAATAACCGAGGAAAATTTATTAAAAAACGTAAGTAGAAATATGCAATTAAATAAGGTCTTCAGTAAATACCATATTCGAAATACATTCTTCAAAAACTTTAGGTGGATGACATTTAGTCATCGGATCCACTGGCATATTATTGTACTAATAGATTCAATACAAAGTTTATTTTTCTCAACTCATTCATGCACAGACGAATACTTTGTATTAAGATATAAACCAGCTCCATTCGAATTGTTAGTGGTCGAGAAAATAATAGCAGCTAAATTATCACAATAAAGCTTCAATGGTATAGAAATGGAATTGATTGTTTTGAGTCTTGACATCATATTTTTAAGCAACATTCCATGACATGTTGCATTATAAACAATTGTATAGTCTGCCATCATAGTGAAAGTTGTTATTCATTGTTGTTTATGACTCCTCCATGACATAGGCCCGCCTACTAACATAAATATATACCCCGAAGTGGACATCTTATCATATTAGTATTTAGCAAAGTCAGAATCAGAATAAGCTACCACTTCTAAATTATCACTTCTTCTATAAGTCAGTTTGTAGTCTTTCATCCTTTGTAGATAACGAAGCACCTTCATAGATGTTTTCCAGTGTTCAAGGCCCGGAATGATAACGACTTAACATTCCAGAAATATAAACAATATCTGGGTGAGTACAGACTTGAGCATATGTAAGGTTCTCGACTACTAACGCGTAAGGTAAAATTCTCATTTGCTCATTTTCAACCTCTGTTTTCCTGAACTTGGAATGAACCGAAAAACATATCCTTTAACTATTGAAGCTGCAGTTGAGTTACAGTATTGCATGTTGTAACGACTAAGGACATGATTGTCACACCCCCAACCTAAGGCGGAAATGTCAGGGCGTGAGCTGATTGCTCACAGCTCTCAATGTACCATCATGCAATAATTAAAATGATAATATCTATTTATTTATTTTAAATATTCAACAAAATCCAAATAAAGCAAGTACATCATTCATAAATAAAACAAACAAGAAAATAAATAGCCCAAATTAAATTCAATTCTTGATAATCTTTCTCCACCATATCAATCCCTAAGTTCTTTAACAAATCTTGATAACTCAGTTCAAACGGTAACCTGCATACGCGTACAAAATAAAAATAATTTTGTTAACACGAGGTTGAGTGAGTAAAACACCAGTTAATTAAGATACAATAAAATATTTAAAGGAAAACGCAAATTGTTCCTATGAGATAACAATTTAACCACAGGATGTACACAATTCAAACAAATAATAAAGTAAGGGTTAAATCGTTGTCATGCGAATCGGGCATTGGTTACCAAAAATGAGTTGTCGGTGAAACCATTCTCATGAGATTGGATGCCGGCCACTACGACAGTCGTATGATCATACTAAAATATGTTGGACCTCTCTGAATGCGTTCAAATAAATCAAGTAAGCAAATAGCAAGTTAGGCATAAACTGATATACCCACAAAGATAACAGTTGCTAATGTGGATAATAATAATAATAGTAGTAATAATAATAATAATAATAATAATAATAATAATAATAATAATAATAATAATAATAAGAAAAAGAAGAAGAAGAAGAAGAAGAAGAAGAAAGTATTTTAAATATGCATATGTCGCCAAAACATTGAAAACAATTAAATTGGGGAGTGAAATACTCACATTAACAATAAGAAAATGAATAAATGTGTTAAGAATGGTAAGTGAATAAATGTCGCGCTCGTCGAGATGTATCAACGGAAAATCCTATGTATTAATGATAAGGGAGAAAATTATGGATTAAGAGATGGACTCATAGCGAAATGAGACATATATGGGTATTTGAAATATTAACTTAATTAAGTATTATTATTTATTTAGAATGGTCATATTTAATTAAAAATAAATAATAATAATAATAATATATAAATACATTTGTTTATAAAATATTTGTACAAATAATTGCTTTAACATGTTAATTAATAAACTATATTTTAGTTATGTATATTTAAATTAAAACCCTTTTTAAATCTATATAAATTAAACATTTAATAATTTTTAAATACTTATAACATATTCATATACATATATGTATCCAATTATATGGTTTTTAACAAAGTTTGGAAAACAACTAGTCGATATGTGGGTTCTAATAAAAAATAAATTTAAAATTATATTTATAACATAAATAATATAATTTATATAGTTACATATAGTATAAAAGCTTAAACAATTTAATTACCAAAAATAAGAACCAAACACGGGGCTGGGGGGATTCAAACGCACGCCCCCAGCCAAGTAGACATACGCTCGCACCCCAAGCCAACTGAGCTGGGGTGCCAATTTGTTTTGAGAATGACACAGCAAATTTAAAACCAGATAAATACAGACCCAAAATTTAAGATGAACCCTAGGATTGTCAATCGGCCAAAACCTTAATCGTTTGGCCGATTGACCTTGGGGTAAGGCGAAATCAATCATATAAACAATTACCTTTAACAACGATTATACGATAGTTAATTAGATCAAATTATGCCGACAGAATGAGGATCAAAAACAACAATCGTCAATTCGTGTTTATGTAATTGATTAAGGGGGTTTTATTGGCGATGCTAATAGGATGATGCATGTGTGATTAATTGCGTTATGACGGTCTGAATAAGTATAAACCCAAACGTACTATGACGGTTTGTTATTTAATCAATTTGTTTCTTGAACGTTCATTGTTTCCTAATTGATTACGTCGGTAGGCCGATTATGGTATGTATAATACAATGCCAGATTCAATTCCAAGATTTGAAACGAAAATTGTGGTCCAAGAATATTAATCGGGTCATGGGTCGTGATATGGGTTTGGTATATGGATATTATAAACGGGTTAGGATAATAGATTTAGCATAATTGCAGTTTGGTCCTTATAGTGTAAAAATAAGGACAAGAATGGGTTAAAGTTTTATTTAGGGTAAAAATTGAATATACCTCAAAGTTATTTATTATATATAATAAACAAATATTAATAAAATAATAATTACTCGATCGACGTGATATTTTATTGCGATAATTTCCCGAACATTGAAACGGGTCGGGTAAACGGATAAAAATAATTTTGAAAAAACTAAAGTTGTTACAACGATAAATGTAGGACCTTTGAGATAATTCTATGATCCCTTTGTGTCTGACTCGGTGAATTTTGATGTCATAGCATAAGAAGCATCTCCAAGATCCTTCATGTCGAAGTTATGCAAGAGTGATCGCTTCGACTCATGCAACACGTCCAAGTTATTATTTGCCAATAAAATATCATCGACATAAAGGACAAGTATAGTAAAGTTGCTCCTACTCATCTTGAGATAGGTGCATTGATCCACTTGATTCTTTGAAAAACTTTGTTTCGTCATGACTTCATCAAACTTTAGATACCATATACATGATGTTTGCTTCAACCCATATATTGATTTCTTCAGCTTACATACTAGAAACTCTTGACCTTCAGGTTTAAAACCTTCAGGTTGTTTCATGTACGCCTCTTCTTCTAAGTTACCGTTAAGGAAAGTGGTTTATACATCCATGTAATGTAGCTCTTAATCAAAATAAGCTACTAGGTCCATAACAATCCTTAATGAATCTTTTTGAGAGATAGGTGAAAAATTCTCTAGATAGTCAATTCCCTCTTTTTGATTGTAGCCCTTTGAGACCAATCTCGCTTTATACGTTCAACGTTCCCATTTGGATCCAGTTTTGTTTTGAACACTAATTTACATCCTATGGGTTTGACACCATTGGGAAATTCTACCAAATTCCAAAAGTCATTTTTCTTCATGAGTTAAGCTCATCACTCATTGCTTTATTCCATTCAAAAGACTGAGCACTACTTATGGATTCATTATAAGAGATAGGATCATTAAGCTTTCCAGCGTCAAATTTAGTTTGGTAGGTGGCATAATCATCAATGTTAATAAGTCTTCTGGACCTAGATGACCTTCTGAGTTGAGTTGCAGGTTCAACGTTGTATTGGTTTTGAGTGTTTGTTGTGCCTTCATTTTTTGTTATAACAGGTTCTAAGTGTGAAGAAGTTGATTCAGTGGGTTCAATTGCATTGGGTCCAAGAGGAATACCTAAAGCTACAAGAATTGACGAGTATCCCTCACATCATGTATTTCTTACAATTCTTCATAAGGGTTAGTATTGTTCCCACTGATCTTCTCATCCTCGAGGAACACATAACACTTGGTTTCTACAATACGAGTGATATGGGAATGACAATATAAAAAATAACTCTTTGAATTTTCAGGATACCTGATAAAGAAGCGGGTAACATTTTTAGGGTTAAGTCTCCTTAGGAAAGGGTTATAAAGTTTTGCTTTAGAAATACACCCCATACTTTCATATATTTGAGACTCGGTTTCCTTCTTTCCAAAGTTCATAAGGAGTTTTAGGGATAGACTTAGAAGGAACTCTACAGAGTAAATGAGCAGCTACTTTTAAGGCTTTAGTCCAGAGGAATAGAGGTAAATTAGTGTTGGCTAATATATTGCGTCCCATATCTATAAGGCTTTGATGTCTCCCTTCAGTGACACCATTTTCCTGAGGAGTACCTACCATGGTATATTGGTTCACGATTCCATAGCATTTACAAAACTCATTAAATGGACCATGAGCCTAACTCACATAAGTATGTCTTCCATAATATTCACCTCATCTATCTGACCTAACAACTTTTATTTGAAGATCTAATTGTTTTTCAACTTTAGTTTAATATTATTTAAACGTTGTAACAGATTCAGATTTTTCCTTAATGAGATACATGTACATATAGCAGGAATAATCATCAATCAAAGTGACAAACGGAGTATGTCTAATTATGCCAACAATGAGTTAAGGACCACTAATATCATATGAAGGAGTTCTAACAAATTAGAGCCCCTAGTGGCGCCTTTCTTATTTTCTAATGTCATTTTTCTTTTAAGGAATTTGATATGTGTTCCAAAATTGGTGAAATCGAGATGTGGTAAGACTTCATTTTTCATGAGTCAGGCTAACCGATCTCGTGAGATGTGTCTTAAACGTTGATGCCACAACATATGTGAAGTCTCTAATTCTCGTTTCTCTATAATCTTTGTGAGTGATTCATTAATATTATATGACAACAAAGATTTAGAAAAATTATCATCTAGTTCTAATCTGTAAACACTACCATCCAAAAGTGATAACCAAACACTTGAGAATTAAAAAGAAATAGTAAGTTTTCCATGACCAAGAGAAACATCAAAATCGTCCATGTCTAACTTTGCCCCTGATACAAGATTCTGAGTAATCTCTGGAGTATATAAGGTATCATAAAGTTTAATGCATAAACCAGTTTTCATTATTAATTGTAAATTCCCACAACCTTGACTTCAAGTTCTTTATCATTCCTCAGTCTTAGTGTTCTTTGGTTTATTTCCAGCTACCGAATTGAAAGGAATCCCTGAGTAGAATTGGTCACATGAAGCATAGAACCAGAATTAAACCACCATTTATTATCAAGAACAGTTAAATTATAGGACTCAAGTATCATAAAGAGATCATTACCTTTCTTAACCAGCCACTCCTTAAAGTATTGGCAGTCTATCTGCTTATGAATTTTCTTCCTGCAGAACTTGCAGAAAGGCTTTCCAGTTTCTAAGAACTGGATGAAGTACCTGTATTAGTTTTCTGACGTTTAGCAAACTCCTTTCTTGAATGAGTGTTCTTCATCTTCTTGGAACTGGTAGCAAGGTAAGCAACTTCAGGTTTATCCAACTCCATACGCTTTTCTTCTTGCATGCATATAGCAATCAGCTCAATCATAGTCCATTTCTCCTTTTGGGTGTTGTAATTGATATTGAAAGCTTCATAGGCAGCTGGAAGAGAAGTGATGATGAAGTGGACAAGAAAACCATCACTGATCTCCATATCTAATCCCTTCATCTTATGGCCATGTCGTTTATCATCATAATGTGCCCATAAATGCCATCTCTTCCATCATACTTAGTAGTCACCATCTTGAGAATAAGAAACTAGCATGCGCCTTAGATGTTCCTTTGAATTGGTCCTCCACATAAACCAATAGCATTTTCAAACTCTGGAATGGATCCTATTTTTGGCATGCTAATGAAGTTTTCATAAGAAATAGAGACATGCGGTTACACCTATTCCATTTTTCGAACAATAGGTGTTCTGCAAGAGTGATTTCATTGATAAGTGCTAGAGGGTGATATACGTCTATTTATACATCTCGAGTCCCTTGTAAAGTTATGTTTATTTAATGTTTTGAGTTCGATTTAGTTCATGTTTCGTTTATCTTTTATTAATTTAGGTCTTGAGTCAAGTAATTTGTATTTTTCGTGTTTTAAATCGTTTGGTGTCTTGAATGTTAAATCTAATTCTCTCTATCATCTCATAAGAAGTTTAAGTTCGTTTTGCTCGTTAATGATTACATGATTATTCCACTTAGTGTTTTGATGTGTTTGCTTGCAGATGGTGGTTTGAAAGTCAAGGAAAAGAAGGTCTAGAAGGTTCTAAGCTTTACTTGGAGTTTAAGGAAGAAGATTTATCAAGATATTTTACAAGATATTTAATAAAATATAAAAAAAGAAAAATCTCCTCTTGGAGAGCGCCGCGCCGCGCGACGGGGAAGGCTAGGCTGGTCGCGGGGCGCCTAGGTATCCTAATCAGCCATATTTTGCAATTTAAGGCCCAGCTCGTTTATATATAAAGAGGGTTATAAACCTAAAGGAAAAGACAACCCTTAGCAGCCGATTTTAAGAGAGAAAAAGCAAGTTTTTGAAGGTTTTTGGAGGGTGAAGAGATTAGAGGTCAAGGAGCTTTCGTTCAATCAATCAAGGAAGGAGTCTTAAGGGTTTTATCGCTTTACTTTCTTCTTTCTTGTTATTTATTATGATTCTCTTTTGTTTGGATTTGTTTTAAATAATGATTCTAGGCTAGACTTCATGTCTACCTAGGTTTGATGAACATGTTTGATGCTTGATTCTTGCTTTGGACTATCGTTTTGATTATGGTTTCGTTATATTAATAGTAAAAGACTTGATTTTGCTTTCATGATGCATATGAGTGTTTATTATCTTGGTTGATTATTAATTATTGCTTCACTTGGATCTTGTTTTCTCTTGATTTTGTTCTTTAGATTTAAGGTTCATTAGATCATAGAAGCTTGTTGATTGTTGATTAGGATTTTGAATGTTTTGCTAAATTCCAATAGCTATAAGGTGAGGAGTTGTTCATGTGTCTTGGTCAATCGCATTCTAGGATAGATTAGTGACAATATTCTTGCTTATTGTGTTGATACTTTTTCATGATGTCGTGTTAGCTTATCAAGGTATCTAGGGTTCAGTGTTTCGTGAGATTGTTTGCCTCAGATACTATTAATTAACCCTAATTGATGACTGTAAGGAAATCAATTCAACTGATTGCTTGATAATCTAATAATTATTCTTTGGGATTTTGTTTGATTCGGTCAAGGGTCCTTAGGGTTTGTTTGATAAATATGTCTAGAAATCAGTTTCCATATCATGTTAGTGTCCATTGCTTGATGATTGTTGATGCATGGGATTCTTACCTAGGTAGATTCATTCTCTTATAGGTTTCGATCTTGTGATTTATTGCTTATTTCTCGTTTACTTGTTTATTTACTTTCTTAGTTTAATATTAGTTTAAAATCCCCCTTTAAAACATTAATAATAAATAGTCGTGTCGTAAGTCTAATTAGTTAATTTACGTAATTTATAGAGTCTTGTGGGTTCGATATTCCGGACATACTTAGCTTAGTACAATTTATCGGTTCACTTGCCGGTGTTTTGCGTAGTTGAGTCTTAAGTCTGGTTTTTATTACTTGTTTAATTTAGTTGATATTTAATTGACTGTTTTCATCACATCAAGTTTTTGGCGCCGTTGTCGGGGACTCTTAGCAATTGCGTTTTTAGCTTTACTTGGACTTATCTGCTACATACATGCTATTTGTTTTAGTTTTGTTTGAGTCGTAGGAGTTAATTTAAGTTTTAAATTATTTTAGTTTATTTTTAAGTATTCGAGTCTACTCACTTGGTCTTTTGCGTTTTTCAGGTTTATGCCACATCTTCGTTTGCAAGGACCACCGCTGGATAATCTTGGGTTTTCTCCGTTGAAGACCGAGGCTAGTTCGTCAGTAGAGAAACAACCGTCAGAAGCTACATCTACACCAAATTCGTCACCACCCAGTTCCCCACCAGAAAGTCCGAAAAGTCAACCAGCCATCCCAATGGCCGACAATAGGACAATTGCTGTTCAAGCCTTCGAAGGATTAACCAGAAACCAATCATGCATCGTCGTTCCCGAGATCGACAACCCCAACTCGTGGCAAATTCCGTCATACGTCATGAATAACATCGTTCAAACCAATCAGTTTAATGGGTGTGATGACGAGGATGTACCGGCTCACATTAACCAACTTTACCGCATTCTTAAAACTTTTAATTTACAAGGTGCTACCGAAGATGCTATTTTCTTACATCTGTTTCCGTTTTCACTTGCAGGTAAAGCAGCTACTTGGCTTGACACTCAGCCACCTGGCACGTTCACCACTTGGGAAGCATTGCGTTCAACTTTTATCAAAAGATACTTCCCACCGGCTAAAGCGGCTATTCTTCGTGATCAGATTCACTCGTTTCACATGGAAATGGTGGAGCAATATTGTCATGCTTGGGAGCGTTTTCAGAGTTTGCTTGCCCGTTGCTCACAGAATGGTCTCACACCATGGGCTCTTGTGGAGAAATTTTACAACGGGCTGAACTATGAAACCCAAGTTAGGTTCAACACGGCCTCGGGGAAGTCTACGGGCAAGGAAAAATGTCACCGAGTGTAACGAGATGTTTGAGAGCTTCTCTCAATCGGACCTTGCCAAAGTGCCACATCACGGGAATTCCACTCCCGTTAGCAGTTTATCCTCGTCCGCTCGAGGTGTACACCAGGTTAATCTGGATACTAGTGTGGTTGCTGCTTTGGAATCACTAACTAAAGAGGTTAAGGAGCTGAAGGCCAAGGTGGACAAGTGTGAGTTCTGTAGAGGTGGACATGGTACGTTGGAGTGCCCGGTGATGAATCAACAGGTCGATTTTGTTGCTGGTCAGAATAGGTTTCTGTGACACTCGTCAATTTCAGGTAACTCCGTTAATCCAAACTCCATCAATTCAAACTTAAGATCACTTGATCTACAACGCACATCTCATTACATTTAAACTAGGGTTTAAATGACGCTTGACAATCACTACACATGTAGCCTTTCGGGATTGCACCGAAACGCACACGAGTCGACTCAAACCGTTGGTGAACAAACAATAAATATCATGAACAAGTATTTGAGAATTATTTGTTACTTGGTGTTTATGTGTATGAAGTTTATTATGAATTATATAAACTAATTGTGCTAGAATTTAACTAGATGAAAATTTAGGGTGCAATGTGTAATTTCATTTAAAAAATAATACTTAAACAAATTATTTATCCCAACCCTAATTCCCCCACCCTTGTTCACGGCTGCTCCCCCTCCCCTCTTCACCATTCACGGCCGATCTCCACACACACATACACATACAAGTGTTTTCAAGGTCCTTTGAAGGAATCAAGGTGCTAGCTAGGTAGTTTACATTCTCTCTGGTCTATTTGTTGATTTAATTGCTTGATTTAGCTTAATAAACATAAACCTTAGATGTTAAAATCATTGATTGTTGATAGATTATGAGTCTAGAGGACTGATTGCATGGTTAGTTGTTCATAGGTTAATTGTTTATTGAGTTTTGATGAAAACTGATGCTGGACAGATTATTAAATTCGTGTTTGGATGACTGTAACTCGATATTAATATTATTTTTTGATGCGATTGTTGATTCTACAGTATACTAGGTCGAGTCTAATTTCAGAAAAGTCTGAGTTTGTAATTTTTGGATGTATAAAAGTCTGTTTTTATTATTTTACAAAACTGTTGTGCAAGGCTGATTTGGGAGACCTGCTGTTAGGCTGTTTTGCGATTAAGATATCTCATAAACTACAAGACCAAATGGGTTGGTTCTACTTCTGGAAGAAAATAAATTGAGTTAGGAATCTAAGCCAATTGGTCTTGCATTAATTAGATTTTTCATTTAACGGGAATAACAAATAACATTCTATTGCGCATGATAATGATTGCTGTGTGTTTGCTGTGATGTTTTGATCTTTGTGATAAAACCATATATGATAAAAATATAATAAAAATAGGTTTAGAAACCTAGCTCATATGTTCTTCTGTGACGATATTTGGTAAATTAATTGATATGTTATGATCTATTGAATTGAGTAATCTTTCCAAGTAGAATTCTGTCTTGATAAAACTTGCTGCTGAACTATGTGAAAATACATGAATCGTGTTGGTTGATCGATATTTGCTATGTGTTTGACTAAATTGCCCTTGTGGGGAATAATTACTAGTAATGTACAATGTTAGTACTTGATATTTATGTAGTTGTTTACACATGTAACGTGTCACCAATGTGTTTGTCGAGTCGCACTTATTTCACAAACGAAACACGAAACGCATCTCATGCATAAGTTGTATGTGTCGAGTCTAGGGACTCACTCGTAGTTTAAATACTTAGAAAATCTCGTTTTTGTTTTTAGAACACTAGTGAGGATTTTCTATGACGCACACCTTTTTCTCGGATCTTTTTGGTTATCTTCGCAAACAGTGAGTTTCACGTCCCCCTTTTACTCTTTTAGACGCTTTTATTTGGGGGAGATAACATACTCCAACACTGTAGATTTTGTTTAGTTTTTATATATCACTTGTAAGGCTTAGTGGCAAACAAACCAACAAAAGTCCTTCATAACATCGAACCGGTTAATATTTGGATAATAGCGAATCACTGCTGAGTAGTACTACTGGGTTTGACAAACCCCACCCAACTCTAAACTCGAATGTAGGTCGAGTGGGTGTAATTTTGGCTAACACATTACCATGGTCGTGGTTGACATGGTGGCAAGGCAATTGATAGACAGTCAGCTTCGGTGTCGAACACTTAGTAATACTTGTTGATAGGTTAGCTACCTATTGATATATAAATTGACTTAACACTATCTGGTAACGCAAACGCAAACGCAACGCAAAACGTAAACGCAAACGCAAACGCTTTATTTATATAAACTTGTGAACTCACCAACCCTGTGTTGACACTTTTAATATGTTATTCTCAAGTAGCTGAGGCGGGCGCGCGGTTTAGGACATGCATTCGCTAAACATCATTGTTTTAAAAATTGCTTTTAATATCTGTCTTGACAACTTGTGTTTTTAAGTCGTCCTGTGTGACGCAACTGTTTTGGTTTATGATTTACGCTTCCGCATTTTTACTTAAGAATTGATGTCTTGGATGTTTGAAAACTTTATTTTTGGTGTTTGATTATAACTAATGATTCCGATCCTGTTAGTTCACACTCTCTGACGGTAAAACTCCGTTAGTGGATTTTGAGGGTGTGACAGATTGGTATCAAAGCCATTGGTTATAGCGAACTAGAATTTGCATGCATACTAGACTATAACCGCAACGAACCATTAGTTATGATCTTACGCACTGCATATAAGTGTATAGATATGATATATATTTAGTTACTCATTTTCTTTATCTCTTAACCTCATTCATTCGTACGCGAGTAACCCACACACGACTTATCCTGTAAGGATGTCGACGCCATCATCATCATCATCCGAACCGATGTCTCACGCCCCTGGAAAGGAACCGCATCTTCCCAACTCATCACCACCACGAGTAGTCCCGGCACTAGCGGCCCCCGCACCGAAGAGGTATCGCCCATCTGGAGACGTGTACGAGGACAATGGTCACTGGATTGGTACCCCGAGTCTAGTCGAGCGGATCATTTACTATGTGCAAGTTCCACCGCTACCTCTCCCAGGTTGTCCTACATCCTTCAAAACGCTACCATCCCTGACACTCATGGAGCGCGCTTTCGCAGCCCTCGTTTCTTGTTTAGAGCGTGAGGTTGACATTATGCACTCGACTAGAGCAAACGTGAGAGAATTGAAAGAGAATTGAAAGAGAATGGAATCGATGTCCGAGAGAGAATTTCCTTCCTGACCGAAGCCATGAAGGAAGTTCAGGATGCCCATGTTCAGCAAATGGAGATAATGAACAAAATGCAAGCTGAGATGATAGATTGGCGTGACCAAATTTTTAGTGCAAGAGCCCTTGCAGCGACAGTTCTAGCCCGCTGCGACACATTAAAGGCGCAGATTGCCCCGGATGCAGAAGAACCTGAGGAAGAACCCGAGGAAGATACTGAGGAGCATGCACACTCGGACGTGTCCTCAGGCGACGACATCTCAGGATGATAATACCTAGATGTCTGGAAGAAACGCTGGTCATGGTCGCGGTAACATTAACTTAACCGCGGCAGAACTCCAAACCCTACTGAATGACCACGCGGCGGCAGCTCTAGCTGCGCACGTTCAGAATCAAGCCAGAGGTCAAGCCAGAGTTTGTACTTTCAAGAACTACCTAGACTGCAAGCCTAATTCATTTGACGGAATTGAGGGAGCCATAGGTTTTCCTGCGTTGGGCCGAGAAGGCAGAGTCAGCATTCGAGATGTGTAACGGTCCACCAGCCAGCAGGGTCAAGTTTGTTGCTGGAACATTGCAAGATTCCGCCCTCACCTGGTGGAACTCTAGTGTGCAAATTCTTGGGTTGGAATTGGCAAATGCTATGAACTGGGAAGAATTCAAGAACATGATGCGAGGAGAATATTGTCCTAGAGAGGAAATCTCGAAGCCGTAATCGGAATCTTGGGCGTTAAAGATGGTAGATTCTGAGATTGAAGCCTACACCACCCGTTCCCACGAACTGGAGGTGATGTGTCCGCAGATGGTTGACCCGCCGAGTAAGAGAATCGAGATGTATATCGATGGTTTGGTACCCCAGATTCAGGGTATGGTGACGTCTTCTAAACCGGCTAAAATTCAGCAAGCGATCCGAATAACCCACAAACTGACGGACCAAGTAGTGTCACAAGGTGCGTTACCACCTAGAGGTTCCACCTCTAAAACCCGTGACAACTCAAGCACTGACAACAACAACTCTGGTAATGGAAAGAAGAAATTTGACAACACCAGGTCCTCATCATCGAACCCCCCACAGCAACAACAACACCGTAAACCCGAACTCGCTCGGAACTTCAATAATCAGGGTTCCAACAATAACAACAACGGTGGCGGACAGGGTTCGAGTTGCTATGCTATAAAGTACTCGAAGTGCAACAAGTACAACTATCACCTTGCTGGCCCATGCGACCATATCAAGTGTTTGCGATGTGGTAAATTGGGTCGTCAGACCAAGGACTGTAGGGGAGACATAGCGGCTAAGGGTGCTCCTAAGCAGCCTATAGCGACGAAATGGTGCTTTGAGTGTGGTCAAGAGGTTCACTTCAGGAAGGATTGTCCCAAACTGAAGCAGAATGAGAAAAATGAAGTCAATAACAGTGGCGGGAGCAGTGGTAAGGTAGAGCTTTCGTTATTGGGTCGGGCCAGGCCCGCAACTATCCGAATGTGGTTACCGGTAAGTTTCCTGTGAACGACTGTTCGGCTTCTATTTTGTTTGACACTGGAGCTGATAGGAGTTTTGTATCGAAAGCCTTTAGTAAACTCTTAGACTTAACTCCAACCCCGTTAGATGCTAAGTTTCCTGTTGATTTAGCTGACGGTAAGTCTATAGAAACAACTCTTGTACTAGCGGGATGTAAGTTGAAACTGTCAGGTCATACCTTCGATATCGACCTTATACCCTTTACGCTTGGTAGTTTCGATGTCGTTTTCGGCATGTACTGGCCGAGAATAGAGCTGAGATTATATGTCACGACAAGATAGTCCATATCACTACCTCTTCCGGCGAAATCATCTCGATACAGGGCGAGAAGAGCGGCATGACTACAAGCGTCATCACCCTCATGAAGGCGCAGAAATATTTACGAAAGGGTCATCTGGTGATTTTAGCTCATATTGTCGAGAAACCCGCGGAGGAGAGCGAATCGAAGACATACCGATTGTACGAGATTTTCCGGAAGTCATCCCTGAGGATTTGCCTAGACTCCCACCTATTTGACAAGTCGACTTCCAAATCGAATTAGCCCCCGGTTCTGCACCCATAGCACGAGCCCCGTATCGGCTCGCACCGGCAGAGCTTCAGGAGTTGTACACTCAACTATAAGACTTGTTGGATAAAGGTTTCATCCGACCCAGCTCATCACCATGGGGAGCCCCTGTCTTATTTTTTTTCGAAAGAAAGATGGGACTTTCCGCATGTGCATCAATTACCGGGAGCTGAACAAGGTTATGGTCAAGAACCGTTATCCCCTACCCCGATATGATGATCTGTTCGACCAGCTTCAAGGATCGAGTAACTACTCGAAGATCGATTTGAGATCTGGTTACCATCAATTAAGAGTGCGCGAAGAAGACATTTCAAAGACGGCATTCAGAAACTCGGTACGGTCACTACGAGTTTTCAGTTATACCTTTTGGCTTAACCAACGCACCAGCCGTATTCATGGATCTCATGAACAGAGTATGCAAGGCGTACCTCGACAAGTTTGTGATTGTTTTCATTGATGATATCCTCGTTTACTTCAAGAACAAGACCGACCATGAAGAACACTTGAGGTTAATCCTGGAATTGCTAAAGAAGGAACAACTATACGCTAAACTCTCGAAATACTAATTTTGGCTTCGCGAGATTCACTTCTTAGGACATGTGATCAATGAGAATGGTATCCATGTCGATCCCGGAAAAGTAGAGGCCATCAAAAACTGGGAAGCACCTAAGACTCCGACTGAGGTGCGAAAATTTCTAGGACTGACTGGCTACTACCGACGTTTCAACGAGGGATTTTCAAAGATTGCTCAACCCCTCACCGCATTGACACACAAGGGTACTAAGTACAATTGGGGTGATGCGCAGGAATCTGCTTTCCATCTGTTGAAAACCAAACTCTATAGCGCCCCAATCCTAGCCCTCCCCGAGGGAACAGAAAACTTTGAAGTGCACTGTGATGCATCGATACAGGGTCTCGGTTGCAAGTTGATGCAACTCGAAAGTTATAGCCTATGCCTCTCGACAACTACGGATCCACGAGAAGAACTACACAACCCATGACCTGGAACTCGGAGCTGTGGTGTTTGCTCTTAAGATATGGAGGCATTACTTGTACGGTACCAAGTTTACCATTTACACCGACCACAAGAGTCTCCAACATATCTATGATCTAAAGGAGTTGAACATGCGACAGCGTCGTTGGGTCGAGCTACTTAAGGATTATGACTATGCCATCAAGTACCACCCTGGAAAGGCCACTGTAGTGGCCGATGCTCTCAGCAGAAAAGAAACCGATAAACCTAGACGAGTGCGAGTATTACAACTCACGATTCACGCCAACTTACCCGATCAGATTCACGAAGCGCAACTCGAAGCCTTGAAAGATGACAATCTCCCATCAGAACTTATGCGGGGCATGAACAAACAACTTGAAACCAAATCGGACGGAGTCCGATATTTCGAAAACCGGATTTGGGTCCCTCGATATGGAGAGTTGAGAACCGTAGTAAAGGACTAAGCACACAAGTCCTGGTATTCCATCCACTCTGGCTCAGATAAAATGTACCACGACCTAAAGGCACTTTACTGGTGGCCAAACAAGAAAGCCGACATTGCCATCTACGTGAGCAAATGCTTGACTTGTGCGAGAGTCAAAATAGAATATCAGAAACCATCTGGTCTGCTACAGCAACCGGAATTCCCAACGTGGAAATGGGAACATATTTCCATGGATTTCATCACGGAATTACCCAAAACACCGACGGGATGCGATACCATATGGGTGATCGTTAACCGGTTGACTAAGTCTGCGCATTTCTTAGCGATCAAGGAATCGGACAAAATGGAAAGACTGACTCGCATCTATATGAAAGAAGTAGTGTCTAGACAAGGAGTGCCTGTCTCAATCATATCTGATCGAGATTCCCGTTTCACTTCGCACTTTTGGAAGTCGCTATAGAGCGCACTAGGCACCCGCCTTGATATGAGCCTGTGAACGCACCATTCAGACCTTGGACGACATGTTGCGTGCATGCGTGTTGGATTTCAGAATAAGTTGGGAACCTCACTTTCCTTTGGTAGAGTTTTCATATAATAACAGCTACCACGCAAGCATTAAAGCAGCGCCGTTTGAAGCGTTGTACGGACGAAAGTGTTGATCTCCTCTCCGCTGGGCAGAGGTGGGTGATAGCCAAATCACTGGTCCAGAATTAGTACTTGAAACCTCTGAAAAGATTGTCCAAATCCGAAACCGCATGGCAGCAGCACGAGATCGCCAAAAGAGTTACGCCGACAAGCGCCGAAAACCTCTGGAATTCCAAGTGAACAACCAAGTTTTACTCAAAGTCTCACCTTGGAAAGGTGTAGTCCACTTTGGAAAGCGAAACAAACTCAACCAACGATACGTTGGCCCATACCGGATAACAGAACGCGTTGGTCCGGTAGCATACCGATTGGATTTACCAACAGAACTCAGTGGCGTACATAACGTTTTTCATGTATCCAACTTGAAGAAATGCCTTTCTGACGAAACCCAAGAAGTTCCTTTGGGCGAGCTACAAGTTGATGACCAGCTACGCTTCATCGAAGAACCAGTCGAAGTTTAGGATTGGGAAACCAAAATACTCAAGCACAACAAAATTCCCATCGTTAATGTCCGTTGGAACTCGAGACGTGGACCAGAGTTCACGTGGGAACACGAGGATCAAATGATGAAAAAGTATCCTCACCTTTTTGAAGGGTTGACCAAACACCGAAAACCGCGAAATCCGATAAACCGTCAGAAATCACCGTAGGTACGAATTAAATTTCGGGACGAAATTTCTTTCTACTAGGGGATGATATGACAAACTAAAAATTTTTGCCTTTTTTTTAGACAACCATCGCGACTTGACTCAAATTTTCGGGACGAAAATTCTTTCAACATGGGAATGATGCGACACTCGTCAATTTCAAGTTAACTCCGTTAATCCAAACTCCGTCAATTCAAACTTAAGATCACTTGATCTATAACGCACATCTCATTATATTTAAACTAGGGTTTAAATGACGCTTGACAATCACTACACATGTAGCCTTTCGGGATTGCACCGAAACGCACACGAGTCGACTCAAACCGTTGGTGAGCAAACAATAAATATCATGAACAAGTATTTGATAATTATTTGTTACTTGGTGTTTATGTGTATGAAGTTTATTATGAATTATATAAACTAATTGTGCTAGAATTTAACTAGATGAAAATTTAGGGTGCAATGTGTAATTTCATTTAATAAATAATACTTAAACAAATTATTTATCCCAACCCTAATTCCCCCACCCTTGTTCACAGCTGCTCCCCCTCCCCTCTTCACCATTCACGGCCGATCTCCACACACACATACATACAAGTGTTTTTCAAGGTCCTTTGAAGGAATCAAGGTGCTAGCTAGGTAGTTTACACTCTCTCTAGTCTATTTGTTGATTTAATTGCATAATTTAGCTTAATAAACATAAACCCTAGATTTTAAAATCATTGATTGTTGATAGATTATGAGTCTAGAGGGTTGATTGCATGGTTAATTGTTCATAGGTTAATTGTTTATTGAGTTTTGATGAAAACTACAAGACCAAATGGGTTGGTTCCACTTCTGGAAGAAAATAAATTGAGTTAGGAACCTAACCCAATTGGTCTTACATTAATTGGATTTTTCAGTTATTGAGAATAACAAATAATATTCTGTTGCGCATGATAATGATTGCTGTGTGTTTGCTGTGATGTTTTGATCTTTGTGATAAAACCATATATGATAAAAATATAATAAAAATAGGTTTCGAAACCTAGCTCATGTGTTCTTTTGTGACGATTTTTGGTAAATTAATTGATATGTTATGATTTGTGGAATTGAGTAATCTTTCCAAGTAGAATTCTGTCTTGATAAAACTAGCTGCTGAACTATGTGAAATTACATGAAACTTGTTGGTTGATCGATATTTGCTATGTGTTTGACTAAATTGCCCTTGTGGGGAATAATTACTAGTAATGTACAATATTAGTACTTGATATTTATATAGTTGTTTACACATGTAACGTGTCACCAATGTGTTTGTTGAGTCGCAATTATTTCACAAACGAAACACAAAACGCATCTCATGCATAAGTTGTATGTGTCGAGTCTAGGGACTCACTCGTAGTTTAAATACTTAGAAAATCTCGTTTTTGTTTTTAGAACACTAGTGAGGATTTTCTGTGACGCACACCTTTTTCTCGGATCTTTTTGGTTATTTTCGCAAACAGTGAGTTTCACGTCCCCTTTTTACTCTTTTTAAACGCTTTTATTTGGGGGAGATAACATACTCCAACACTGTAGATTTTGTTTAGTTTTTATATATCACTTATAAGGCTAAGTGGCAAACAAACCAACCAAAGTCCTTCATAACATCGAACCGGTTAATATTTGGATAATAGCGAGTTACTGTTGAGTAGTATTACTGGGTTTGACAAACCCCACCCAACTCTAAACTCGACTGTAGGTCGAGTGGGTGTAATTTTGGCTAACACATTACCATGGTCGTGGTTGACATGGTGGCAAGGCAATTGATAAACAATCAGCTTCGGTGTCGAACACTTAGTAATACTTGTTGATAGGTTAGCTACCTATTGATATATAAATTGACTTAACACTATCTGGTAACGCAAACGCAAACGCAAACGCAACGCAAAACGTAAACGCAAACGCAAACGCTTTATTTATATAAACTTGTGAACTCACCAACCCTATGTTGACACTTTTAGTATGTTATTCTCTGGTAGCTGAGGCGGGTGCGCGGTTTAGGACATGCATTCGCTAAACATCATTGTTTTAAAAACTGATTTTAATTTCTGTCTTGACAACTTGTGTTTTTAAGTCGTCCTGTGTGACGCAACTGTTTTGGTTTATGATTTACGCTTCCGCATTTTTACTTAAGAATTAATGTCTTGGATGTTTGAAAACTTTATTTTTGATGTTTGATTATAACTAATGATTCCGATCCTGTTAGTTCACACTCTCTGACGGTAAGACTCCGTTAGTGGATTTTGAGGGTGTGACAGTTTCCCAATAATTACAACAATAATCAGAGTTGGAACATCTACAAAAACCCGAATCAGAATAATTCCAACTGGCGTCCTTCAAGCGCACCACCCGGATTTTAAAATTCTTATGCTCCAGCTCAAGGTCAGTATTTTAATAATAATAACACCGATGGTACTAATGCTCAAAATAATGTGTAGGATTCGAACGGTGGAATTGGGCGTTTGGAAGAGATGATGAAGCAAATCCTGGAGAGAGATCAAGTTACACAGAAAAAGTTTGCTAAACACTAATTGCTTTTCAAGAATCAACAATCTTCTATTCTCGATATTCAAAGAACTGTTGGTGATATTGCTCGTCGTTTAGAAGAAAGGCCTCCAGGTCAGTTTTCGGGTATTCCTCAAACAAATCCGGCTGCTCAATTGAAAGTCATCTCCATTCGTAGTGGTAGGGTTTTTGGTTCGGAGGTAGTTAGTAAAGAAATTGGGAAAGACGGGGACGATGAGTTGGTATATGAGGAGATAGAGGTAGAAGCTCCGAGTAAGTCACAAGTTACAACACCGATTATTGAGCCACTAGTTGAAAAGAAGCCGGTTGGAGTTCGGCCACCACCACACATCATTAACCCTGCTATGTCCCGTATCCCGCTCGTCTAAAACATCAACAGTATACGAAAGATTACGGGTATTTTCTCAATATATTTAGCCAATTAAATGTCAACCTACCATTCGTCGAAGTCCTCCAGCATATGCCTAAATACGCCAAATTTTTTAAAGATCTTCTTAAAATAAAGGATAAGTTGGAGGAGTTGTCGACTGTACCGCTGAATGGAGAGTGTTATGCGGTGGTTCTTAATAAAGTACCAGAAAAATTACCCGACCCCGGCGTTTTTACCATCCCATGTCTCTTCGGAAGTGATACGACTTGTCAAGCATTGGCCGATCTTGGAGCTAGCATAAACCTCATGCCGTATTCTTTATATGAAAAGTTGGGTCTAGGAGAGCTCACCCCTACTCTTATGATGTTGTCTTTAGGCAATCGTTTCGTTAAGTATCCGAGGGGTGTCGTGGAAAATTTTCTCGTTAAGGTAGATAATTTGGCTTTTCCCTAGATTTTGTTGTTTTAGATATGGAGGCCGACGAGAGAGTTCCTATCATTTTGGGTTGTCCGTTTCTACGTACTGCTAGGGCAATCATAGATGTGTTTGAAGGCAAGATAACTCTTAGAGCCGGCGATGATAGTGCCACTTATTTGGCCAAGTCCATGAGACATCCGAGTGGTCAAGACGGACTTATCGATCCATGTCATCCAGTTTACTCGATAGAATCATTTATCTCGGGCATGGATTTTCGTCTTGATGATTCCCGTTCGATGAGTATTAGTGTCGGGAAGGAACGAATGGTTTCGAGTTCTCGGGAAATGGTGAAGTGTGTTGGAGAAAAAGGTGGTGGTAAGCGAAAGTTTGAGAAGGGTCATGGAGTTAATAAGAAGAAGTCCAAGATTGATGAATGGTCGGATCGTGATTCGATATCTTTGAGGGCATTGGAGTTCTACCGAGGTGGAGGAAGCTCCACTCGGTCCGCCACGTGATTCGTATAACATGGGTTCTTGAGTGAAAACTCAAGTGTAGAGTTTGTAAATTTTCTTTTATTTTATTTTTATTTTTTCTTTGAGTCCTTAACGTAGTTTTTGTAGTTCGACTTTGTTTTGTGTTTGTTGAGTTTTGCTAGTGTGAAGATTGAGTGAGCTAGAGAAACAATCCCCAAGGAAGAGTATATTGAAAAAGATAAGTGTGGGGATGGAGCAGCTGAGCCGTATGCTTTATATTTATTTATTTGCTGCTAATAATTCATGTTTATATATTTTTGGGTTGTTGACGCACTTTAATTGCATAATATCTATCAGTTTGATAAGATATATTTTTAGATATGTTTGTTTCGTTTGGCCATGTACGTTCGTGTGTGAGAGAAGGAGTTACTGTTTTGCTGAGCACGTTCGTAGTTGGAGGGCATCCATGGAAAAAGACTTTGGCATCGTGTTTCTTTCGCATATTACCTGCTAAGTCTTTTCCATTATCTAGCTTGTTAACTTTTTATTTTGCTTTTGATTTTAATTTTTAGGTTTTTAGTTTTTTGTCGTCCGACTTTATTTTAATTTTATTTTTATTTTAAGTCGTCCTTATCCTTGCATTGAGGACAATGCAAAATTTAAGTGCGGGGATAGAATATTTGAGTCATAGTTTAAATTTAACTTAAATTAAAAAAAAATTATAAAAAAATAAAAAATAAAAAAAATTGAAAAAATGTTTTAAAAATGTCCCTTGAATCTAGTTTTTTGCGTTAAAGTGCGAGATGATGATATTTATCGGAAATTGGTTTTTTAAACTACTAATAATATGAGATAAATAAAAGAAAGCGCACTTAACTCGGGATGTGTCGGTAGGCTCAGCCTTGAAAATGAAAGGGCAATTTGATAAAATGGGTCGGAAATCTCTTGTTGGTAAAGCGTTTTGTCCGTGGAAAATAAGTAATGAAAGGTCAGCCATACTCAAGCCTCAATTCTTGTTATGAAAAATGGAAATATTATAAAGTTTGAAAAGTTTAAAAAATTGAATACGTTATCATATGATGCTTGGGTAGGTTTAACGTTAGAGTATACCGTGTAGCCTATGATATAAATCTTAAACTGCTAGTTTTAGTGTTTTACACATCATTGGCATATGGTTTTATAACCCTAAATCTTGTCTTGATGGGATGCCCCGGGTCCGGAGACTATGGGTCTGTATGCAGTCTATTCATCTGCGTATTCACAATTCCAAATGGGGTTGTGAATATTTAAAATAAAGCTAAAAAAGAGTAAACCCGCAGTTTTCTGCCACATAAGTCTTTAAACATGATCACAAAAAGTACAAAAGTACAAATACATTACAGACTTGATCTTCCACGCTGTTAGCCATGTGGGGTCCCATTTCTCGTGTCACATTAACATTAAGAAACGGACCACAAGGGACACGCTACATGTAAGCCCTACAGATGAAATTTTGCATACTCTCCTATGGTAATGGTTCGGTGTATTGCTTGATAATGGGGGTATGTCATGTTGTGGGGATCACTTGCTATAAATTAATTGTACCTTAATCATATCTAATGGCTGCTTGGTAGACTTTGATGCTTAAACTTAGGTGGATAAACAATACCCTTGATCGTCTTAACTATTCATGAAAAAAAAGAGCAACAAAAGTTTTAAATCTGCTAATTTTGAGGTTTAAGTCAAGTTGGGGTGGTCTGGTCCGGTAAAAGCAAAAAATAAGCGGGTCTTAATTGTGTAAACCACTGAGTAATATTATTGTCGGATCTTATTTGTCCAGGTAAAGATTAAGGCATGGGTTTAAGTGGACAACAATATCGGTAATCGCGGCTTTTGCGTTTTCTAAGCTTTAAAAATTAACCTATATGTTTTTAAGACTGTATTTTCCGATTCTGATCCAACTGCATTAGAATTTTTCAGGGACGAAAAAGGAGTAAGTGTGGGGATATTTGATATACGTCTATTTATACATCTCGAATCCCTTGTAAAGTTATGTTTATTTAATGTTTTGAGTTTGATTTAGTTCGTGTTTCGTTTATCTTTTATTAATTTAGGTCTTGAGTCAAGTATTTTGTATTTGTCGTGTTTTAAATCGTTCGGTGTCTTGAACGTTAAATCTAATTCTTTCTATCATCTCATAAGAAGTTTAAGTTCGTTTTGCTCGTTAATGATTACATGATTATTCCACTTAGTGTTTTGATTTGTTTGCATGTAGATGGTGGTTTGAAAGTCAAGGAAAAGAAGGTCTAGAAGGTTCTAAGCGTTACTTGGAGTTCAAGGAAGAAGATTTATCAAGATTTTACAAGATATTTAATAAAATAAAAAAAAAAGAAAAATCTCCTCCTGGAGGGCGCCGCGCGACAGGGAAGGCTAGGCCGGTCGCGGGACGTTGTAAGTTCCCGGGCCGATGGTGATCGATACGAGATCCGCACGATGTCTAGGAGTGCGGAATCCTCCTAGACTCGTTTATGGTGTTGGAGACGAAGAACACGAATAAACACAAACATACACATGAAAGAAATAAACGAATCTGCAGATCCTTTATATAATATTCAAAACGCATTACATATCGAACGGAAAAACAAAACACGGTCGACCCGAGCTGAGCTCTACCTCGGGTTTTCCCACGCGACTCTCTCTTTTTGTTTCTCTCTATGCAACTAAACAATTGACAATTGAACTACTAACTTTTTTAGATCAACTGAAAAAGTACCCCAAACCCTAAACATAACACACATATATATAGATAAATATCTTCGCGGGCTTGGGCTTGGGCCTCAAGGTGAAGTTGTTCCTAACTTCACCAACACGTGAAGTTGTTCCTAACTTCACCAACACGTGAAGTTGTTCTAACTTCACCAACACATGAAGTTGTTCTAACTTCACCTATGACGAAGTTGGCTCCCTCCATAACTTCTCCCCATCTAGTCGGAATTGCATAGAGACGGTCACAAAATGCATCAACAGGCGCCTAGTCATCCTGATCAGCCATATTTTGCAATTTAAGGCCCAGCTCGTTTATATATAAAGAGGGTTATAAACCTAAACGAAAAGACAACCCTTAGCAGCCGATTTTAAGAGAGAAAAAGCAAGTTTTTGAAGGTTTTTGGAGGGTGATTACATTAAAGGTCAAGGAGCTTTTGTTCAATCAATCAAGGAAGGAGTCTTAAGGGTTTTATCGCTCTACTTTCTTCGTTCTTGTTATTTATTATGATTCTCTTTTGTTTGGATTTGTTTTTAATAATGATTCTAGGCTAGACTTCATGTCTACCTAGGTTTGATGAACATGTTTGATGCTTGATTCTTGCTTTGGACTATCGTTTTGATTATGGTTTCGTTATATTAATAGTAAAAGACTTGATTTTGCTTTCATGATGCATATGAGTGTTTATTATCTTGGTTGATTATTAATTATTGCTTCACTTGGATCTTGTTTTCTCTTGATTTTGTTCTTTAAATTTAAGGTTCATGTTTAATCATTACTTGGTGTTTTGATTATTATGGTTGAATAGGACTATTAGATCATAGAAGCTTGTTGATTGTTGATTAGGATTTTGAATGTTTCGCTAAATTCCAATAGTTGTAAGGTGAGGAGTTGTTCATGTGTCTTGGTCAATCGCATGCTAGGATAGATTAGTGACAATATTCTTGCTTATTGTGTTGATACTTGTTCATGATGTCGTGTTTAGCTTATCAAGTTATCTAGAGTTTAGTGTTTCGTGAGATTGCTTGCCTCAGATACTATTAATTAACCCTAATTAATGACTGTAAGGAAATCAATTCAACTGATTGCTTAATAATCTAATAATTATTCTTTGGGATTTCGTTTGATTCTATCAAGGGTCCTTAGGGTTTGTTAGATAAATATGTCTAGAAATCAGTTTCCATATCATGTTAGTTGTTCATTGCTTGATGATTGTTGATGTATGGGATTCTTACCTAGGTAGATTCCTTCTCTTATTGGTTTCGATCTTGTGATTTATTGCTTATTTCTCGTTTACTTGTTTATTTACTTTCTTAGTGTAATATTAGTTTAAAAACCCCCTTTAAAACATTAATAATAAATAGTCACGTCGTAAGTCGAGTCTAATTAGTTAATTTACGTCATTTATAGAGTGTTGTGGGTTCGATATTCCGGACTTACGTAGCTTAGTACAATTTATCGGTTTACTTGTCGGTGTTTTGCGTAGTTGAGTCTTAAGTCTAGTTTTTATTTCTTGTTTAATGTAGTTGATATTTAATTGACTGTTTTCAGCACATCAGAGGGTCAGCCTCAGTTAAAGTGTTGTTGAAATCTAGGAAGGAGACATTAAACATAATAGAGTCCTTCCAGGCAGCAAAGTTATCTCCAGTTAATGGTGTAATTTCACCATTCAAAGTTGTTAATGGTAACTGGATAAGAATATTAAGATACTAAAGATCTAGAGGAAAATTAAACTAAGGTAGGCATAGAAAAGGATCATTTTAATTTATGAAGCTATGATAGTAAATGTCTATTATTAACATCAAACTAATACATGACATTAATTAAAAGTTCTATATAAACAAAAAATAAATCATCTTTGGGCAGAATTAAATTTTATTTTAAGTATTTTTGCAAAACAGTTGTAACACATCACCTTTGGAAAGAAATGAGACAACCATTTTAATCATGCACGAGTTAGTTTTGTTGAATATAAATGTAACACATAGGCAGAATTAAGACATTTAAAACATATTAGGTTAAACTAATAAAGCTTGTAACATATCATGGGGCAGAAAATGATACATCAAAAATTCATTTCAAGTTAAAATTTTTTTATGTTTTGTAATATTATTTAAGTGTTTACAAAACACTAATTAGTTAATTGCAAACAAACTGTTAGCTCGGATCCAAATCCGTGATGACTTCGCTAACAGTGCAGGGGCAGCGCGCCCCCACTCAGGGTTTGGGGTGGGGTCTTCGAAATTTTTTTTAGTACATTGTTCACGAAAAAAAATGATCTCGAGAATAAGGGTTTTCGGGTTTTATGTGTTTCGGGTACTTAGTGTTTCCGAAAACTATTTTAACCGTAAACACATACACCCATAAATCCTGAACAGTTACATGTTAAGGTTTTATCCGAATTCTTGGTGATTGTTTATCCAACATTTGATTTATTTTCAAAAATAGTTCTCTTAGTAAGTTTTTATATTTCGAAATATCTTGAATAAACTTTGACCAAAATAACAGGAAAAACATTATCAAAATCCAGATCTTGAAACAAATTATATGTGAGTGTTCGAAAAAGAACATCATATAACTCATCAGATTTTGAAAAATCTTAGGGTTTATCATATAGGAGTTTTGATGATTCTAAACAATCCTATAATTGGTTTTCACATAAAGCGGGCTTAATAATGAAATCTGAATATTTTTACAGTTTATCAGGTTTTAGTCTATTTCTTCCTAATTATTTCCTAATTTTATGGAGAACATGAAGAACTGATTAATTAACATCTCTGTGAGATCATTTGTGATCGGTTTTTCAAGTTAGTAATGGTAAACAAGAATAACATGATAAACCTATAACTAATACATACATGTTACGAAATAAAGAGTAGCCACGGCTAATGAGAATGATTCAGACGACATGATTGTCAGCTTGGTAGAGTTCCCCTTTAAAATGTATGCTAATGATGGCGATTATGGTTCTTGATTAAACCGAAAATACCGAGAGAAAGAGAGATACGAAAATTGTATGTATGTTTAGGGTTATGTTATTATGATAATTATTCTCTTCATATATTTATACACATTCAAAGGGAAACACTTGATTAGAAAGTGAGGGTAATATGGTTTATCAACAGTTACCTAGCTAATAGCCTAATATAATGATAAAATATAATTTAATTTTTTTGATCTATTACTATAATATAATGATAAAATATAATTTAATTTTTTTGATCTATTATTATATAAATGATAACGATGGTTATAAATAAATATATAAACACATATATTTATTCTTACATAATAATAATAATAATAATAATAATAATAATAATAATAATAATAATAAACCACTTTTTTTTTTTACCACAAGAGTCTATATCTTTGGGATAGATTTGGTTTGAATACCTGTGACGGTGACTCAAGATATTTTGAATTTAATGTTCAAATATCAAACATCAATCGCTAATTTCTTTATGGTGAACACGTATCCCTTAAAATCTACTCCTATAATATATTGTTCACTTTCTGCTATGTGCTCGAACGCGCACCAATTAGTAGCGATTAACCTCAGATTTCCTTTGGCTAAGACGCTTTCAATGGGCATAATTGTTATAGAAGGTTTACGTAATTACATTGTATTGGTATTTGTCCTTTACTGTTATATAGTTTATAATTTATTATGGTGTCAAAGTAATTTTGATAATATGCACATCCTTTAGATAAGCGAATAGATTTTGTGTAATTATTAGATTTTAGAACCACATTTTCCAATTTCACTAAGAAATACAACTTCAAATAGTTTGAATATTGATGAAATTAAAAATGTGACAATTCTGAAAAAAAAAATGGCGTTTCTATATTCGATAAACAATTCCAGTTATAATAGGAAGGCGAATAACAAGTTACGCCACAACCCTCTTTAACAAAACCGAGCATACAATTCTTATAAAAAGAAAGTTGCATCATTTGAAATAAGAGTAAAGAAATTACGATATTATTGTGTTGTGTAAGCCTGTAAGGAGCCATATTTCCATAATATAATAAAGAGATGGGCCATCTAATATACTATTATGAATTGGGTGTGTTATTGGGTCCAGATGTATGGGTCAGTTGCGGGACCATCATTGTTTCTTACACCAATTGTACAAAATCATTCTCACTTGCGTTTTCTATTATTCAATTGCAGTCCTACTCACTCCAACCATACAAGTAATTATTATTTTATTATAAAAGACCATTTTATGCATATTTTTAAATAGACATGCATTATTTTTATAGACTTATCCATAAATTGTAAGAGACAAATATTATTTCAAATTGAATTCGTAGTTATCACGGGATAAAAAGCAATTTCATTAAATGTCTAGATTTTTTTATTCGAACTATCATTAAATGTCTAGAATACTTCATATAATTTCTTTTTCCACACATTTTTTTTATCTTTATTATTATTCTCTTATAAAGAGTCATGCAATACGTTTTAAATATGCATGGGAAATATAAACATACTAGTTTATCCTCACGTGTTACGCAGGTAGCTTTTAGTATTTTTTTTTTTAACATTTCTGGCTGACACGACACGAACCTGATAAGAAATTTGCAGGTTCGGGTTCTATTTGTTTATTAAATAAACGAATTTCTTGCCAAACGCTTCACAAATTGTTCACTAAACGTTTAGTTCGTTTACATGACTACATGTCCTTACCCACTGGACTCGTTTCCCTAATTATTTTAGGCATCACCCGTTTGACCCATTAAAGATAAATAATTATATATAACCCAAATCAATATGTGTTAAATGATAAATAAAAGATTAGTGGGAGTGAAATAGAACCTAAATCTTGGCTTCCATAAAGATTCCACCTTTAAATAAAAATGATGTTTTGACAGTTAAAAGTCAAATTTTGAACATTTTAATCACCCTATTAGTTATGTCCCCTGGGCCTGTATCATTGCAGTGTGAGGCCTGTTGAAGGTTTGTTGCATGTTTTAAAAGATACCGATTATCAAAATCATTGTGAGAGATCTCTCTTTTTTTGGTTTCTCCATATATTCTTTCAATTCGTCACTAGAATTTTTTAGTAAGAAAGTCAATAGCTTTGCTAAATTATCTCTAATACCATCATACAAATTAGTACAATTATGAATATCTTATTTAAGTAATGAAAATTTTTCATCTTATAATAAGAAATTAGCATAAATCTCAATCCAGCAATAGCCCAATCCATTTCCGTCCCCACTCGTGCTGCACCGGTTGGATGAAAACCTTCTAGCCAGATCAATGGTGCTCAAGCTCGGCAACTTGTCCAAACCGATCGGCTCCTCCAAACTCGACATTTCAAAACTGCAAATTCACCATTAACCAATCAATTATGTAACATAACATCCAAGCAACTGAACCTAGGCACAAAATAAACATCTTTAGGGTTATGAACAACATGAGGTATAGGAAAGAGATTCTAACCCGGTTATGAACAACATGAGGTATACGAAAGAGGGGTGCCGATGAAAAACATATGGATGTAGTGGCATGAGAGGTTCTAACCCGTGTTTCTAATCTGGTACCAAGACCCGTGGATACTATCCATAACCCGTGAATTTTATAAGTTTAAATAAATGAGAAGCCATCATTTTCAAATAGAGCAATCTGGTGGCACGAAAGAGGGGGGTCGACGTGAGGGCTCCAAATATAGGCAATTATATATATGTAGAGTGATATACATATTACTAACTTTAATACATGGAGCACTAATAATTTATCCAGCTCTCATTTAATTTAAATTTACATTATAGGCGCTACATACGATTTATGTTCTAGTTGCTACTGTAATATTTGTCATTTTTCGGTTTAACTTTCATTTGTATTTGTATCAAAAACCCGACCCGTTTTGATCTTTCGGATTCGTCGTTATTAATAAAATGTTGGATTTTATGTTTCACAAATGCCGGATCAAGAAATCATCCTTTTCGGTACGTTAAAACACCTCTTTATGATGAAAAAAGACTTAAAACAAACTTAAAGGACTAATTGTGTCAAACACCTCTTGTTAGTTTAACCATTTTTAACCAATGAAATGCAAGTTACCTCTTATGTGTAAACCATACTTTTCCCACTATAAAAACAAGCCTCATGCATTCATTTTGGTTGCTCCTTCATTTCCAAATTCTCTCAATCTAAGATACAAGTATTCTTTCTTCAAGTTCTTAATAGTTTGACTTCTCAATGTCAAGCTAATACTAATATTTATTTCTAACTAATTCTTGTTACTAAAAGCTTGAAGTTGCAACATATATATAATATACACCCCTTGTTTCCTTCGGATTTCACTTCTCCGATCACGGTCGGTTGAAGTGTTGTGCTACAAGGCAAGGCTACATGGAGGACTATTATAGTCATTGATATATACTTAACGTTGCTTTAGTTTATGCTCATCAATATTGTTCAGTCCTTACTTTTAGTTTCTAAATCATTTTTAATAGTTCAATGGTATTGGGTATGTGGCCACCATTTTTGGTTTCATCCCGAGTCAAGAGCCGAAACAAAAACCGAACTTTTGTTTAAATACTTTATTGTTAACATATTGTATGAAAGAGTTGAGTATTATTATTTTTAAGTTTATTTTAATGAGTTCTATGGTATTGGATATATAGCCACCATTTTAGGTTTTATTCCGAACCAAAACCGAACTCTTGTTTAAATGCTTTATATTTAAAATGATTTATTAACATGTTACAAGCAAGATATGTGTATTATAATTTCTAAGTTCATTTTAATAAGTTATATGGTATTGGGTAGGTGACAACCATCCTCGGTTTTGTTCCGAGTCAAGGACCGAACCAAGACCGAACTAAATCGAGTTCACATGCTTAAGACACACTAGTGTGTTTTGAGCCACCAAATCTCATATTTTCTCTAAAACTATTTTATAAACTAATTTTAAATTGTTTTCTCAAAACACTTGGTATGTTGGATCTAACTTGATCATATAACAAGTTTGGACCGACAAAACCAAACACTCGCTTAACGGACGTCGAGGTTCTTCTTAATAGAACTACACACTTGGTTAAGTTTCTTTTGATTTCATTGAGTTAGCTCATAACATTTTGGAACCTCGGCTTCGGGCTTGACCAATTACCAACACTCGAACAGACAAATCCGAATACTCGTAAAGTCTCGTTTTGGTATCTATTTGACTTTGTAATATTGCAATTATACCCAAATATTTACTTAACAAAGGTTAAGTAAAAACTAATAAATAGGATACCGAGACACGACTTCGAGTAAACTTACTTTTCGAAAATCATTAATTTAATTCCTTATGTGTTTACATTTTAGCCTTCAAACTTAAATTATTTATGTTACATGTCAAGTTATTTTACTTTAAAGCTTCCAAATCCATCTACTAACTCAAGACCCTTTTTAATCGAGGTCTTGCTCGTTGAACCAACCATTCCCCCGTTTTATCGCAAACTATCCTTCAAGTTACTTATTTCACGTGAGTACATTTCATCCCCCGTTTTCACTTTTATACTTTGGGGTAACATACATACTTATCCAAAACAAGAACGATTTATAATACTCTATATTAAAACCACAAACTTTAGGGTGTATGGTACTTAGAATACTTGCTCTATTGTGTGTTATATGTTTCATATGCTTTACGTGCATTAGTGTTTATTTTATGTTGTTGTGGAACGCGATAAGTATGATCACACGCACCCCTAACTACCTAGCCTTGTGCAAGTAGCATAGGGCATCATTATCCGAGTATGTCGGTTGTTACCGATTAGAAATGATCCTCATTTACATATGTTTTATATAACATGATCGATGCTTTTATTTATAGTTTCATATACGTTTGTGGATTTCTCTCATATTATATATACTCAAAACTATGAAATTGTTCACCAACATACGTGTTGACAAATATATTTTATGCATTGTTATAGGTTTGATTATTACTTGACTTGGAGTTTGAAGACGCCATTCTATTTGATAACGCTAGGTTATTAGAAGAATGAACAATATTTATTTCTTGTATTTGGTATTTATTTGTTTGAACGAGATGTGCTACTTTTGTGATTGAATGAAATTAATGAGTTGATTAAATTTTGTCACTTTAATAGTGTCTTGTGTTCATGGGAAATCCGTTGCACCCCGGCATGTTCTGCCGCCTTTGGTCGGGGTGAGACAGATTGGTATCAGAGCCAAGATTATAGGATAGACGGTTAGACGTAACGGCCTAGTATAGTTTTGCTTTACGGTCCTTATACGTGTTGCTTATACGTGCTACCCTACGTGATTGTTCATTACACTCATATATTTATTTGCTTATTTATTTCATTTAATCTCCAAAAAAAATATACACATGCACACACTCTCATAGTATTTCAAGGTATCCTTACCTTAAACGCATAAACATTAATTTTTATATTGTGTTTTATGGATCACAAACTTAATTTGGATCCCGTTATTTAAGATCCCTTAAAGTTTGCATTTATATCGGGTTTGTACTCATCATAGAGGGCGAAACACTATGAAACGATCGTATGACAAAAAATTCCATGAATCGAAGGTGATTTACTTACCTGGGATGGTTGAATTGTAGTGTTCGTCTTCTAGGCCAACGAACCGTGTTATACATGTCAATACTTTAAGTTGTCGAATGCAAGCGTTCCGGTTGCCTCCTTATATTTTGGTGTTGGAAACATAAAAGCCATGATGATACATGGACAAGTGTTTTTAATATCTCGTTGTACCTCCGTTTTTATTATATGTTATTATCGAGATTTGAGTCAACAACATGAAAGACGCGGTGATACGTGCACATGTTCGACTTCATCTATTATTTGATACAAGTTTTATTGGTCGGGATGTCAAGTCATGGTGGTTCATGTACGACTTTCCCGGCTATATATAAATTTCAATATCTTAAAACCTTCAAATTTTCGAATGTCAAAAGTTTGAAACTTATATATATACATACATTTTATATTTTGATTCAAGTATAAAATAGTCTTTTTTACTAATATTCTCATCCTCATAACTCTAGGACTCACAATCATAAAAACCCCATGTTCAAATCACTTCCCTTATACTTATATCAATTACCCCAAACTTATATCATTTCTCTTTTATTATTTTAGAATGCCTCCAATTCGTCGCCAAACTCGCAAGTCGAGCTCTAGTCGTCGGATGGCCGCTATGATTGCTAAAGAAATTGCCGCTGTGATTCCCAGACTTATAACTCAAATTCAAGCCACCCAGCCCATCGTTACTCAAACTACACCTAACCCCGCACCTTTTGCCTTGAAAAATTTCACTGGTGTCAACCCATCTAAGTTTCATGGGAAGAACTGTGCCACTACCTTGTTGCAATGGTTTGAAAAAATGGAAAGCGTCTTTACTCTTTGTGAATGCCCCGAACCCAAGAAAACCACATACGCCTCAAGCATGTTCAAGGGAACCGCCCGCACTTGGTGGAATGGCGTAATGTTCGCCAATGGGGCGGAAATATCTATGGCCTACTCATGGACCAAGCTCAAGGAAGTCATGACGAATAAATTTTGCCCAAAACATGAAATCCAAAAACTCGAATCCGAATTTTGGGAACTAAAGCAAGAGAGTGGTGACAACGCCGCCTACTCCGACCGCTTTCATGAGCTTAGTCTCTTGGTTCCTCACTTGGTCACTCCACTCGAACGGGCGATTGACAATTATGTCGATGGTTTTCCTATGCAAATCCGAGACTCGGTGATGATTAGTAAACCGCAAACACTCCATGATGCAATTACCTTATCCGGTGCTCTTTCCTAAAACCATGTCAAAGCCGGTACCCTCACCATCAAAAGCTCCAAGAAACCCAATGATAAGAGTACACCCGAACCATCAACCCTCACCAAAGTTGGCCCGTGACCACAATCCATAAACTACTATAACTCATCCCACCACACCAAAAAGAAAAGCAAACCCAACTATCGAAACTTTGCCGTCACCCACCCATCACAACCTCAAACACAATCCCAAGCACCCCAAAACCGAAACCGTATTCTGGCTCTCACCCTTTCTGTAACAATTGCCAACACCATCATCCTTCTTACTCTGCTTTCCGTCAACGCACTAAGTGTAACCGCTATGTTCACACTTGCAACGTGTGTCGAGGAGCCTCTCGTGGACAACCCGCTCCACCAAGATTTTCTCCAACTAACCAAAATCAACCCGCACCGTTTGCTCAAAACCCTCCTCCCCAACCTAGGTCTTGTTTCAATTGTGGAGACCCGAATCATTTCCCAATGCTTGTCCTCGACTTGCCTTTGTTAACCAAGCCCAAGTCATGCTCACACCGTACTACCAAACCCAAGCCTACCAAGTTCAACCCTATCAACCTCAAATCCCGCAACTTTTGGCTCCTCCGGCTCAACCGATCCAAGCCATGCAAGCCCTTCCTCCTCCGCCACACCCGCAAGCAATGCAAGCTCTCCCTCCTCCTCCAGCTCAACTAGTCAACCACGGCAACCAAGGGCGTGCCTTTATGATGAATGCCAACCAACTCAAGTTGCCAATGATGTGGTGAACGGTACATTTTTAGTAAATAAGCATTTAGCTTCAATTTTATTTGATACCGGAGTTGATAGGAGTTTTGTTTCTTTTAAATTTGAATCTATTCTTGTCGTACCTCACACTAAACTTTCTCGCCCTTTTTCTGTCTAAGTCGCCAATGGTAGCTCCATCACCATCGATTCGGTCATTCGAAATTGTATTCTTACCATTTGCAAGCGCGAATTCTCCATCGATCTCATCCCAATGCAAATGGGAAGCTTCGACATCATAGTAGGCATGGATTGGTTAGCTTTGCACCGTGCCGAAGTTTTTGGTTATGACAAATTCATTCGTATTCCATTCGTCAATGGCAAAACCCTCAAAGTCTTTGGCAAAACGATTCCCAAGAAACTCAACCTCATGTCTTGCTCTGATCTTGTAAGTACTTGCGCCAAAAGTACGTTCCATTCCTAGCCCAAGCGGCGGTGAAAGATCCCAAAGAAAAGAAAATTCTAGACATTCCCGTTGTTTGTGAATTTCCTAGCGTTTTTCCCGAAGACGTCTCTTGTCTCCCACCCATTCGTACTGTTGAATTTTGAATCGAGCTTGTGCCCGGCGCGACTCCCATAGCCAAGGCTCCTTACCGTTTATCTCCTTCGTAATTGCAAGAGTTATCGAACCAACTTCAAGAACTCTCCAATAAGGGCTTTATCCGTCCAAGCTCTTCCCCTTGGGGCGCTCCTGTTCTCTTCGTGAAAAAGAAAGATGGCTCGATTCGTATTTGTATTGATTACCGTGAACTCAATAAACTCACCATCAAGAATCGTTACCCTTTGCCCCGAATCAACGACCTCTTCGATCAACTCCAATGAGCGACTTGCTTTTCCAAAATCGATCTTCGATCGGGTTATCATCAATTGTGTGTTCATGAAGACGACATTCCTAAAACCTCTTTTCGTACTCAGTATGGATATTACGAGTTCTTGGTTATGCCTTTTGGATTAACCAATGCACCTGCGGTATTTATAGACCTTATGAACCGTGTTTGCAAACAATTATTGGACAAATTCGTAATTTTCTTTATCAATGGCATCCTTATCTTCCCCAAGACCCAAGCTGAACATGAACATCATTTACGTTCCATTCTCGATAACCTAAGAAAAGAACAACTTTATGCCAAGTTCTCAAAATATGAATTTTGGTTATAAGAAGTGCAATTTTTGGGCCACGTCGTCAACGATAAAGGTATTCACGTTGATCGCGCCAAAATCGATGCCGTGAAAGATTGGAAAACTCCATCCACACCCACGGAAATCCGATCTTTCCTTGGTTTGGCTGGTGAACACGTATAACTCAATAAAATATTTCCAATGACGAATACAATACAAACATAGTTTTGACTGATTAAAAAAGGTTAACGTATTCACCTGTTCTGTTGGTGGTGACAACCTTGACTGATTGATTATGAATGATATTTAACCTATACATAAATAGGTTTGTATGAATGTTTTGAATGGTGTTTCTTGATTAAGCTATGAGTGCTAAGCTTAACCTTGAAATCGTTTATCTTTGATTGTGAATGAAAACACTTAGTTTTATGTGACGTTTTATATAGCATGCTTTGGCTTAATAGGTTCTAACACGTTGGTAAGTTTCTCCAGGTAAGTAAACGGGTCCCTCGGTTAATTGGGATTTATACGAATTACTTTTCCATAGGTAAGAAACTTACTACTAGTGATATCCCTCTTACAGTTACTACATGCCCGTAAAAATGTATCTTTTGTTTAACATTACTTCATCTTGAAGTAACGTTATGAAAACTTGATTGTGAATGTTTGTAAAATACGATCAAGGTTAAAGGCCATAGCCTCGATTGATAGTCTAAGCTATAATTCAAGTAACTTAAACATAACCCCTACCTTAATGCGAGTACTTAGATTGATAATAAGAAAAAGGTAGGATCTTGACTTACTCAATTGTATGATTGCTAGCTCGCTTATAACTCGTTCCTTGCACGAACTACGAGAAAACGGAGCGTATGCTTGACACGGCAATGGGGCACTCCTTTTGAGGTTGAGTGTGTGTAAATGGAGGTGTTTTTTGGGATAAAATGGTTCAATCCCGTAACCCTCTATTTATAGGCAGATTCTGGACCCTGTCGCGGTACGCGATGGGTTCCTCAACCCCGTCCCGTACCGCGGCGCCGCAATTTAGCGCCGCCTTATCTGGTGGTGACACGTGGCCTGTCATATTGTGCCACGTGTTGACACGTTGTTGGACACGTGTCCAGCTGACTCAGCAGGGTGATCGCGATACGCGATGACCTTACTTGTTGAGCCGTAGCGTATCGCTACATCGCTCATTTATGGGTTTGTGTGCAAGACCATCGCGCTACGGGATCGGCTAAACTTTACCCCGTCGCGTATTGCGATGGGAGAAGATTTTCAGAATTTACAATTTTGGTCCCTATACTTATAAAAGTTAGTATTTTTAGGCTAAAACTTATAGGGTTTGAGACGTGGTGTTACACTTGGTGCCGTTGTTTTCGCTCTCAAAATCTGGAGACATTATCTTTATAGCACAAAATGTGCTGTATTCACCGATCATATAATTCTTCAACACATCTTTGACCAAAAAGATCTCAACATGAGACAACGTCGATGGGCCGAATTACTTAGTGATTACGATTGCGAAATTCGCTACCATCCCGGTAAAGCGAATGTCGTGCCTGCCCCTAGTCGTAAAGTTAATGTCAAATCCGTTCTGCTTCATAGCATCATCATCCAAACTGATCTCCAAGACCGCATCTATCGAGCCCAATGCACCTCCATTGATGAAGGCAATATGTATTATGAAATGTCATGTGGAGCCGAACTTCAACTCGAAACCAAACCCGATGGCTTGCTTTATTTTCTCAATCATTTGTGGGCTCCCGATCGTGATGAACTTCGTACTTTCATTCTCGATGAAGCTCATATGTCACGATATTCCGTGCATCTCAGTGTTGATAAGATGTACTTCTATCTTCGATCTATTTATTGGTGGCCGGGTATAAAAAAGGACATAGCAATTTATGTCTCAAAATGCCTTACTTGCTCAAAGGTTAAAGCTGAACATCAAAAACCTTTTAGTTTACTTGAGCAACCTCTTATTCCCGTTTGGAAATGGGAAGACATTGCTATAGACTTTATCACCAAATTACCCCCCACTCAAAAGCAAAATGATAGTATTTGGGTGATTATTGATCGATTAACCAAATCTATGTTCGTGAAATTGTATGCCGACATGGTATTCCGTTGACCATTATATCTGATGGTGATGCTCGTTTCACCTCCCGTTTTTGGAAATCTCTACAAGAAGCCTTGGGTACTCGTCTCGATCTTAGCACCGCTTATCACCCTCAAACTGATGGCCAATCCGAGCGTACAATCCAAACTCTTAAGGATATGCTTCGATCTTGTGTTCTTGACTTTGGTGGAAATTGGGATTCTCATCTCTCGCTATCGAATTCTCTTACAACAATAGTTATCATTCTAGCAATTATGTGGCTCCTTTCCAAGCTCTTTATGGTCGTAAGTGTCATTCACCGATTGGGAATGAGATTGTTGAAGCTCAAATCACCGGTCCCGAGATGGTCCAAGACACTACCGATCGTATCGATCAAATCCGCAAAAATCTCCTCGCTGCTAGAAGTCGCCAAAAGAGTTATGCCGACAAACGGCGAAAGCCTCTCGAATTCAATGTTGGCGACATTGTCCTTCTCAAAGTATCCCCTTGAAAAGGGGTAGTTGTTTTTGGAAAGAAAGGAAAACTAGCCCCTCGTTTCGTAGACCCACTCAAAATCCTCGAAAGAATTGGAAAAGTGACTTATAAGCTTGATTTACCGCAAGAACTTACCGGTGTTCATCCAACCTTTCATGTCTCAAACCTTAAAAAGTGCTTAGCCGAAGGTAATCTTCAAATACCTCTCGACGAAGTACATATCGATGAAACCTTACAAATGATTGAAAAACCCATTGAAATCGTGGACCGCAATGAGAAACGAACCAAACGTAGCCGCATCCGTTAGTTAATCTCTGTTGGGAATCACGGCGTGGCGCTGAATTTACTTGGGAACGAAAAGACGAGAAGAAGGAAAAGTGCCCGCATTTGTTTATTACGGATTCATCTTAATTTCGGGACGAAATTTCCTAAAGTAGGGAAGACTGTAACATTTGTCATTTTTCGGTTTAACTTGCATTTGTATTTGTATCAAAAACCCAACCCGTTTTGATCTTTTGGATTCATCGTTATTAATAAAATTTTGGATTTTATGTTTCACAAATGCGGGGTCAAGAAAACATCATTTTCGGTACGTTAAAACGCCTCTTTATGATGAAAAAAGACTTAAAGAACTAATTGTGTCAAACACCTCTTGTTAGTTTGACCATTTTTAACTAATGAAATGCAAGTTACCTCTTATGTGTAAACCATACTTTTCTCACTATAAAAACAAGCCTCATGCATCCATTTTGGTTGTTCATTCTTCTCCAAATTCTCTCAATCTAAGATCCAAGTATTCTTTCTTCAAGTTCCTAATAGTTTGACTTATCAAGGTCAAGCTAATACTAATCTTTATTTCTAACTAATTCTTGTTACTTAAAGCTTGAGGTTGCAACATATATATAATATACACCCCTTGTTTCCTTCGGCTTTCACTTCTCCGGTCACGGTCGGTTGAAGTGTTGTGTTACAAGGCAAGGCTACATGGAGGACTATTATAGTTATTGATATATAATTAACTTATGATTTAGTTTATGCTCATCAATATTGTTTAGTCCTTACTTTTAGTTTCTAAATCATTTTTAATAGTTAAATGGTATTGGGTATGTGGCCACCATTTTCGGTTTCATCCCAAATCAAGAGCCGAAACCAAAACTGAACTTTTGTTTAAATACTTTATTGTTAACATATTGTATGAAAGATTTGAGTATTATTATTTTTAAGTTTATTTTAACGAGTTCTATGGTATTGGATATGTAGCCACCATTTTCGGTTTTATTCCAAATCAAGGACCGAACCAAAACTGAACTCTTGTTTAAATGCTTTATATTTAAAATGATTTATTAATATGTTACAAGCAAGATTTATGTATTACAATTTCTAAGTTCATTTTAATAAGTTCTATGGTATTGGTTATGTGACAACCATCCTCGGTTTTATTCCGAGTCAAGGACCGAACCAAGACCGAACTAAACCGAGTTCACATGCTTAAGACACACTAGTGTGTTTTGAGCCACCGAATCTCATATTTTCTCTAAGACTAATTTTAAATTGTTTTCTCAAAACACTTGGTATGTTGGATCTAACTTGATCTTATAATAAGTTTGGACCGACAAAACCAAACACTCGCTTAACGGAGGTCGAGGTTCTTCTTCATAGAACTACACACTTGGTTAAGTTTCTTTAGATTTCATTGAGTTATCTCATAACATTTTGGAACCTCGGCTTCGAGCATGACCAATTACCAAGACTCGAATCGACAAATTCGAACACTCGTAAAGTCTCGTTTTGGTATCTATTTAACTTTGTAATATTGCAATTATACCCAAATATTTACTTAACAAATTTTAAGTAAAAACTAATAAATAGGATACCGAGACCCGACTTTGAGTAAACTTACTTTTCAAAAGTCATTACTTTAATTCCTTATGTGTTTACATTTTAGCCTTCAAACTTAAATTATTTATGTTACATGTCAAGTTATTTTACTTTAAAGCTTCCAAAACCATCTACTAACGCAAGACCCTTTTTAATCTAGGTCTTGCCCGTTGAACCTACCATTCCTCTGTTTTATCGCAAACTATCCTTCAAGTTACTTATTTCACGTGAGTACATTTCATCCCCCGTTTTCACTTTTATAATATGGGGTAACATGCATACTTATCCAAAACACAAAAACGATTTATAATACTCTATCTTCAAACCACAACCTTTAGGGTGTATGATACTTAGAATACTTGCTCTATTGTGTGTGTTTCATATGCTTTACGTGCACGAGTGTTTATTTTATGTTGTTGTGGAACGCAATAAGTATGATCACACGCACCCCTAACTACTTAGCCTTGTGCAAGTAGCATAGGGCATCATTATTCGAGTATGTCGGTTGTTACCGATTAGAAAGGATCCTCATTTACATATGTTTTATATACTACGATCGATGCTTTTATTTATACGTCTGTGGGATTTCGCTCATATTACATATACTCAAAACTATGAAATTGCTCACCAACATACGTGTTGACAAATATTATTTTATGCATTGTTACAGGTTTGATTATTACTTGACTTGGAGTTTGAAGACATCATTCTATTTGATACCGCTAGATTATTAGAAGAATGAAGAATATTTATTCTTGTATTTGATATTTATTTGTATGAACGAGATGTGCTACTTTTGTGATTGAATGAAATTAATGAGTTGATTAAATATTGTCATTTTAATAGTGTCTTGTGTTCATGAGCAATTCGTTGCACCCCGGCATGTTCCACTGCATTTCGTTGGGGTGTGACAGCTACATACAAAGGTGTTATACAATTCATATTCTTCTTTACTTATGATGTTTTTATATTGAATTGAATACGCCTCTTCGTTGTGTGTGTATATTCATTTTAATATGTGATGAGCACACACAGGGTTGGGTTTGTCTAAGAACAATTTTCAGTGCGATGTGAGAATGTGAACACACTATAGATGTGCGTGAACATTGGTGTTCGTAATTAAGGTGTGTGAATATTCATTATATACGCCAAACCTTTGACGACACCCGATACTAGAGAGAGAAAGAGAGAGAGAGAGTTAGGTTTATTCGATAAGAAATTCTTAGTACGTGAAGAGATCCTCAATGCGATATATGTAATTAAATAGAGTACATAAGGTATGAATTAATTAACATTGTAGTATTTTAATTTATTTTTCCCCATTTTTTGGTATCTTTATTTATAATTTTAGTTTTATTTTAGCTTAAAACATAAAAATATATATGAGTGTATTGTTTCTTCTACGTTTTATTACGATGTTCTTGTTTTTGATTTTATTATATATTCCGAAGGCATTTATTAATTGAGTCTCTTTCTTACCCCTTTCTCTATATCTGGCACGGAGTTAGTTGGGGTTTCTTCCTCGAGTCTTATCATGGATTCATGTTCACACAATAAACAAAAGAGCTTTACAAGCATCATTGCCCTTCTTCACTTACAGGATATTGCTAGATTTGGCATTCGCCATTGTCCAAGATTCTCCAAATGTTTAATAGATTCTAACACAAAGTTAGTCTCCTCGATGTTAGTGGGGAATATTGGACAAGTAGGTGAATGTCTGATCTAACAATGTCACATGAGTGAAGAAGGGCAGTAAAGATTGTAAAACTCTTTTATTGAGTGTGATATGATAAGGCATTTATAAGACTCGAGGAAGAAGTCCAAGCTGACTCCATGCAAGGGAGGGATAGAGAAGGAGAGACTCAATTCACAAACACATAAGGGTGCTTATGAATTTTTAAAAAAGTTGTAGGGCGTATTAGGGTAGTGGTAATCAGGTAAGGTTTCCTAAGATTCATCGCCCTATGCTATTAGGCCACCCGTAGTGGACGTGGTCTTTGGGCGAAATCCGGTGACGTTGGGCGAGAACACCCCCACACCCCCACCCCCGACGAATTGTGGGGCGATAGGTGAGGGGGCGCAAGGTATATATCGCCTGCTTCCATTTTGATTTTATTATTATTATAATGGATTGTGTTTGGTATATATATATATGTATATATTGGCTACAACACCATTACACCCTAAAAGCAAAAACCAATCCTTTGCTGACTAGGTGTCACATGGCGCAAAACGCTCATTTTGTAGCCCCTCCACTACACATAGCCTTAGGGTAGTGATTATGGTAGTGATTTTTATGTTGTAGTCACCTATTACCGAAGATGAGAGATAATATGGAAGTGGATCATCAATCTTTACCTATCCAATCATTTATCATCTTTATAATTAATTATTTTTAGAAAAAAGAGAAAGAAAAATGGTTTTGGGTATTTAAGAGAAGTGTTGTTGATGATTAAAGGATTTTAAGAGCATTCCCAACCCATCCTTTAAAATCATGTGAGGGGAGTTTGCAAATTATAGGGTGGGGTTGTGAGTGTAAATTATAGGGTGAAGAAAGAAAATTTAGTGATTTTTGTAAACTTGGGAAACTTTGGTTGCCCCGGCCTATTTATTTTTTAATATTTGTTGAATTGGTTGTGAGTGGATGAGAGAGAAAACTGTAATGATAAAAATATAAAAGAATATTATTTAATTAAACAGAATAGAGAAATATAGTTTTTTAGTGTAGTTATAGAGATAAAGATAGAGAATTGGTTGGGAATGCTCTAAGATTGTTAATTGTATCTAACATTGTAGTGCAAGATTGGTGAAACTCGGGATATTGTGCATGAGCACCCCTCCCACCCTAATAAAATATAGGAAAAACAATACATAGTTTATAGAATAAGATCTAACAATGTTTTCAGACCCGACCCGGATGTTGACCCGAAAGCCTTACCAGATAACAAGTCGGACCGAATATTAACCCGGATGAAATCGTAAATAATATATATATATATATATGTATATATATATGTATATGTATATATATATATATATATATGTATATATATATATATATATATATATGTATATAATTTATATACAACGTTTCCATCTTTAATATAAAAATTTTCATAATGAATAAGCCCACTTCAAGCCAACAACTAATAAACTAACAACCAGCCCAAATTAATTACCTCATGGGCTTCTGGCTTGTGTTATGTATCTAGGGTTTGTTTAATTGACAAAAGAGGAACGATGGAAGAGGAGGATATGACCGTTTAAAGGTCATCTTCTCCGTAAACTCTAAATTCCCAACCCTTTTTTTCAAAAAGTTTATAAGTTAGTGAAAATAAGCAATCCTAAACACCCCTTGATTTAAGATTAAATTTGAGTGTAATCATTTTCCATAAACAATAGAACAATCAATTTAACTACATAACACATTCGATTAGAAGCTAGTGTAGCAGACTCGTGAATAAGCAGATGAAGAGCTAAGAAGGTCAAAGGTTATGAGAAGATAAGCAATTTAGAGTTACAGTTCAGATATATTTTGGTTGTTTTATTTAAAAACTGAAAAATAAAAACAAAATAGTGCTTTTGCCATTCACTCGGCGAGTCACCGGGTCAGTCGACCGTTAACTAGAAAAACCGTCCGTGTTCTCAGAAAATGTGCTACTAGGGTAAACCGGACCGGTATGCTAAGCTGGTCCTGGTCCGACCGGCTGGTCCAGTCCAGGTTTCAAAACACAACATAAGACTAATAGTTATAAAGAAAAATTTTAAAAATACGACAACTTAAATTCCGATATTACTCTTAGCTAAACATTTTTTACCTTATCTATCTCTTCTAATAAAAGACTACCTACTTTTGCCACTTGTCAATCTCATAGCCCTCCTCACCTTTTTTCATTTATTTCAATATATAACCCTTATCTTTTAAGCTATTTCAATATATGAGATTCAAGTTTGTTTTTATTACATGTAAATCTTAATCGATTCATTCATTAACATTAATTGTGAAAATAAGAAAATAAAGAAATATTAAAATTGATGTTGCAGGTTTGTTAGAATAAAATTTTAAAATCACAAGTAAAATTAAAGCAAATAAAAGGTGCATCATTATCGAATAATTTGGATTTGTATGATAAACTACAAATTGTCTTTTTAGACTCGGATTCGAGCAACAATGTGTAATATGAACTCAGGACAATGCGTATTTTCTTTATTTTCCCCAAACGTTTTATATAAATATTACAAACATGGAGAATACTTATTATATATATCTTGGTGTTTAGCATTAAATTATTGAAGAATATGATAATTATAATCTATATGTATACCGATTTACTATATGGTATGTCATTTATTTATATGATTTTTTTGCTTAGTATAAAGTGTTTTAGCAATAAGAAAAACAATATTTAGTTTTCAATATTTTCTTCTATAACTCATACCAAAATGCTTAAGAAACATATATATTCACATTAATATAAAAAAATAGTTAATCCGGTTAAAAGTCATTTACCATGCTTCCAACAAATCCGAAACCTTTGTTTTTTTCTATATGTTGTTAAAATATAGATATCGATTAATTAAATATTCCAACAACTCCCATAATGTTAACTAATAACACGTGATTAGTATTTAAAATTTAAACATTTCTTATTCAATACTTTCAACTATTATAAATAAGAATTACTACATTCACTTTATGTACTTTAAATATTCTAATATCCTGCTAACTCAGAATAATCACTTTTATTTGAACATGACTTTAAGGTTAGTATTTTTTTGTCAGTTTTCACTTACATGAAATGAAAAAAAATCATTTTGTTATATTTTAATTTCTGGTTTTATATGTTGCTTGATTATACAATTGTTAATTGTAAAATATAAATCAAATAAAAATTTGTCATACACAGAATATTAATGACACCAAATTTATCATGATAAATCAATTTCAAATTATAAAGTTTATAACGATGACTATATAATCAAAGTTCAGGTAATCTGGTTTTTTTGGATAATCATGTTTTTGGAATAAATATGAGTAGATGATCTCAAATGATATTATAATAATTGATTAAAATGTATGATATTTTATGTGTATGAATATTTTTTTTATAGTTTCATGGATATTTTATCATTTATCTAGGGTTGGCATGCACTTGAAGAATCTTATTTGTCACACTCACAACTATACGTGCCTATATCAAGAGTTATAAGCATACCTATATGTTCTCTTATCAAGAGTTATAAGTAGACATGGACTAAAGATTTTGATATGTAATAAACAATGTGTACCAATCAATACAATCACAAATGTAGTGTACAATGGAGGTTTTACTTATTTGTAACATATTTGTGTAATCTTAGTTATGTAATTTTTGTAATTTTAATGTAAATTGTAACCATATAAAATATATGATCATTTTGTTAACTATATTTCACTTAATAGTTACAGTATAAAACTTTTAACAATTACCCGTGTAATAAACGGGTCTCAAACTAGTATACTATATTTTAATTACATATATGAAATTGAGATTTCTTCTTGTACTAAACAAAATCTTTTTACACAAAAACATAAGAATCACACGAGTTTAGTTAAATCACCCTCTAGAAAAATAACAAAAGCATTTTTTTTGTCTAATAAAATTAAAAAGCTAAGTTTAACACAAAAAATAACAGCAGCAACACGAACTCATCACTCAAGCTGTGATCACATGTGAATAAAAGCCAATCATAATAATAATCCCTATCACATTTCTCGTTAAAAAATTAGCCAATCTTGCCTATATGTTTTCTGGTGACGAATTGATGAAATCCAAACAGCGTTTTCCTCTTTGGTTATGTCTCGATCAACGTGCGCAGCAACAATACAGCCAAGCGGCGAGGCTGTTGCTTTTACGTGTTGATCTCCTACAGCGAGCTGGTGGTGGAGTGGTAAAGGAGAGACTTGGTATTTCATGTGACCCAGGCCCGATTCCTACCCCCATTATTTAGTTTCTATATCGGGTGATGATGGAAGACTAGTTGAGTAGGCAGTAGATCTCTGAACTGAATGAGTTTTATCTAAACGTACTGTCGTGCCTTTAGACGAGTGTCCATAGGCTTGGCTTTAGGTGAGGGGTTTTCCCACATTGAAAGACGAGTTCCGATATGATGAATCTAGCCATTAGTCCACTTGACGTTTCGCCGGCCGTTAAAAAAAATCAAAACCAAAGCCAAATTGTGTGCCGTTTATTTTTCAGGTCCTTTGGGCCTTTTCTTTTCTTATGTGGGCTCGTCTAATGGTTGCACGAATAATCTAATGTTTTTTTTTGTTGACAGCCCCCCATATTTAGCTATATACTATTTCCAAAAATAGTATTACTATTTCATATCCCTATGCTATCTATGACTCTTGATGAACCAGTAGCACGAGTAATCAACACCTGTCAACCTCTTCTCTCTTCCGCCGACTCGACCTCCTTCACAGTTCACACTAATACAAAAAACACCATGCAATTGAACCCTGAAACACTTAACTTCCTTTTCCTTTCTTCTTCATCATTCTCTCTTATTAGTTTATTTCCTTGATAAAAATGGGCAAATCTGGAGTTGCAGCTGGAGATTTGTTAGTGCTTTTGGCTCAAAACTTTGATGTGCTTGCTGGGTATTCACTATTACTAACTTTATGGTTATATATATTGAAAGCTGATGTATATTTGTTCACGTATATGCTACTGAAATTTGCAGGCCTGTAATTAGTTTGGCCTACCCTCTGTAAGTTCACTTGTTCTACTATATATACTTTCCTTTTAATCATCTTCTTATAGATTAATACTTTTTTTTTCAAATCTTTTAATTAAAACTCAACAGACAACCGGTGTAACGATTGGCAAAAGGCAATAATAAACCGGTTTCCACCGATTTGGTTTACAGTTTTGACGGGATGTTTTGTGTTTTTTCATTAGATACGCGTTGATCCGAGCCATCGAAACCAAAATGTTTCCGATGATCAACAGTGGCTTACGTATTGGGTCTTGTATTCTATGATTACCCTTTTTGAACTCACCTTTGCCACCCTCATTGAATGGTAACGTTGTGTTTGTTCATTCTTTCATTTAATTAATTAATGTTTGTGGAACCTTAGATTAGTAGGTGGTTTAGGATTTCGATAAGTACCTAAAACACGTATTGTTTGAAGTTCATGTTAATTTTAGACAGTTATTTGGTCGTAAGCGTTTGACCACAGGGAACGCATGTCGGTTGTCACAATTTTTTGGGACTTAGTGTGTGACAATTAAGCTAACTTGGCTATAGAGTTTTTTCATCAAACTTAAAGTGTTGCTTAGCTTTCTTTCATTGAACCATATGGAATACGCTTGCTATTGATCAAACGTTTTGAGTTCGCTTAGATGGGTAGCGGACTGTCTAGATAGTGTACATACCCTATGGTCCCTATAGCATCTGCTAATCTAAAAAAATCCTCCATTTGGGAGTAGATATATAGTTTGATTTTCAGTTTTAATCTATGTTCGACTGTTGACTTTACGTTTTTGCAGGATCCCATTCTGGTCATATGCAAAGCTTATTATAACATGCTGGTTGGTTATACCGCAGTTTAGTGGTGCTGCATACGTATATCAGCATTACATCCGACCTTTCTATGTAGGAGACCGGACTATTAACATGTTCTATGTTCCACCGAGTAAAAAAGATATGTTCACTGACCCCACGGTTCCACCGAGTAAAAAAGTTACGTTCACTAACCCCACGCAAGATGATGTCGTTGTTAGTGCTGATAAATATGTTCGAGAAAACAGACCCTATGCTTTTTCAAGCTACGGCTACATGCCTGAAAGCCAACCTCAAGAGATCTTTCATCATGTATGCATATAGATCTTTTTGAACATATGAAGTTTCTGTTTTTATTAAGATTTGTACGTGTTTTTGTAGGGTTTCCAGTCCGATATTGATGGGGAAGCGAAGTATAGAGGTAACAGTTTCTTCTCTGAAGATGACTATGGGTATTGATGTTGCGACATGCAACTTCTTGGGGTATAAGTTGTAACCATGGAACTGTACGTGCTTTCAGTCTGATAACGAGCATGATCCTTTTTCTTTGTATAATATATTATAGTGTATGTAGATATATAGAAATAAAGAAAACTTGTAATAAAAGTATCATGTGTTATTGTGTTGGAATTATGTTTTAGGTCATAAGGAGAACTTGTCTTAATCTCCTTTCCATCATGGGGATTCAACATTCTTCCATACGTATCTGCTTGATGATTTGTGGGTGCAATAATGCTGATCAGTTTCTTCATGTAAGCAATAGAAAATATGAATAAAAATAAACCTATGAACTTGTTACAGCATGGAGAGTAGTACTGCAGCAGAGTACGATGTAGTCGACATGTTTGTCATCTTGATCGAGTTCTTCTTTAGAATGTATATTTAAGGATAGTGTTATGGTTTTTTAGAGTAACCCGGTTTTAGGAGAGAGGATGCACACAAAATTGTTATGCGTGCGTGATTAGGTTATGATGTTATTATTTTATATATATATATATATATATATATATATATATATATATATATATATATATAAGGGAAAACCCTTTATTAGCTAATTATAGGTAATATATCCATCAACAAATACCAAACTAATATATAATAAGATATAGTTAATATTTTAATCTAATATAATATAAATGATAATGATGGCCATATTAATAAATATATATATATATATATATATATATATATATATATAATATTTATTCTTTACATTCCTCACTTGGCCGAGTAATCATTTATTATGAGTATTAGATAAGTCTGATCAGGAGAAACACTCATTTTAGCTTTAAACTCAAACCGGAGTAGAGATTTATAGTCATTGAATTGAACATCAGCTCAAGACCTCCATTAATCATACTGCTGTTCTTATTTAAAACCTAAGTACTTATGATCAAAATTTTCAAGTAAGCCCTTCAGAACTTTTGATTTGTATATTAATTCGTCTGTATGTCATTATGCATGCATAACATATTAAGAGACGTACAAAATCAAAACTGGTGTGAAAATTTAATAGTTAATCATTTATAGTATGATATGCGGTTGCGCATTGTCATCAATAACCCGTCTTTATTATAAGTGTTTTCATAAAATTTATGGGTGAGACTTTTAGTTATCGGATCCTTAAGCATATCATGAATGTATTTGATATGAAAATTTAGATTTCTCAATTCATTCTTAAACAAATAATTGATTTTAATGCATCACTTCTCGAACTGTTACTGTTTGAGAAAACATGGCTGCTGACTTTATCACAATAAGTCTTCAATATACTCCCTCTGTCCTTTTGAAAGTGTCCACATTTCCTTTTTAGTTTGTCCCATTACATATGTCCACTTTCAAAATTTATTAACTAATTTTTAAGCTTACCCTTACACAAATATAACCATTCAAACTTTCTTAAATTTTGTCTTTTTATATATGTTAAGGGCATTATAGTCATTTGCTAACCAAAAAATGCAATCATTAAAACTTTCTTAAATTTTGTGTTTTTCAAACTATGACACTTGTAGATGGAGTATAATTTATATGGAGTTAATAAACTTACGAGTGCACTGATAAATTTTTAACAACATTTATTGACAATTGCGTTGTGATTGATCAACATATTATGTCATTATAACTTAGATTGTTGTTATCAGTTTATTATAACTCCTCCATGAGATATATTTATCTGCTGACATAAGAATCTATCCCGAAAAATACATTTTCTTATCTATGGATATGACAAAGTTTAGAGTAATCAATAGTCTGGGTTCTCACTTCTTCATTTTTAAATTATAGTCTTTCGTTTTCTTTAAAGATATCTTAGTACTCTTTTAAATGTTTCACATTAATCTAGACATATCTAGCGTGTTGCAATTTGAGTAATATTTAAACGAGTATAGACTTGAACTTATATAAGGCTTTTACTTAATGAAGCATAAGGAAATAATCTATATGTTTCTATTATCCTCTAAAGTAGAGCAGTATTGTTTGTTACATGTGTAAGGAACATCTCTGAAATCTATAATATCAAAGTGTGTGAGCAATGCCTTGAAACATCTTTTAGATATTTCACATTAATCTAGACATATCTAGCGTGTTGCAATTTGAGTAATATTTAAACGCTTATAGAGTTGAACTTATATAAGACTTTTACTTAATGAAGCATAAGGAAATAATCTATCTGTTTCTATTATTCTCTAAAGTAGAGCAGTATTGTTTGTTATACGTGTAAGGAACATCTCTAAGATCTATAATATCAAAGTGTGTGAACAATGCTTTGACTTATGTAACATATACTTGTTAGAAGAATGTCATCTATATAAGGACAAGTTTGTTTTTAGTTGCTCTCACTCATCTTGAGGTAGGTGCATTAATCCATTTGGTTTTTGATGAAAATAATTGTATAAAGATTTCATCACATTTTGATGTTTGCATTAACCCATACATATGGATTGTATTGACTTATAGACTAATGTTCTTTGACCTTCAGTTTATAACTTTTAGGTTGTTTTATGAATATATAAATATGTAAGCCGATTGTTAGGGAAAATTGTTTTAATGTAGCTCTTAACTATTATAAGCTACTAGAACAATTATGATCCTTAAAGAAATATTTTGTAATATAGGTAAGAAGATTATTTGATAATTGGTTTATCCTAGAATATAACCTTTAACAATCAATCATGCTTCTTACTGTCTTAACATTTCGTATTGGATTTAGTAGTTATGAACACTCTTAGGTGATTCAACCAAATCTCAAAACGTTAGCTTGACTTATGGAGTCAACTATGATTGATGCTAATGGTTTAATTATAAGAGTAGGCTCATTAAACTTTCCAACATCCATTTCAACTTTAGTTAGGGAGGTTACATAATCATCAATGTTAGTAGGTTTTAAAACCTAGATGGCCTCTTGAGTTGATTATTGGGTAAATTTAAAAATCTCAGTTATATGGATTAGCTCTTGATTAGGTTGCTATCATTTTTAAGATTCTAAGTATGTAAGAGTTGGTGCAGTATGGTGTACAAGAGGTGTAATTGGAGTTTAAATATAGAGTAAAATTTAATGACTCTCTTCCCCCCCCAAAAAAAAAAAAATCTTGTATTTCTTACAAGTCATTATAAGGACTTTTACTGCTACCACTGACTTTAGAAACCTTTAGGAAATTAGCATGCTTAGGGTCAATATTTAAAGACCAATAGATTCTAATAGAGAAACAAGTTAATAATATAAGTTGTTGCAGTTTCTCTTGGTGTGGATTGGTTTAGTAAGAAATCTGAATTTGCTTACGTTTAAGAAACAATGAAACTTTTGTAAGAGTAGTAGTAAATTCTAAAGAGATAAGTTTTGATGAAATAGTGTTATGGAGCAGTGTCATGTATAAGACGGGTAATAATAAATTTAGGGACATATTTAGAAGAAATCGTATTAAGTATATATGGGATCTCTTAAGACCGTGGACCATAGAAGACAGATTAGATACAAGTAAATACCCTTTTAAATGATAAAAAATTATGTCTGAATATTTCGTTTAAATAAGTTCCACGAATGAAAGTGAAATATAACTTCTGGTGGACTCATACTTATTTCTTAAGCCAAGTAATGTTTAGGGCATCTAACACATGATTTAAAATCACTAAAAATGAGATTATGAAAATTCACCCTCATCAACCATGTCATGATTTATCATGAAATTTGGTTTTAACGGGTGAATTTATAGGTCTCAATTGTCTTTTGTTAAATGATAAAAAAAAGTTGTGAAAGTATATCGTATAATCTAGTTCTATTTTATAAATGTTTCAATCCAGATATTGATAACAAATAATATTAGAGTTTAAGGTAAGAGTGACTTTATGTAGGCTATGCAAACCTCATAACTGTCATAATGTAGCTTAAGTATTGATACTAAATTATAATTAATCTTCAGAATATTTAAGGTATCATAAAACGTAATTAGAAGACAATTCTTCATGATTATAATAGCCTTAACATTTAAATTTTGTCACTAACACTCATGTTAGTTATTTGTTGATATCTAATAAGAAACTTATATAACTATACTCAACCTATAATGTGTTAATTGGAATATTAGGATTGACAGACTTAAATATCATAAATATAAGACTACTGTTTTAGCCATATATTCTTTTGAATTATTGATAGCCTTGTTACTTATGCCTAATATAACAACATATTTTTACAACGAGATTCTCCTTAGAGAACTTAAAGCTGAAAGTAATACTTGTATTTTGTCTATGAACCTTAGTATGTAATGCATTAGAAAAGTGTACTTATTTTCATGTGTGAGGACTTAACTTTATGGGTCATGGTATTGTACATCATGATGTATTTAGTAATGCCAATTAACCTTATAGTTATATCTTTTAAGGAGTGCATGAATCTTAGGAGCTATTTTGATAAGTCTTAGAAAAAAACGAATCTAGAATAACTCTAATGATAGCATTTATTTATATAAGGTCTTAATTATCATTATCGTAAGAGACATTGTGATTGACTCATTCTATTTATTATGCTCCAGTTTTTAATGGAGCGATTGTTATTAGAAAGAACAGCAGGATAGTGATATCATGTCTTAAGGGATAATTAAAACTGAGAAGAGTTAAATATTATTAAAACTCTTTATGATGTAAAACTTATATTATGTTTTAATATTAGAGAGGATGATTTTGGATGTAATAGTTATTTATAGAAGAAAATTATAGTGAGTAATGCTATGGGACATTAAAGTAAGATATATTAAAGTTTATGACCATTAGATTAATGAAGGATCATTAATGTAAGGAACATTATATTTTATTTAAGATGTGATATGTCTATTATTAACATCAAACTAATAAGCTATAATTAAAAGGTCTACTTAAACAATAAAATAAATCATCTTTGAGCATAATTAAAATTTATTTAAGTATGTGTGCAAAACAATTATATCACATCACCTTTAGGCAGAAGTGAAACATTTTTATCATGTTAGGCAAAAACTAACAAAAGCTTTTGGTTAGACTTGAATGATAGGGTAAATGTAACTCATCACCTTTGGGCAGAAGTGATACATCAAAAGTTCATTCAAGTTAAACCTTTATGTTTTGTAAAATTTTATAAGGTTTAATTGTTTACAAAACATTTAATTAGGAACAGTTTATAGGAAAATTAGAGTTCTCCGGAAATTAGTTATCGAGACTTTTGAGTTCTTGGGAATTATGAGTTCTCGAGAATTTTAGTGAGCCCGGTTTTTAGTGGGTTTTCGGGATTATGAGAGTTCGGGTTTTATAAGGTTTTCGAGATTTTGGTAAACAAAACAATTTTAGAAAAAAAAACTGAAATTTAATCTTAAATCCTTAACTCATAAACTATTTTTAATCCATAAACTAATTTATGATAAAGATGGAATTCGAATTTTAATGGATTATCTTGTTTCCAAATTTTAAAGATTTAATTATAATTATCCAAGATTTTAATATCTTTTATTGATAAAATTATATCATGTTTCAAAATTTTTAATAGATAAAAAATCAATCAAAATTGGAAACAACATATTTTATTCCTACGATGCATCCAAAATAAGAATGATTCTTCGGTTTTTATGATGAACATGAAGAACATATTCGAAGAATCTTTAGTCAGTTTTCTCTGTAATCGAAATCTTAAACATATTTTTAATAGATTTCGGATATATTAGAGTCTTAAATATGAATTTTAGCAATTATAACCAGTTTTCTTAACAAAACATGAAAACAGAAAACCGAAAATATAGGGTTTTAATCAAAATTCATGTTTTTCGATTTTAATTCCAGATTTAGGAAAAACATGAAGTACTGATTAATCAGCATCGCTCTGATGTCACATGTTGATTAGTTTCTTCATGTAAGCAATAGAAAACATGAATAAAAATAAACCTATGAACCTGTTACAGCATGAAGAGTAGTAACCGCAGCAGAGTACGATGTAGTCGACATGTTTGTCATCTTGATCAAGTTTCCATTTGGGGTGTATAGTTAACGATGGTCTTATGGTTTGTAACATCCTACTTTTGGTTATAATAATAAAATAAATTTCGTTTATTTTATATAGTGTTGTTTATCGGTTTAGATAATAAACAGTACACAGTTGGGCTTGGACTTTAGAAGATGGAATATAAGATGGAATGGGCCTTAGGTCCATGGGCTTAAGGGAGTATAAATACCCCTTAAACAGTAAACCTTTCCATTTTTATCCATCTCTACACCATAACCTACACCATCAAAAACACACACTAACACTATCCTACAACCCAAATCAAGATCCGAAGGCGAAAACCCGAGATTATTGGTGCTTGAACGTTGAAACGAACCAAGACAACATCAAGACTAGAACGTGTTCATAACATGACTCGTTTAAGGTACGTTTATATCTAGAAATGTCACACCCCCATCTTAGGCCTAGGAGTGCGACCAACAGTTGGTACCATGTTTGTAAATAAATCAGAGTTACGGTTATTAGCGGAAGTCTTATAAAAACATAAGGATCGAAATTGTGTATATTTACATTACAAAAGACGAGATGAAAGTCTCGTTTAGTTTTACTTGTTTATAAGTTTTACAAAATCACCATTTAATAATTAAGTTTAACAAAATTATCCGAGCCATCGGATTCTTGAGCCATTCGTCTTCACAAGCTCTATTCTTGATTACCTACAAAATGTTAGAAAATACGTCAGCAACAAATGCTGGTGAATATGCTAACGCTTAAAATATTTTCTTTACTTAATCACCCCTCGAGACCACGTAAGCCTTGGCCCATTTTGGCTTAGGAATAATCAAGTTAAAACAATATCATTATAAACTTGAGTCTCTACTCTAGGTCACCTCAGCAAAACACCGCAGCGTTTCGACATAACTTAGGTACCATAAATATACACATGGTCAGTCTCACTCGAACGTAACTTAGTTCCGGCCCATCGTGGCTGGAGGTCGTTACCAAGCGTGGTGCGATGTGCCCACCGCATTTTACCACATATGTAAGGATCCAGACAAACGTATACTACAGCCTGAGGGCTAGGCTTATACTCTTATTTACAATGTTTTTAGAGACACTTAGTCTCATGTAAAGTTTTTCACATAATCAAGTTGACTTGTTTGAAATCAAGTTTGTAAAAGTGGGGCGTATTCACCTTTTAATTGAGATCGGTTTCCAACACCGTCCGTGGGTCTTTCCCTTGCTATCTCGCAGCAATAGTACGAGTATAACTTTTCATTAGTCGGATATACAATCCGACTTAAGACCTTTAGTCTTAGTTTTATAAACTTTACCTCGATGAACCTTTAGTTCAAAACCTCTTTTACTTTAAAACCTTTAGTTTTAATAGTAATTTATAAACCTTTAGTTTATTTATAAAACCCTACATTTCTTCTTCTTTAAGAATAATACTCTTTTCTTTATTATTTAGGTATACTCATTATACTTAAATAAAATCTATAACAAAGAATATTTGTATAACACACACACACACACACACACACACATATATATATATATATTTCTTTTCTTTCTTTTCTTTGTTATATATTTCATTTATTATCGAGTTATTGTATATAATCTCGACTTAGGGTATTAAGCCTTTATAATATTTTATTATTATTTTAGTCGGGCATTATGCCTACCTTGGTTGGCTTATGAAACCCTATTCAACTTGAGCAGCATTTCGTCGCCGCTTGGTCAATCACTCTTTTCTTCTTCGTCTCTTCTTTGCAACCCTTCTCCACACTTGGCACGTTTCTCGAGGCACCAACACTTCACGGCACGCACTCCGAGATGATCGTCGGGACGTCGGAATAGTATCACCTTCTTGATATACACGTTGTCGGAAAATGGCACGAGTATCGAGGTATGGTACGAAAAATGAGGAATCGGGCACGGTTATCGAGGTGGATCGAGGGCACGAACTTCGAGGTGTAGAGAGAGGTTAGAGAGAGAGTAGTATGTGTTGATTTGGTGTGAAAATATGAAAGCCTGGACTTGCTATTTATAGACATGATTTTGGACCCCATCGCGGTACGCGATGGGTCCCTTGGCTAGCCCATCGCGTACCGCGATGTAGGCTAGCTGAGTCACAGCGTAGGCCTGCCACGTGGCGACACGTGGCAGGTGTTTTGCCACGTGGCAGACGTGTTGCCATGTGGTGACACGTGACGGTAGACAATGCCACCGTGTGCCACGTGTCACAACGTGTCAGACAACCCATCGCGCTACGCGATGGGTCTTTCTTCTGATCCATCGCGTATCGCGATGGGTTAGAAAAACAGAATTTACATTTTAGACCTTGAAGTTTAGAAATTGGCAGAAATGGTCCCTAGACTTTTGAAACTTGACATTTTTGGCTCGAAATATCCGTGATGTTACAAGAAATCATTCATTTAGGTTCGGATTCGTTTGGGAAATCTTAGATCTCTATTAATGTAATGATAACGAATCAAACGATCTAATTCTCATTGAAATTTGTTAACCCGTGATAGGGTAATCTGTCAAACGAAGAATCGGGTTTATAATGGGCAAATCGCACCCCTTAAAGGTAAATGTTTGGCTGATTGGGTGAGTAGGGTTTGAAGGCGATGAGATTACGAGTTCATGGATACCAAACTCGTGTTATTTCGTTGAGATTTGAGGTGCTAATTGCAGATCTGGATAAGTTTGGCTGCGGATGTTCTTATCAATTTTGACTTTGACCCAATAGTCAAAGATCTGGATAAGAACTGTTGGTAGTTCGTTAGGAATGATCAATTCGTTACGCGTACATAACGAATGGGACTTATTCGTGAAAATGGATAACAAATCTATCCATTTGTTATACTAAGATAACGAACCAGATAACGAATCAGGTGATTCGTTACTCGCCAATTCGTTACGAATAAGGTAACGAATCAGGGCATGTTCAGATAACGAATTGGAATGATGAATCAGATGATGATAAGATAACGAATTAGGCAATAACGAATTAGGATAACGAATTAGGCTTAATTCGTTATAGCGAAGGAGTTAACGAATTAGAAAATAATTTAAAATCCTAATGGAAAATGTGCTAAGACAGTTAATGAAAATAAAATTTTTTCAAACTGACCTGGCAGCTTAACCCCAGCCAGCGGCTTTGCCTTTTGGACCCCGCTAGGGTCTGCCGCCCCTAGAACCCAGCTGCCAGGGGCGCTGCCCCCCGGACCCCCGTACGTTGTGGGTTATAAATGACCTAGATAGCGATAGTTAATTGATACGTGTAATTGTTATACAGTTAGCCGTGCACAGCTCAAGAAAGGAATAACAATTAACGGTGAACGTAACCGTGTTCAGGTGAGTTTCTAGCCCCATTTCCTTGTTATGTTTTCGGGGCTGTGTGCATACTCAATGTGAATGTTAATACACTTACCTTAAATGGTAAGTGTATGTCTTAATGACGAATGTGATAGTTATGAATGTATGCTTGACAGTACGTGAACGACCTTCGGGTATTGCATGTATTGTTAAGGAAAGTATAGTGTAGTATGTATGATATGTGTATGTGAATAAGGAAGTATGTACGACTATGATATGTATGATATCAAATGTTTGGATGTGATAATGAAAGGTAAGGTAAGGTTTAAGGGTTGCATACCCTAATAATATATGCGAAGGTTAAAGGGTTGCATACCCTAATAATATATGCGAAGGTTAAAGGGTTGCATACCCTAATAATATATGCGAAGGATAAAGGGTTGCATACTAGGGGTGTTCATGGTTCGGTTTGAAACCATGAAACCGTCCAAACCGGTCATTGGTTCAGTTCATGGTTGGTTTTTTTTCTTAAGTTTCGGTTGGTCGGTTTCAAAAATTTCAAACCGTAGCGAACGGTTTGGTTTACGGTTTATACCAAAAACCAACCGTATAAAACCGGATCGTAATATATAAGTTAATTATATTTAATTTCATAATATATCTAAGATTATATATGAATATATTTGTTAAATTAGAACTAGTAAGTAGTAATGTATATAATATATATTAATTTCAAGTAGTGCAATGAATTAGAAAATGTGCTAAGCCAAACCATTAACTTTTTGATGTATTTTGGCATAATGAAATTTGGTCAAATAGTTATTTTAATGTGTGTTTCGAATAACTTTTGTTTAAACTTATGCCGTGAACATATTGTGTTTAAATATGTTTGATATTTGCAAATTATTGACAATTTTATTATAAATATATCATACATTTGTTGAACAATTTGTATAAAAATCCGAAAGGCCCAAATCGTGAAACCAAATCGGAACCAAACCGTTAGTAACGGCTTGGTTCGGTTCGGTTTAAAAGTTCTACGGTTTGGTTATGGTTTGCGAAAACTAAAAACCGTTACTAACGGTTTGGTTCGCGGTTTGACCCAAAAACCGCGAAAACCGGACCGTGAACACCCCTATTGCATACCCTAATAAGGTATGCGAAGGTTAAATGATTGCATACCCTAATAATATATGCGAAGGTTATAGGGCGTAATGCTCTTTAAAACGTAAGTTATGATTATGCAAGTATGAAAGTATGAAGTATGTACGAAAGTATGTAGTTATGAATGTTGTATGTGGTATGATTAACTAGAACTCACTTAGCGTAGCTGACTTTTAGTATGCACGAAGGTGAGTAGAATGAGACAGCTGGCTTGAGTGGGGGCATATGGCAGAAGAATAAGAGTCTGACATATGAAGAATTAAGACGTTTTTAATTAATGTTTTGATTTGAAAGACAATATGTTCGTTAAAGACAAAGTTATGGAGTTGATTGTAATGTTTATGAAAGTTTTTAATAATCCGCGAATGTTTTAATTAACTCTGATATTTAGAACTGTGTTTATGAGTAAATCCAACGTCCAAATGTGAGGTACCGGTAACGGGGCCTTACATGGTTCTTAAGAGTAACCCGGTTTTAGAAGAGAGGATGCACACAAAATTGTTATGTGTGCGTGATTAGGTTATAATGTTATTATTCTCTCAGTATATATACACTCAATGGAAAACCCTTTATTAGCTAATTATATGTAACTAGTTTGATCCTCCCGTGTTACGGGAGTTTATTCAAGTTTTTGTTTTTTAATCGTTTTGTTATTTTATGATGATTTATTTTATTTTTTTAACGTAGTTTTGTTTTAATTTAATACGTATATATTAGTTTGTTATTATATTTTTTAGTGTTTCCGTTTTTTCAATTGAGATGCATATGTTTTTTAGTTTTTTAACGAACAAACATAAACGAACACGTGCATTTAATGAACAAATATGAACACAAATATTTGTCTAATGAAAAATGAGACGTTGATATAGTTGACGATGGTGGGTAGTATCGAAAGTTAACCGCGAAAGAGATGATAGACCAACAACGGAGAACATGTAAAAGAGATAAATTAAATTAGGGTTTAACGATGAAAGGGTTTACCAATAAATGAGATCTTATAACCCATTTAAGGGTTATTAGGGTTTGTTCAGACCTATAACCCGTGAAAATTATTCTTTGATAAGGGCTTATTTTACAAATAAATGAGATGTTATAACCCGTTTAAGGGTTATCCGGGTTGGTGAGACCCATGACCCACAAAATTTATTGTTTGATTATGAAAGAGTTTAACAAATAAATGAGATGTTATAACCCATTTAAAGACTATCCGGGTTTGGTAAGACCCATTCCCGTGAATTCGTGTCAAATGCATGAGAAGCCTCCATTTAAAAATCAAGCAATCTGGTGGCTCTAGAGAATTGGGGGAGCAATCTGAGAGTGACACGTAGGATTTTATGGAAGACAATTATATAGATAGTTAGATATGACCCATCAACAAATACTAAACTATTATATAATAAGATATAGTTAATATTTTGATCTAATATAATATAAATGATAATGATAGCCATATTAATAAATATATAATATATATTTATTCTTTACAATAAAACCTGTTTTAGTTTGGCGGCCAGCCACCTCATTCAGGTGGATGTGGGAAATGACTGTCAACCCTTCACGAACTTCCTCTGACATGCTCTTTGACGTTAGAGATAAGTTCTCAAATAAAATTGGTATAGAGGCTTGATGAAATAACCAATACAATCTATAGGGATTTCTTAACGCAATGTGCTTTAACCTGGATTTTCTAAATTTAAGAAGTTTTTTAAATTTTGAGAAAACGCATGTAGTATGTTCAAATTGGGAATGAATTTCGTTACAGGTATTGTAATTTTGTAATTTCATTCATAGCCCACATGTTGTACTTTTTGAAATTTGAGGATTTTCATTCATATGCGCCTTATAATTTAATCATAGCCGAGCTGATGGTCACACTCTGAGGCAGAGTCGTAGCAAATATCAAAAATCTAAATGTCAAAACATTAATATTCTTTTTGGCATTATAAACTTTATTGGTTCTAAAAGTCAAAAAACCAAAACATCATTTGAATTAGAACAATTTTAGTCATAATACCAATTAGCTCTGAACCTACACTCATCCCTATCCTCAGCATGCATCCCATGATTCAAATTTGGATATCTGAATTTGCTATATCATAAAATTTCAGATGGTTTTGACACATGCGGCGAGGTATGCTACATAAGTTAGATACGGTAACTCTAAATGAATGTGAGGTATGCTACATAGGGGGACCCGGGGCACTGTGTGAGGAAGACCCATCACGCGTGATGGGTTCACCCCACACCGCCGCCGGTGGTTTGTCACGCAAGTGATGGTTGGGTTGAGTGATGGCCATCACGCAGGTGATGGTTGTTTTCCAAGAAAATAGGACCATTGGGGGAAGTTGCAAAAATAAAAACAAAAAACAAAAAATATTCCTATCACACACCATCACACCACACCACCACCCCTACCAAATTCCATCAAAATGTGATGGATTTGGGGTTGGTGATGTGGCACCATTTGATTGGGTGGGGTGTGTGATGAGAATTTTCATCACATCCACCACCTCTCCCCCCCTAAGTTAGACACGGATAACTCTAAATGAATGTGTAAGAATTATAAAGGGTATGTTGGGTAAGTTGGGACACGAATAACACTAAATGAATGTGAAAGAATCATAAAGATAAACTGGACATAAATCGGCTAACTGCAGCAAATGCCAGGTCATTTTCATAGTTTTATTTAACAGTACTATTTCAGTATTAACCACACTATGATATAATACAAATAATTAAGGGAAAACGACCAAAATGACCTATTTGACCAAACCAATTCCATGACTACCCCCCCCTCCCCAAACTTCTATAAACGGTAGGATCCACCATAATATATAACTCACACCCGAAAAATTTTTCTGACACCCTTCCATTTTTGAACCAACCACATTTTGACGCGTATACACACAGCCCCGCTCGACTGTTTTTAAGAAATCCGACAGAAGAAACACGAATCCACTCCCCGGGTATGGGTCCTGGATCCAATGAATCCACAGGGTAAAATATGGTAATCACAACCAAGATATGAATATAACTTCCCAAAGTCCAATGACCAGAACCTGCAAAACAGACACCGTGTGTCTCGTTACAGGAAGGACAAGAGGGGGGGTCTTCATGTAACCACCCTCCGGCGTGAGAATCAGTAACGTTCGTTATGAAGAAAGTATTGAAGTAAATAGACTAAGTGTAGTCAGAATGTAGGTAAGTGAATGAATACCTCATACCATTTGACAAGGTATTTATAGCCGAAGGATGATGGAAGATGGTTGGGACAGCTGTCCTCTTCTAGAAGATTGCTGATAACCGTCTGGACACGTGTCCTCTTATGATAGGTTGAACTATACGTCTCATGTGCATGAGAATAACAACCTGGACACGTGTCACCAAATGATAGGACGGATTGCACCCTGGCCATGTGCACGGTTATAACAACCTGGCCAGGTGTCCTTTATTCATTGGTTAATATGTCACGTATTCCCAAAGTGTGAATCATAAACCTTCTTCTAGAGAGTACTTGAGTGATGACAGCTGTCCCGCTGGCACTGTCTTCCGGATGTTTAAGCGGACAGATGTCCTGTCCTGCGGATGACTTTTGAGGATGCCAGGATGTTTCCGCATGTGTTATGAGAATGTTCCTCCTCAATCATGATATGCGGGTGATCCATGTGTCCCGCGGGTGTCCTACAAGAGGATTCTCTATGACCCGCGTGAGAATCAGTAACGCTCGTTATGAAGAAAGTACTGAAGTAAATAGACTAAGTGTAGTCAGAATGTAGGTAAGTGAATGAATACCTCATACCATTTGACAAGGTATTTATAGCCGAAGGATGGTGGAAGATGATTGGGACAGCTGTCCTTATGAAGAAAGTACTAAAGTAGATAGACTAAGTGTAGTCAGAATATAGATAAGTGAATGAATACCTCATACCATTTGACAAGGTATTTATAGCCGAAGGATGATGGAAGATGATTGGGACAGCTGTCCTCTTCAAGAAGATTTCTGATAACTGTCTGGACACGTGTCCTCTTGTGATAGGTTGAACTATACGTCTCATGTGCATGAGTATAACAACCTGGACACGTGTCACCAAATGATAGGACGGATTGCACCCTGGCCATGTGCACAGTTATAACAACCTGGCCAGGTGTCCTTTATTCACTGGTTAATATGTCACGTATTCCCCAAGTTAGAATCGTAAACCATCTTCTAGAGAGTACTTGAGTGATGACAGCTGTCCCGCTGGCACTGTCTTCCGGATGTTTAAGTGGACAGATGTCCTGTCCTGCGGATGACTTTTGAGGATGTCAGGATGTTTCCGTGTGTGTTATTAGGATGTTCCTCCTCAATCGTGATATGTGGGTGATCCATGTGTCCCGCGGGTATCCTACAAGAGGATTCTCTATGACCCGCGGGTGGTACTTAAGGGTATTTGGGTCTTTTTGGTACCCTACCTCTACAAGTCCCCCACTCCAGTGTTTCTTCCTTGTGAAGTCTTTTTGCGTTGGAAATTCTGGACTTAATGTATGTTGGGGATTTTTGTTGTTCGGAAGTTAGGTAGAAAATATCTTCTGTTGGTATGGATAATCATGAAAAAGGACAAGTTGACCACTCGTAGGTGCGTGAACAGATGATGGAACGTTTTTTACGGCTGTCACTGTACCCGACTGTACAACTTTTTCTCTTTTTCGAATTTCCCGTGTGACGTGGCAAGTACTGGTTGGGTGGTGTTTTTCTCTCTCTACTGTTCATATCCCATCGCATTAATTGCGATGGGTATAAATAATGGGAGACTCCTTCTTTTCGAAGTTTTATCACTTTTTTCTTCTATTATCTTCATAGTTTCTCTGAATTTTTCATACGTCTTTTCTTCTCTCTATTATAATGTCGAACGTACAAACTGAAGTCGATGAAATAGAAGTCTCGTGGGATTATGCAGAATACGAAAAACTGTTGGAAACTTATGGTATTCCACCTGAATGGGGACCGGAGTTCCCTTTTCCAGGTTCCATAGCCAGTTTCCCACCGCCAGGGAAAATGGCTGTGTATGCTGACTATTTCGTTCATGGAAATTTCCGTTTACCCATAACGAAATTTTTTGAGAGGTTTTTAACCGCCCATGGGATCCATTTATCTCAACTGCATCCGCGTGCTATGATGCGAATTCGTCATTATGAATTCATATGTATAGCGCGAGACATGGTGCCTCATATTGATCGATTTCCTGTTTTTTACCGTCTTGCCAACCGGAACGGTTGTTATACGTGTCAAGGATTTTCCGACCGGAGCCTTGGGTATGAAGTTGAAAAGTTGTCCACTGACTGGCGTAATAAATTCATTTGGGTATCTGAGGATGTGGTGCCTCTTTCAATGGTTCATCGCCCTGTGAATTCCGCCCTTCCGGAGGTTATCACAGCTGCTCATGAGGGTCAAGAGTGGTATCGTGTTCTTACTATGGACCTCTCACCTATGCGTGCATTTCCAGAGGAAGCTTTAGTGTGGGCGGGCATGAGTCATTTGTGGCCAACGGAATTCATGGAACCCATTTTTGCAGATCTGAATGAGCGTAAGTTATCTTGTTTTGTCTCTTCTCTTTCTTGAACATTTTGATTATCCGGGTTCTATCTTTTTCAGGACGAAGCTCTATGTTAAATGCTCTCTTTGAAAACAGGGGTTGTGTACGCAAGAGTATCCGCGAGGTGGGAGACCAACCTATTCTTGAGAAAACCAAGTCTCAATTTTTATTTCCAAAGAAAGTTCGCGTTGAACCTGTAACTTCGGATGCCACCTTTGAAACAGGTGCGTATGTTCTAAACCCTCTCCCCCTTACTGCCGTTGCTTCCGACGGAACGATTGCCATCTTATCATCAAGTGATGATGATGAAGATGTTTCTCAGTTTTCTGCTTCGGAAGAAGAGGGAGACTCTGATGAGGGTGCTTCTGAATTTTCCTCTGTCTCATCTTTATTAGCAGAACTGGAGAAAAAGAGAGCTTTCATAGCTTCTTAAACAGGTCATTCGAACGTGAAGGCTGCAGATACTGAGGCGGGACCATCGAAGAAAAACGAAAAGTGCACCGCCCTAAGAAGCCGCAATACAGCCTTTCTGACCGCATTGACTTTGTTGAAGGTATTTGTCAATCTTCAAATACTGTATCCTTTTTTATGAGCATTTGGCTAAGTATAACTTTGTTATGTAGATCCGTTGATCTTCAGTGAGGATATATTTGAGAAGCTGCGTACTCCAACTCCTCATGCTGAAAAACCATCATCTCCTTCTCCAAGGGAAGATGTTGAGACCAAGTTGTCTACTCCACCAAGTGACCTTAATATAGAGGGTTAGTCGACCCTTTTTCCAACTGAGACTATTGTGGAAGATAGGGTGTCGACCCCGCCAGCTGACACTTCAACGAAGGGAGCTAATATCCAGTCTGAAACTGATACTCGTTTTGACTATCTTTTTCAGGCTGGAGGTGGTACTGGTGATCAGCAGGACAATCCTGCTGTAAATGAAGAAAATGTTAGGAATGTGGAGTCTCCTCCTCCACAACAACCTTTTTCTACCCCAGCTCGCCTCAAACCTTCGGGTTCTCGTTACTACGGGGATACGGGCCTGGGCGACAATCATGAACTGTTTGTTCTTCCATGGAATATTACCAATGGGTCCCGATTTTCTCATCCTAGGACCTGTATGGACTTTTTTGAGCATTGTACGTCTCCTGCCGAGATGACGTATCAACGTGACCTTTCCCGCCATGACCTTCATACGAATGTTGCATATCATCTGGCTAATGCCTTAGCCGGTAGCTAGGAGGTCTTAAGTGAGTGGCGTACTCTAGGCGGGAAGTTGGGGGAAGCTCGTCGGGTGGCCGAAGTTGCCAAGAAAGAAGCTGAGGAGCATCGTATTGCTGCCCAAACCGCTTAATGGAAACAATTCGACGCGGAAATTGCTCTTAAGAGTGTGCAAGATCGCAATGCTGAGGCTGCTCGTCGATGGAAAGAAGCTTGTGAAAAGCAAAGTTCTGTTCTTGAAGCTGCTCGAGCTAAAGCTCAGAGAGAAAGAGACGAGTTGACTCGTGCTCAAGAAGCTAACACTTCATTAGAGAATCAAGTAGCCCTTCAAGGTGCACGGATCCACGATCTTGAGGTGGAGCTAAAGTTGCAAAAGGAGCGGGTCGAACTTAAGGACCAAAGTGCCGCTGAAATCCAGACTGCCTATGACTCTCTCCTTCAAGCTCATGAGGAAGCTACTGCGGAATCCAAAGAGTTCTGAGCGCGGGCAGAACGTGCGGAGCAGGACAGTCAGTGTTTCCTCACTCGGGGAGTTGACGCTGTAAATTATATTTTATCACTTGTTGTTTCATTCTCACTTTTGATACTGGGTACTTATGTTTTTGTCTCAACAGGTCATCCGCCATATCAAGGGAAGTAAGGAGCTTAATGACAGTTTTGCAATGTGATGGTTGCTTCTTCTTCGTTTGGGCGTGTTGTGGGCTTTCACGAAGGAGTGAACTATGCTCGAAGCAACCGCACAATTAGAGATCATCCACTTTATGGCGTAAACGTCAAACAAGATCGTGCTAACCGGGTTAAGAAGCATGACACTCTAGTCTTCCATCTGCAAGATATGCTTCCGGAGTTTGCCTCCGTATATGATGGCGTACAACTTTTGAAGAGTTATCTTGGGAAGGAATCTGAGGATGACTCCTCGGAAGATACATCGTTGAAAGCTCCGGAAGACCCATCATCCCCGAACCCTTAGGATAGGCTTTAACGTTTTTGTATACTGTAACTTTTCTTTTCCTTCTTGTAATTACTTTTTGGATAATTAATGAGGAAGGTCTTTTTTGTCTTTTTGTGAATATTCTACTTGTTTGACGAAAATATCTTTAGAAGATGCTTCTGACATTTATAGTATTTGAAAGTTTGGATAACTATGGTGATGTGGCGGGGAGAGAAACTCTTTTTAGGACAACTGACAAGACGTGTGTGACGCTTTTGACAGCCTGTTTGCAATATCTTGAATTTCCAGCCTGACGTGTCAGCCATTTGGCGGTCCGCGGTTTCTCTCTCTTCTGGCTCTTTATGGATCGCATTAATTGCGATGGGTATAAATATAACCCTTGTGATTTCCATTTAACCTTTATCACTTTCAGATTTCTTTCTAACACTTGAGACTTTTCAACATTCTCTGAGATTTCTTCGCCCTTCTGAGATTTCTTAATCTTTTTGAAATTGAAATGGATAAAGAAAAGAAGAGTACCCCTGCAATCAACGAGGTTGTCATCTGCCTTAAAGAAGAGGATTATAATGACGTTGTTAACGTGTACGGATTGACGACGGAGTGGGAGCCGGAACTTCCTGCTAGTGATTCTATTGCCACTTGTCCTCCTCCGAATAAAATGGCTGTATATGTAGATCATTTTACAACGGGGAATTTCCAGATTCCGGTTACCAAGTTTTTCCAATCGATTTTGACAACTTATGGGATTCATCTTTCACAGATCCATCCCTTCGAGATGTTGAGGATTCGACACTTCGAATTCTGTTGCCAAACTCACAAGCTTGAACCCACCGTTAGCATGTTTGCCGTTTTTTATAAAATGACCCTTCGCGATGGGTGGTACAGTTTTACATCCATCGAGAAGAGGACCATAGGCACGGAGTGGCTCCGTACCCTTCATGGCTGGAAGCCAAAGTTTTTCTGGATCCAGGAGGACGTCACTCCTTTCAAGATGACGAAACGCAAGGCGGACGCTCCTCCGCCTGTTGTTCCTGCCGCCGCTCATGAAGGTCTTGCATGGTTTAAAACACTGACTTCTATCCCAACTCCCATGCGTCCCATTCACGAGGGAGCGATGGTGAGTGCGAAGATGAGCCGACTGTGGCCGTTTCTTGAGTTGGAACCATACTATGAGAAGACTGACAAGAGTAAGTTTGTTCTTGACTTCTGCCTCTTTCTTAATGTATGTGTAATTTCTGACTTATTTTATTTATTTGTGTAGGCGAAGGTTCTACCTTCAGCACTTTGTTGGATCAAGAAGGGGGCATGATGGTTAGTCGTCCGATTGACCCGAGAGATGGCCCCTTTTTGGATCGGACACGCAACAATTTTTTGTTCCCTACCGCCCTTCGTCCGGAGCCGGTGGTTTCCGAACCTATGTACGCTAAAGGTGAGAAGTATGTTCGGGAGGCTATACTCAAAGGTGAGGGAATTCCACGACCTCAACCCGTGACTGCCATTACTTCTAGCGGAGTGATCGTACTCTTTTCGTCTAGCGAGGAGTCATCACTTTGTGTAGAAGCTAGTTCAACTGATGCTAATAAAGCTATGGACTCAACTGCAGGTCTCACCCGTCAACGGGTCAAGATGACGTTGAAACTGCTGCGGATGGGAAAGGTCCGGAAGGTGGTGATGTTGTCGCTGAGGGCAAACATCCGGTTGTTGACGCGGGCGCCTCCAAGGTGGCGGGTAAGCGCAAGGTTAATCCGGTAAAGATTGTTTCGAAGAAGAAAAAATCCAAGAAAACCAATCCTTCCACCTTGGTGGCCCGGTTGGAACAACTCGATGCGGAAGATCCGTCGTTAGGTCTGCAAAGTTTATCTTACTTTTTTGTCTGTTTTGAATTGGAATATTCCTAACCCACTGTTAATGTATTTTCAGTGAATCTGGATAGCCTTTCTGAAGGTATATCTGGTTTAAGGGATTCACCTCCTTGTCCGCCACCGCCGCCTCCCAATACTGCTACTGATCCGGTTGTTGTGGCGGATGATTCCCCTTTGAAAAATAAGGAGGCTGACACAACTGATCATGCCAAGAAGTCGCCTTCTTATTATGTTCATCACTTCAAGGATCAAGGAGGTGTGAGCATGTTTCCTCATGCTCATCGAACTTCCCCAAATTTTCAGGAGGAAGATCCCACTCCACATCAACCGGATTGGTCTTTACGTCGGGATTCTACATTCCGTGACGTGGACCTTTGTTCAGAATTACTGCGGGAATGTCTTCCGCATGGTGAGAAGGAAAGGCGTTGTCGGAGTATTCGCCAAGAGTTGCTGAACTCCCATTCTTACTATTTGGCGAATACCATTTCTACGAATCATGAAATAACCAGAGACTGGTTGGCGATGAATGATCAATGGGATGAACTGGCAGCCGCTGCCTCTAATGCCAAAGATGAAGCTCTTAAAGCTATAAACGAAGCTAGGGAAACCAGCCAGGCCCTAGAGGCGGAAAAGGCTGCTCGGTCCGCTGCTGAGGAAGCCAAGGCTGTTCTCCAGAAGCTATTGGATGAACAATCCAAATTGATGGAGGACCTTCGAGCTGAATCGACGGCCAAGGACAAGCGCTTGACTGATCTTAACACCAAAAACCATGATCAAGCCTTGTAATGCGCCAAACACAAAATGGAGCTTGTCCGGGCCAAGGCGGACCAAAAATGGCTATTGGCGGAAGCTATTCCCAAGGTATGTACCGTTTACTTGCTACGAATAATCTAAGTGTTTGGAGTTATTTATGCATGATTGTTTCAACAGGTCATCGCTGATGTGCGAGCTAGTGATGAGCTTGGGAATTGTGTTGCCATCCTCTTGAAAGCTTCTAAACAAGCTGGTCGTCAACTGGGTTTTCAAGAAGGCTACCAGTTTGACTCAACTTCCGAGCTTCCTGAAGAATATATCTTGGCTGGCCAGGATACTGTTGCCATCCTTATACAAAAATCAAAGGATTTTGATTCTTTGGAATTTTCTTATCAGAGCAGATATCTGGTCTTGCTGACAAGGATGATAGCATCCAGCAATTAAAATCTCTTCTTGAACTTGATGAGGAAGAATAATTAGATGAAGAACATGCTGAAGATGCGGGAGACAAAGGTGCAGGGCATAATGATGCTGCACCATAAATTTTTCTGCTCTTGTAACTGATCTTTTTGTTTATTGTAATCCCATTTGTCTAAATAAAGAAGGTTGAATTTTGTATCCGGTACACTTTGTTTATTTGTCATAATATAAGTGTTTGTAGGATCTGCTTTGTATGTCAATAAAGGATTATATAATAATACAAGTCTCAAATGACTGAAATAAAAATTTTCATAACTGAGGCATAAGCCGAATTACAAGAAACGAAATTACAAAAGGTTCTGCGCAGGCCAAAAGACAAACCCACTAAATGTAGCATTTTCTTCAGTTGGGCCCCATTCCAAGTTCTAGGGATCTTCGTCCCGTCCAACCTTTCTAGTTTATAGGCACCTTTAGATAAAACTTTCTGGATTCTATAAGGTCCTTCCCAGGTGGAGGCCAACTTGCCCAAGGGCTCTTGCCCTGAGGCTTCGTTACTGCGGAAGACGAAGTCTCCCGCGTCGAATTCACATTTTTGGATCCGCGAGTTGTAATATTTTTGCAGCTGGCGTTTATAATTATGCTCGCGGATCGATGCCAATTCCCTTCTCTCCTCGAGGAGGTTAAGGTTCATCCGGAGTTCATGATCATTATCCTCGATCATGAGGACTCTGGCGGATGGAATTCCGATTTCGGCCGGAATCATGGCCTCTGTGCCATAAGTTAAACTAAAGGGGGTTTCGGAATTACTGGAATTCTTTTGAGTGCGGAAAGCCCATAACACATGGGGTAATTCATCGACCCAACCCGTCCTTTTAGTTCCTAGTCTGGCCTTAATTCCTTCTTTGATGGTCCGATTGGTTCGTTCAACCTGACCATTCGCCTGCGGGTGGGCTACTGAGGTGAAGATTTGAGAAATGTGTAATTCTTTTAACCATTCTTGTAACCCACTGTCCGCGAACAGAGTTCCGTTATCACTAACGAGTTCCAGAGGAAGGCCAAACCGGCATATTATGAATTCCCACAGGAATTTTTTAACACTTGCTGCTGTTATGGAAGCCACCGGTTTAGCCTCCACCCACTTTGTAAAGTAGTCGATGGCTACTATCAAGAATTTGACACGTCCGGGGGCTTCAGGGAAAGGTCCCATTATGTCCACTGCCCATTTTTGGAACGGCCAAGCTGAAGTAACTGGAACTAACTCATTCTTTGGTCGTAGTCTGTTAGGAGCGTGGCGTTGGCAAGAATCGCATTTTCTGATTTCGTATACAGCGTCCAAGTGCATCCCTGGCCAATAGTATCCGGCATTCATTAATTTCGCCACGACCATGTGCGGGCCAGCGTGAAGACCACAAATGCCTTCGTGAATCTCTCTGATTAAATAGTTCGCGTCCTCGGCATCCACACATCGAAGTAGTGGTCCAAGGAAGGAACGTCGGTACAAAACACCATCAAGAATCTGATAATTCAAGGCTTTGTACTTTATCTTCCGGGCCGCTGTTTTACCCTCCGGAAGTGTTCCTGATGACAAGTATGCCATAATGGGTGTCATCCAGGATTCCACTCCCGTTTGGATTACTAAAACTTGATGTTGCGGAACAGACTGGCGATCTAATATTTCGATGCGGATGTCCTTGGCGAAGTGTTCAAAGTTTGTTGTAGCCAACTTACTGAGAGCATCCGCTGATTTGTTCTCGCTTCTCTTTATACCAATGACCTTGCAAGAAGAGAACTGGAGCATCAAATCTTTCGCCTGTGATACATATGAAGCCATGACATCTTTCTTAGCCTCATATGTACCGTTGATTTGTCCCGCAATCAACATGGAATCCACCCGAGCTTCCAAATGTTTAACCCCAAGCTTTTTGGCTATCCGTAAGCCTACCAAGAAAGCTTCGTATTCCGCCTCGTTGTTGGTACTTTTAAAATCCAAATTTATGGCGTATGTAAACTCATGGCCTTCGGGATTGAATAGCCTGAGGCCTGCGCCACATCCCTCACTGCTTGAAGCTCCGTCCGTGAATAAAGACCAAATCTGTCCTGATTCCGGAGGTGCTTGGGGTTGTTGCTCGGTCAAACATTCTCTTTCTTTGTGATGCGGGACTTCTGTGACGAAGTCCGCCAACACTTGCCCTTTGATTGCTGGCCTAGGTTTGTATTCTATTGCGTGCTCACCTAGTTTGATGGCCCATTTGGCCAAGCGCCCAGACAATTCTGGTTTACTGAGAACGTTTTTGAGCTTGTATCCGGTTAAGACATTGATGGGATGTCCTTGAAAGTACCTGTGGAGGCGTCGGGCAGCATAGACCAGTGCCAACACAAGTTTTTCAAGCATGGAGTATCTTGTTTCCGGGTCCGATAATGTTCTGCTGACATAGTAAATCGGTGTTTGAACGTTCTTTCGATCTGTCAGAAGGACAGCCCCGATAGCAATGCCTGAAGCCGATAGATACAGCGTTAAAGGTTCTCCCGCGTGAGGTGCTGTTAACTTGGGGAGTTCCATCAAACATTTTTTATCCTCCAAGAAAGCTTGTTCCGCCTCCGCGGTCCATTTAAACTGTGCTTTCTAGAGGCAATTCCTCAGAGTTGAGATGAAAGGATGAGATTTGGCTGCATGATTTGCCAAAAAACGATTCAAAGCAACCAGTCGGCCATTAAGTGTCTGAACTTCCTTGAGGGAAGACGGAGAAGGCATGCGGGCTATAGCTTGAACTTTATCTGGATTAGCTTTGAAGCCCGCATCCGTGACAATCACTCCCAGAAACTTTCCTTCTTCCATTCCGAATGAACACTTGGCTGGGTTCAACTTCATGTTAATACCATTCAATGTTTCGAAGGTCTCTTCATATCTCTCAACATCTGGTCCTCCTCAACACTTTTGATTACGAGATCGTCCATATACACCTCTAAGTTTCGACCAATTTGGTCTTTGAACGCTATATCCACTAATCGTTGATATGTGGCTCCCGCATTCTTTAGTCTGAAAGGCATCATTTTATAACAAAAATTGCCCTGGTCTGTGCGAAATGTTGTCTTATCTTCATCACCTGCTGCCATGCGGATCTGGTGATAACCCTTGTAGGCGTCCAGGAAACACATGAATTTGAATGGTGCCACAGCATCAACCTTGAGGTCAATCTCTGGTAAAGGATAACAATCCTTAGGACATGCTTTGTTTAGATCATTGAAATCAATGCACATCCGCCACGCCCCGTTGCTCTTGGGGACTATGACTGGGTTAGCAACCCATGTCTGATAGCGAATTGGATGATCCCGGCCTGTAAGAGGTCCTGGACTTGCTCTTTCATTGCTTTTGTCTGTTCCGGACCCATCTTACGTTGTTTCTGAACAATCGGTGTAAACAACGGGTTTACCCTTAATTTGTGTTCCGTAATGTTCCGCGGGACACCAGTCATGTCCGCGGGCTGCCATGCGAATACATCAACATTTTTTGATAATAACTGTTTCAAGAAAGTCCGTACTATCTCGGAAATAGCAGGTCCAATTGTTACAGTTTGATCGGGGAAATCTTTGTTCAAGACCCACTTTTCTGGTTCGGTTCTCAAAGTTTTTTTTGGGATCTTGCTGGATTTTGAGTTCTCGGTTGCAAATCAATGTCGATTGACGTGAATTATTGCTATACCAGTGTAGGTCGGAACTCCTACTGCACCGTGTGCTGTGGACGGACGGGCATTGAAGTCACCAATTGCTTCTCGTCTGAGAATAATGTCATGTTTCGATATTGCTGGCAAAACCATAAATTCGACCTCCTCGGTCCTCGAATGAATTCCGTCGCTCAAGGTAACTGGGAATGAAATTACCCCTCGCTGATGCATTATTTCCCCTCCAAATCCTGATACTGGAGCGTGGATGGGTTTCAATCTTTCTTTATCTTCTTCGTCAAGCTGTTCAAAGCATTGTTCATACATGATGTCCGATGTGCTGCTAGTGTCGAAGAAGACGTAATGAGAACGATAATGCCCGAAAAGGGCAGTGATGATTAGGGGATTCTTATTGTTCAGCTCCCCTTTAATTCGAGGGAAGATCACTGGCTCATTCTTCCACTCTTCATCATCAGATTCTTTCCTCTTATTCCCTATATGGGACTCGCCTTGTATCATATGAATGTTCAAATCTTTAATTTGCTTCTTACTCGGGCCTTGGATGTCCTGAACGGGCGCTTTACCATTATCAGGTTTCCCATTTTTCACCAGGTGCCCGAGTTTTCCAGATTTAACAGCCACCTCAATTTCATTTCTTAATGATCTACATTCATTTGTATTATGACTGATGTCATCGTGATACGAACAATGCTTCTTAGAATCTAAGAATGACCTTCTTGTCAATGGTTGCGGTTTTCTAAAACTTATATTCTCTGTTGTGAAAATTTCGGCAGGAGTCTTTGAAATAGGAGTCCAACTGTTGAGACCTCGATTCGAGGGCCCCGCTTTGTTTTTGTTGCCTATGAGGGACCTTGCATCAAATGGTTTGATACGTCCGAGCTTGGTTGAAGTCTCGACCAAATAGGTCCTTTCGCCTGTCTATTAGGTCTCGGAGTTTGAAATCCGACTTTAAATTTTTGCCTTAGATTACCATTCCTCAAAGTTTTTTCTGTGTTGGCATATACTTTCGCCGCAGTCATAAGATCGTCCCATTCTTTGGCATTCCATCTCTGCCAGTGAGTGTGCGGACTAGATCATCACATTTAACATTTTTGCGGAAGGCACCACGAAGCATGTCCGTACTTATCCCGCCGATGTTCAGACTTTTATCGTTGAATCTGGTGATAAAATCTTCTATGGACTCGTTATCACGGCGGACAACATCCAAAATTTCTGATTGGTCTCGAGTATGTTTCTTTTGCTGGCTGAACTGTTGAGAAAACTTTTTTACAAGGTCATCCCAGCTGGAAACTTGACCATTAGGTAGCTTTTCAAACCATTCTCTCGCTGCCCCTGTTAATGTCAATGCAAACATATGACACCAATAAGGGAGCGTCCAACCACTAACACCCCCTACTGCCACAAAGTTCTGGAGATGATCACTTGGATCAGTCATACCATTGTATTTGCCTACTGATGTAGGTATTTTGGCATTAACAGGGAAGGGTGCGGTAGCAATACTTGCTATGAATTTTGATTTTTCGGCAAAGGCTGTCGGACGATATGGTTTGGTGAAGTCCCGTTCAGCATTACTGTGATATTCAGTGTGACGGACTATGTCCTGCGGACGACTACTTCTTGCCCGTGAACTCATCCTACTATCACCAGTGTACATACTGTATTCTCCCGGTTGGTAAGTTGAGTCATAACTATCAAATTTTTCCAAGTAAGATGGCATCCGCATATTTATGCGAGAACGAGGACGTAACCTCGGTAATTCATCAAACTCTGATTCCGTCGATTGGCTGTAATGGAGCTGACTTCCTCTTACTGTTGGTGGAGGAGAAGGAGATCTCCTGGGAGATTCCTCATAATTCAAAGTGCGGGAATGAAATCGTTCATCACGTTTTCTGCGCTCATATTCAGCCATCAAACTTTGTTGTTGCACATGAAGCCACTTCTCGGGAGTTAGCTTTTCTCTTAATTGATGGGATCTCGCCATGTCAGATTTTCCTGAGTCATTTTCCAGATCAAATTCTGACTGGTTTCTGCGAGTCTCATCCGTAATCCATCTGAGATTACCAAAATTTGAACCTTCCGGTGCCGAGCCACGTCCCCCGTCTGTGGGAGTGGGACCGGTTGGTGTTGTAACATTTTCTAAGGTAAAACCCCCAGGTGTTACATTGGTGATTTGTGACCCCGGAGTTGTGACACGTTCAAGAGTACGGCCACCTGGAGTCGTAATACGTGCAAAAACACTAAGAACCGGAGGTGCTTCTGTGTTAGTCACACTTGAATCGGACGCAGGAGTTCCCGTCGGCCCTTCAGGAAGTTTACTCATATCAAACGAATTAAAAAACCAACGAAAACTATTGCTGTTCTAATACAAAACACGGATGACGCCAATGAAGAAACACGGATCCACTCCCCGGGTATGAGTCCTGGATCCAATGAGTCCACAGGATACAATATGATAATCACAACCAAGATATGAGTATAACTTCCTAAAGTCCAATGACCGGAACCTGCAAAACAGACACCGTGAGTCTCGTTACAGGAAGGACAAGAGGGGGGGGGGGGGTCTTCCTGTAACCACCCTCCGGCGTGAGAATCAGTAACGTTCGTTATGAATAAAGTACTGAAGTAAATAGACTAAGTGTAGTCAGAATGTAGGTGAGTGAATGAATACCTCATACCATTTGACAAGGTATTTATAGCCGAAGGATGATAGAAGATGATTGGGACAGTTGTCCTCTTCTAGAAGATTTCTAATAACCGTCTGGACACGTGTCATCTTGTGATAGGTTGAACTATACGTCTCATGTGCATGAGTATAACAACCTGGACACGTGTCACCAAATGATAGGACGGATTGCACCCTGGCCATGTGCACGGTTATAACAACCTGGCCATGTGTCCTTTATTCACTGGTTAATATGTCACGTATTCCCCAAGTTATAATCGTAAACCTTCTTCTAGAGAGTACTTGAGTGATGACAGCTGTCCCGCTGGCACTGTCTTCCGGATGTTTAAGCGGACAGATGTCCTGTCCTGCGGATGACTTTTGAGGATGCCAGGATGTTTCCGCGTGTGTTATGAGGATGTTCCTCCTCAATCGTGATATGCGGGTGATCCATGTGTCCCGCGGGTGTCCTACAAGAGGATTCTCTATGACCCGCGGGTGGTACTTAAGGGTATTTGGGTCTTTTTGTTACCCTATCTCTACACCGACTGTTTAGTTTTGGCGCCAACCATTTATTTAACAGACGGTCCGACGATTTAATAAACGGTCGCCAAACGGATCTATTCCACCGTGCCTTTATATCTACTCCGTCGGGCAACAAATCTATTCCGGGGGCCTTCATATCTACTCCGTCGGGCAACAAATCTATTCCGGGGGCCTTCATATCTACTTCGTCGACCAATATATCTATTATGGCGGCCTTCACATCTATTCTGTCGAGCCTTCTTATCTATTCCACCCAAGGAAGTACTTGCATGTAATGCGATTGCTTCTATTCCACCCAAGGAAGTACTCACGTATCTTTTAAAATTAGATGCTGTGTTAAATAGAAAAATTATCAAAATTGATGTACAGTATTTGATGTATGATTGCTGTCATTTTGTATGTATTATTTTTCAAGTTTATTTTCATGTAAAAAAAGATATTATAGATTCAATATAAAAAAAAATTAAATAATAAATACAATTAAAATTTCTCAAAAGTTAAATTTTTTATTGTTAATGACCCCGAAACAAAATTCAATAATTAAAATTCAAAATACCTTAATAAAAATATCAATGAAGGTAAAATCTATAACTAAAATTTTAACACCCAATTAATTATATTTTTAACTACTATTTTAGTTTTAGCAACAGTGATAATGAAGCCATATCTAAAAAATCAGAAGTTAAAAGAAAGTAAAAGGTGATACTTATTTCATTGTGTTTAATTATTTTTATTATTTTTAGCATGAGAGTAGTCATAAAGCCTCACCCCAGGCATTATGCGTCACGTGGCGTTCAGTCGGAGTTATGTCTTTTTACAAAAATAATGTGTAGTTATAAAGCCTCCATAACTTTCCATAACTTAGTTTATTTGTTTTTCTTTTTTAAATTTGCGTGCCTTCCACCAGCGTTTTATACAAAACGCCACCCAAAAAGCCTTAGACAAAACGCCTCCATAAAGCCTGGGGGGGTTCCAGGCTTTATGACCCCATAATGTCTCCATAAAACCTCCAGTACGCATGGTCTAAGTATACAAAGAATTATTAATCTTATACACGGGTTTTTAACCTAGTTAAATAATAAATCACAATCAAAATTCCTCAAGTTAAATTTTTTATTGTTAATGGCCCCAAAACAAAATTCTATAACTAAAATTCAAAATACCATAATAAAAATATCAATAAAGGTAAAATCTATAACTAAAATTGTAACACTCAATATTTATTAATTATATTTTAACAACTTTTTTATGTTTATATGAAGGCTCGACATAATAGAAGTGAAGGCCGTCAGAATAGATACGCTAGTCAACGGAATAGATGGGAAGGTCGTCAGAATACATATGTTGGTCGACGGAGTTGATGTGAAGGGCGCCGGAATAGATCTGTTGAGCGACTGAGTAGATATGAAGACCCGATGAAATAGATCCGTTGACCGACCATTTATTATACTGTCGGACCGTGTGTTTAATAAACGGTCAGATCTGACCGTTTAAGTGTATAGTTGGTTCATAAATATAAGAGTGTCAAAAAGATGTGTCGAATATTTTGGATCTTACCGTTTAATAAAAGGTGATATCGGATATTTTTTAATCTGGAGGATAGCTTCGGCTAAATGAAACGTTTTGTCATTTTCTTATTTTCCCACTAACTAAATGCGTTGCAAGTCAACACATTTCAATGACCAACTTGTACCGAACCTCTGGTCGAAACCATTAGCCAATCGACCATTTCCTTTTCCTTTTCATTCATTTAATAAAATAAAACCAAAGCCCACCTAACCAAAATTAACTAACATAAAGTCATCTTCAACCTCCATTCATTCTACGACACGACACGACACGACACTCATGGAAGAAGAAGAAGAAGAATCCATCAATCTCGTCAACGGCGAAATACACACCGACGACGACGGAGAATCACCCGCCGTTCCGTCACCTAAACGCCGTAGAACCGTAGCCGCGATCATCATTCTCTTACTCTTCGCCATCATCATCGCCTCCATAATCTCAGCCGCCGTAGTTCATATTCCGAGCAAAAAAACCGTCGTTCAAAGCCGCTGACTCCATCAAAGCCGTGTGTGCCGTCACACAGAATCCAGAATCATGCATCACCGACATCTCCGCCGTTGATTCCGGCCACATCATCGATCCGGAGATGATATTCACTCTCACGCTTCGACTCTCCTTGAGAGAACTCATGAACGTATCTTCGTTGCCTAAAACCCTAATTTCAAGTTCAACGGATTTACGAAACGATTCGGCGTTGCGAGTCTGTTCGATGACGCGGTGAGTCAACTCGGTCGGTTAAGTCGATGCGCGTGCGGACCGGTGACCGGAAGACGGTGGTGATGACGGAGGAGGAGATGGCGGATTTGATGACGTGGATTAGTGCGGCGATGACGGATCTGGAGACGTGTGTGGATGGGTTGGAGGAGATGGGATCGACGGCTGTGGATGAAGTGAAGGTGAGGGTGCAGAGATCGAATGGGTACTTGAGTAACAGCTTAGCGATACTTGGGAATATGGAAGCGATACTTGACCAGTTTGGGCTTCATTTGCATTAGGATTCACGATATTGCCATTGATTCATATTATGTTGTCAGTATGTGTTTGTAAATAATTTATCTAGGAGTATTTACTTTATGTGAAACAAGTTGTTGTGAAAGTCAATAGGTAATTCAAAAGGAAACGTTGGTATTTGGAGAAGTGTTTCAAAATCAATTTACTATTATCAAATCAAATGACATTGCCTAACAACCAATAAATCCTTTTGGTTTACTCTGACCGATATAAATATTTTAAAATTTTGGACAAATACGTGTAAAATTACACTACGTATTATTAATGCTACCAAGTTTGAAGGGTGTTACTAGAATTGGTAGATGATCATTGGAAGGGGTGAGCGAATTCAGTACCGGAACCGATTTGGTACCGAATCGGTACCAAAGTTTTGAGTTTTGGTATCGGTACCGGTATTTCCTGATTTTTTTTACCTTCAATACCGGTACGGTACCGAGCAGAAGATTTCGGTACAGGTTCCAAAAATTTGCAATTTTTGGGACCGGGACCGATCGGTAGGGTACCGGTACCAATCTCATCCCTATGCTAAATTGTCAAGGCTACCACTATCGGTACCAAGTTTGAAGGTCTTTGGCATGTTCGAATGTGTTATTGGAAGTAGCTGCTTATGCCAAAAATGATACCATTGTCGCTACCAAGTTTCAAAGGTATTACAGGAAGTTGATATTTATATTAGCTCCTCGATGTCTTATTCCAAACCTCAATCAGTCAATCTCCTCTTCAAAGATATGATCTCCTCTTTAAATCCCAATAAGAAGAGCCTCGATCGAATTTGAATGGTCGGTGTAGTGGCTTGTAACTACGATGTTTGAATACGATTGGTGCGGCAAGGAGAGAGCCTACGAGGATGAAGATGATGTCGTGTGAAGCATTTTAAGAAGTGGTGAGAGATTATAGAGGGGAAGATTAAGTTAATAAAAGAGTAATTCAATGAATTCCAAATCATTAAACAAGTTCACAAATAAAACAACTTATATTTTTTTTCTTGAATGAATTTCAATTCCCTCGAGATTTTCCTTGGCAGTTTCCAATTGTTTGTTAAATATTCTATGAATGAACCATACACAGAGCATGCCACATAATTTCACAAAAAACATAACCCGCTACTTCAAAAGCGATTTATTTGCTATTAGCTAGTTGGATGGGCCTAAGCCCACGATGAACCATTGGAATATTTTAGATTGTTGTTGGGCCGGCTTTGAACTTATAATGTTGTGGTGAAACCCATAACACAACTTTCAACCTTGTGGTGGCCACTTCATAGGTAATGCCCCCGTGGTAGTTTTTTTTGTTTTTTGTTTTTGTGCAATTGGGTTTAGCGTCTGCTCCCTCTTAGTTTTTTTCTGTTAAATAAGGGGGCAAATATATCTTTTTGGTTAATATCCCTTCGCCCGTCAATATTACCCCCACCCTTCACCCCCAAGTTACAGTTTACAACCCTAGCCGATCTTTAGCTCTGTAACCACAATCTTCAGCTCCGTCTTCAACGTCGATAATCATCATCATCATCATCATAAACTCAATGGCATTTATGGATACCGCTGCTCTCTCAAGTGACAGCATTTTCATAATTGTTGGTTAATTCTTGAATTCGAAATTATTAATCGAATACTCCAACTACGCATCGTAGCTAAATAGGTTTCGTTTATCATTTTGTAGCGGCAATATGGGTTAACGCCCCTGGGCCGAATTCAAGGTGGATTTGGTTGTGTTGATCAAGTTATTCCCAAACCGGATCTACACCATCCACTTTGCTGCATGAGGCCTTGATCAGTTAGAGTAGCTTTTAATTAGTTTCAAGTTGCTTTTAAGTATTATGAATAACTAGGTTTTTGTATATAGGTTTTTTTGAAAAGTCAATAACTACTAATTAGGTGTTTTGTATTATGTTAACTAGTATTTTGGAATTCTATGAACTAGTAACTATGCAAATATAAATTTTTTGTATTTAATCTTAAGCTACCTTATGATGTATATATTACTGCAATGGTTTGAATGACAATGTGGCATGTATGTATGCATATGTATAGGTCAATGGTTATGAATCTGAATGATATGTTTGACTTTTGTAGTATAAAACACTTAGGGTGTGTTTGTTTGGGGTCTGAATAGACTGAAGTCTGATTCGGTCAGACTTCAAACTGTTTGTTTCATGAAAGGATCACATCTAAATGGCTCAGTAAGCCTCTTAGCAATTCATATTAAAAACATCGCAAAATGAAAAAGAGACCAAATTACTCACACATAACCATTGCTTCCTTCCTTCCTTCCCTCTTCTCTTCAGGCCACCCAAGCACAACACCACCATCCTTGCTCGATTTAAGCCCGATTCCAAGCACAAGTAGGTATGATTTTTTGTTTCTATCATCGATTTCTGCTCTAGGTTTCAAACGGATGTGACTAGATGCTAGGGTTTAGGGTTCGAACGGCTAATTGATGTTTAGTTTATGCTAATTGATGTTCAATTTGGTTGAATCTTACTTTCATATTAACAATTTGGTTAATAATTAAACCCAGCCAATTTTGTTCTTGATTATGTTTTATTGAGACATGATTTTGGCCTGCAATGAAGGTTGGGTCGAATTGGGAAGAAGAAGAATAAGATTTTCGCAGCTTTTTACACTAATTTTTGTCAAACTTTGAAAATTTATATAAAATCAAACAAACGTCCATTTGGGGTGTGTTTTATATTGTTAAAAAGCTCGTTGAGTCTAGTTTCTACATATCTGAATATAAGATATAACATGGACAATAAATACATGAAAACTGTAATGCAAAATAGCATAGCAGAATGGTTAAAGCTGAATTTTTGGTTAATATATGAATTTTGTCATGTTTCAAAAAACTTATAAAATCAAACATCTACCCGATTAAAGTGATTCTTTTTGGATTGAAAACTTTATTGAGTCTAGTTTCATCAGAATTTTAGAACGCAGGAAAACATGATTGTTAAGCGGGTAAAATCAGCCATTACCGCAGCTGCGCAGTTAAGTGCTGCACAAAACTAATATTTTGAAAAGTTGTTATATATGAATAATTGAGTATACTTTAACCAAACATGATACTTTGGTTTTAAAGTGTTATATTCATCTGTTAGGGTATTTTTTTAAGTATTTGTAACACTTTCAATTGAAATAACGAGCCAAACGGGCAGATTAGTAAATAATACATTGTTTTGATTTTGGTTGATGAACAAAAGAGGGTGTTGGTTATCATAAAGGGATATAAATATTGTGATAAACTTACTATACAATATGTATCCTAACTGTGATATATTAGCTTGTAAATAAGCTAGGTGCGTTGAAGCTTAAAAGGCAGCGGACAAACTCAAACGTATGCAAAAAGACGGTTTTTCAAATGTGCAGCCCAAGTACCGTGAAATTTTGAAGACTTTGAAGACCGCTATTTATTTGTTGGTCCTTTATTTTTTGGTTTGATATTTGGATATGTTTTAGATTTTGTTAGGATTGGATGTTTAGTCTTGGTTGTACTTGTGTGGATTGAGCTTGTTAATAAAAGTTATGGTTTGGTTGGTTTTAAGTTTGTTTTTTGTTTGGTTTTGGTGTAATTTGGATTTGGCTGGTTATAATGAAAGTTTGTTTTAAGATGTATTTTGATTGGTTTATAATTAAAGTTTGGTAATTCAGTAGTTATTAAGAACTCTGATTATACAAATACATTTCATTTTGCACGAAATAGTTTACAGGGGTAAAATAGTCATTTGCACAGTCATTCAGAGGTCCAACCAAACAACACATTCTGGTTCAGCACTTACTGATTCAGAGTCTCTTAATCATTTAAACCTCTTACTGGTTCAGCACTTGCCAAACAGCCCCTTAGTTATACATACACACAGTATGTATAAGCTAGTATTTATATTTAGAATGAAATTCAATGAATAAATAAGAAGTATTTATGCAGGGACATAAATGTCATTTCACATTAGTGTGTGTGTCAATGTTTGTGAGTGTGTCTATGCATATATGCATGTATTTGTGTATATGTGTATGCATTAGTATATGTGTATGTATCTGTGTATCTATGTCTTTGTATATGTGTATGCATATATGTATATATATATATATGTGTGTGTATTTATTAGTATTTATAATCTGTAATAGGTAATAATTAGGTTTTTTGATGAACTAAGTGCAATGTTTAGTTATCTTTATAAGTGCAATATCAATCTTTATGTTTAAGGAACAACGTGTGTGTGCGTGCCTGTGTTTATGTCTTTGTGTGTGTCTATGTGTTTTATATGTGTTAAATAATCAACTGTTGGGCGTAATTGTCTGTTATGTTATGTATGTATTTATATGTATGCATATATGTATGTGTTTGTGTGTTTGCATATATGCATGCATCTGTGTGTATATATGCATGTATCTATGTGTGTGTTTCTCTATGCAGGTATGTATTTGTGTTTCAATTAGTTAACCTTCAAATACTCATCCTAGTTATCACCGACTTCGTCATCGTTTAAGTCGATGCTTCGAGCATCGGACTGCGGCGTTTCTAGATCAACGGAGGACGAGGTTTTGGACCTTTTTGCTCGTCGCTACTTCCGGACCCGGCGGGGGGTACGACGTTCCACTTAGGGTGATAACGATGATTATTCCAACAATTCATATATATATATAAAGTTCCCTCTAACACTTTGGTACTCAGTCAACGCCGCCACAACGATCTCAACATCACCGACACCACTACCCCATGATTTAAAAACCCGGTTGTAAATCCCTTGAAAGAGTTGGCATTTGCCATTTATATCAGACCATTTTTCTAATATAGAATCAGGCTTTAGGTATTCATCCCCTTTGCCCATTTCCTTGAAAAAGTTCCCGAACTTTGTCCAAATAAATGCCTATTATTTTATAGTTGGCTACAAAATAAAAATAGAAAACATATTATTAACTGTTAATATTTTGTTTAAATAATAAAAAATATTAAACCTTATGACATTCGGGATATCCTGAGACCGCGCACCACGACCATGAAAGGGTCAAATACTCCTCGGGGGGTCCATAGTTGAGTTGTTTTTTAGTAAGAGGCTCCGTCACGTCTTTCTTTTTGTGTGACCTTCCTCGGCCGGCTTTGCCCGAACGACTTTATTTAGATTTTCTCGAACTGGGTTGTGTCTCCTACTCGTCTTGAAACATCAGATCGAGTTGCATCTCTGGCACCGTCTAGTATTGTGTCACCTGGAAGTTCGGATGAGTTGGTGGGTTAAAAACATCGGCTTGTACTTTGGCATCCCTAAATATTGCCTGTATGACCACATGTTAGGGTCGACTTAACATGCCGGGAAGTTGGGGATTGGTTGACTTGCTTAGGTGGTATTTGGTTGAGTCGGCTGTGTAGTGTTCGGTTGGGTGGTGTTCGTGCGTTGGTTGGTCTCAAATTGTTCAAAACCGAACATGGAATGGTTGAATGAGTTCAAGGTGGGTAGAGAATGGACGTTTTTTGGTTGTGATTTTGATAGAGAATGAAAGAATGAGTTTTGGTGTTTAAAAAATTAGACATGTTTGATTATATAGAGGATGAAGTTAATAAATAAATTGATTTTTTAGCCATTGTAACGGCAATAATGATCAAACACCACTAGCACACTGGCGCTTTGCAGGAAGCCCTCCCCCCTCCAAAGCGCCCCGATGGGTGGTGTTCCTGAAGCTTTGGTGGCGCCTTGGGGTGGGACGCACCCCATTGCACTTGGTCTAAAAAAATTAATATTCTATTATTATTCTAGTAATTATTTCTCTAAACAATTATATATACGTTACCGATTTTCATTGTAAACTCTTTTAGATACATTTTATTAGTTTGCATGGTTCTTAACGCGACCCTTTAGGATTAAACTTTGGTCTCAGCATTGTCATATCTTGTTATCCGGGCATCTAGATCCAAAATATCCGACTAGTATATGACTCGACTTTCTAGTTGTCTATAGGAATGCTATTACCTAATACGAGTTTCATACTTGACCCATTATCCATAGAAAACCAAAAGACCACGACTGAAAGTTGTAACGTTTGTGACAAATGTTTGAGTGATCAGGTTTTGTAGGTTTATAGCTTAGAGCATTCTCATCCCATTCCCCATCTCTATCTCTATAATTACACTAAAAAACACTATATTTCTCTTTCCTGTTTAATTAAATAATATTTTTTATACCTTTATCATTACAGTTTTCTCTCTTCTCTACTCACAACCAATCCAACAAATATTAAAAAGTAAATAGGGTCAAACAATGTTCCTCAAATTTACAAAAAAAACAATACATTTCTCTCTCCACCCTATAATTTACACTCACAATCACTAACAACCTCACCCTATAATTTGCAAACTCCCCACACATAATTATAGGGGTTGGGATGAGAATGCTCTTAAGGATTGGTAGGTATCAAGTGGCACTTGTCCGGTTATCTTAACTATATATCGTTAAAAAAACAAGATGTATATATATATATATATATATATATATATATACATATAGCAAGGTTATAATAAGAAGCAGATATTTCCTAAGAAGTGTAGGAAATGTGTTTTCACCATTAGATCTATTAAAACACACATCACATTAAACACATTGTAACTAAAATAAAACACACCGCACAATAAACACACTTTTTATATCCACTGTCAGATCAACATATCTAACGCACAAGATTATTTCTTACACTTCTTAGATACACTCCACTTCTAATTATAACTCCACCCTATATAATATAGGGGTGAGATATAGAGAGAACTCCTCTTAAAAAGAGAACTAGAGAACTAGTAAAGAATTATTTGTAACTATTTGTAAAAAAATATTTTATGATTTTTTTCTTTCCTCCTTCTAATAAGATGATACTGAAACTAAAAAAAAAAAACTTGTCGGTGTAGTACTGTAGTGCATATGTGCACTAATGCCTATTGCATATATACAATAGTGTTTTATTGCATATAATACAACAAAATTGCATTATCCAATACACACTATTGAATATATCCAAATACGACACTAATAACTATATACAAAACACATTATTGCATATATGTAATACAACATAAATGCACATATGCACTATATCGATTTTTTTTAATTTTTGTATATAATATAACACTATTGCAAATATACAATACAGACAACTATATATATGCTATTCAACACTATTTCAAATATCAAAATGCACACTATTGCACATATGTATTATAAAAAAAGTCGGTGTATTGCATATATTCATTACTCGTTAATTTTTTTTTTATTTTTTTTATTTTTTTAATTTTTATATTTTTAACAACATATAAAAAGGATGAAAGAAAAAAAATTTTAAAAATATTTTTTATAGTTAAATTAAAAATATTTCATTATTAGTTCTTTAGTTCTCTCAAGAAAAAGGAGTTCTCATGATCCTCTCCCATTAATATATATATATATATATATATATATATATATATATATATATATATATATATATATATATATATATAAACGAAGACCCAAAAATCCTATGTGTCGCGATGTGGTCGCTCCCCCCTTTTTTGGAGTCACCAGATTTGCTTGATTTTTAAATGGAGGCTTCTCATGCATTTGACCCAAATTCTCAGGTATGGGTCTTATCAAACCCAAATATTTCTTAAACGGGTTATAACATCTCATTAAATTAAAAACAAATCTCATCAAATATTTGATTTAAGAATCCTATAACATAGGGATATACCCAAAATTAATATCTGATTTATTTAAAAAAAAGTTATATATTATTTATAATTAAAAAACCAATTTTATAGTAGAAACAATAAACGGGTATTGGGTCTCATCAAACCCATATAGCTTTTAAACCAGGTTATAACATCTTATTTATTTATGAAACAATTTATCATCAAACCATAAGTACATGATTAACTTTCATACAACAAAAAACATAAAAATTCAAAAAATAAATAAATATTATAAACAAATTAGATAAGATAACTCGCGTAATGCATTTGACCCAAATTCCCAGGTATGGGTCTTACCAAACCCATATATTCCTTAAACGGGTTATAACATCTCATTAAATAAAAAATTATTCTCACCAAATTATTGATGTAAAAATCCTATAAAATAGGATATACTAAAAATTAATATCTTATTTATTTTAAAAAAGATATATATAGTATTTAAATTAAAAAACCAATTTTATAGTAGACTAAATAAACGGGTCTTGAGTCTCATCAAACCATAAGTATATTTTAACTTTCATAAATATTATTTATAATTAAAAACTACTTTTATAGTAAAAAAATTAATGGGTCTTGGGTCTCATCAAAACCATATAGCTTTTAAACCGGGTTCTAACATCTCATTTATTTGTGAAATAATTTATCATCAAACCATAAGTATATTATTAACTTTCATACAATAAAAAAATAAAAAAAATATAAATTCAAAAAAAAAAAATATATTAGAACAAACAATATAAAACAACCCCCGTAATACGGGGATAAAAACTAGTATATATATATTAGTATTTTATATAATCATAAAAAGAGCAAGAAACGTGAGGTTAATTAAATTAAAGAAATGCTAACATTATTGAATAGGATTATCGGTAATTGATGTCCCAATAATTGCTTACATTAACCAAATAAGATCATACATGGGTATATTCAATACGGACTGGTATTTCCATAGGTACCCAACTACATATCATGCAACGTATATTAGATCAGGTATAGAACACAAATTTTGAATACCAGACCAATTTTCATTATACTACTATAGTGCATTAGTGCTAAACGTTTGGAGATGAAAAAGCCAACTGACGGGTCATGTTAACTTCTTAAAACTTTTGGATGATGGGCATCAGATTATTGTGTTTCATGTATCTTGATAATGGGCTTTCTTGTGTCGGCATATGCTCAATTTTATAACACATTTTAGAGCTCAACTAGCTTTTAGCCCTATTTCAACTTAATAGCCTACATGGTTACATTCCGTAGATAATTACACACTTATTATTCATCGTAAGAATGCTAGCTATTTTAATAGACATGTTTATATGTAGAGGTGTGGAAGAAAAACGGTACCCAAAACTGAACTCGAAAAAAATAACCGAAACCGGTTTTTTTTATAGCTAGGTATTCTATACTTGAAACTTGAACTTTCCCTCTTGAACTACTTTAATTCCAGGGATATCGGTTTTTAATACTTCTAACTTCCACTCATTTGCACTTTCAGGTTGTCTTCCACTACTCCCAACTTCCACCATTTTTGTTATTATCACTCTCTGGCTAACTGAAGAAGACTAACACCATTAGTGGGGATGCTGATGTGTTTTTTTTATATCTAACATTTTACTTTTTATAATAATAAATTAAAAAATTTTGGTTACTTAACGGTGTGTTATTATTTAGTTAAGTTAAGTAATAATAGACTGTGAGCTTGGACAATAAAAGATGGAATAAGGGATGGTGATTGGTCTTAGGTCCATGGGCTTAGGGGTATTTAAACACCCTTAAACCTCCCTAAAACCCTCATTTCACCCATCTTGTCTCCATACACACACAAACATTCCCTTTCCATCCAGATCCAGATTCGAGCTAAGGGGAAGTAGATTTCGTGTCCACACATCATCAACAACAAGGAACCTAACACGATGCACGTGCTGATTCAGATCTGAACCAAACCGGATCCAAGAAAGGTATGTTTTTAGTTAAAAAGTTGAGTAGTTGAGGTTGAATCGCTATGAAACTTAGTAAGATAGTGAATCGGACCTTAGAGTGTAGGAACAACATAAACTTGAATTTAAACAAGTTGTTGAAAATGATTCAGGATGAACTAGTGACTTTCGGACCGTGTTAAAGCAAGAAAATGAAGTCGTTATGGCCCAATACTCGTTATATCAGTAGAACAGGCATAAGGGGATGAAAGAAAACGATGTAAATGGAAAAGCATGTAAAACCAATTTCGAATCGAGTTCTTAAGAAAAATCGATTCAATTGAAAGAAAATTCGATTCGTTTGACCAATACTCGACTCGATTCGTTTGAAAAATCGACTCGAATCATTTGAAGATGCATTTTTAGTTGATTTTTTAATGAAGCCTTATTAACGAATATAAGGGTTGTCACCCCTAGGACCCCGCCAAGGTTCTGCTACTTGGACCCTTCTTAACCCTAGCCAGGGGCTCTGCCCCTTTGACCATGCTAGGGGCTACCGCCCCTAGGACCCAGCCGCCAGGGGTGCTGACCCGGACCGCCGTTCGTTAGGGGTTTCACTTACTTAAAATATGATCTGCTTACTTATAATTTTTATCGAGTTAGACGTGCCCAACTAAGGAGGGTGTTGCAATTAAATCTAAGAGAAACATGATCCAGGTGAATTTCTAGCCCCATTTCTTGTTATGAGTTTCGGGGCTGTGTGCATACTCCTATGTGCTTAGTTAATACACTTTTCTTAAGTGGTTAGTGTATGCTATATGAATGTCTATGAATGATATTATTGAAATAAAGAATGAATGTAGAAATAATTAGAAGTATACAAGTAAACGTATATGAACATATTCATATCTATTGTATTGTTGTATTGGTATCCGATGCATAAAAGAACCGGACCCTAATATTATTCGAGGAAGATGTATGGTTGTATGGTTATCCGATGCATAAGGGAACCGGGCCCTACTAATATCCGTGGCAGAAGGGAACTGGACCTTAATAGTATCCGAGGCAAAAGGGAACCAGACCCTAATAATATCCGAGGCAGAATGGGAAGCGCGCCCTAATAATACTTGAGGAAGTAGCGCGAAATGCTCTTTATAATGTAAAGATGTTTATGTATGTATTAGTAAGATAAAGCAAGAAAGAAGGAAAATATGGAAAATATGAAAGTAGTAAAGTAAGAATGTACGTGGGCATATATGAAAGGTAAGTTAGGTATACAATATGGTAGCGTTTGTTATGCAGTAATGGCAGGCGGAATGGAATGATTCATTATGTGGGAATAAAATAAGAGGTGTTTGGTTGCACAATGGAATGGTATCATCCATTACACATGGAATCACATTCCATCAAAACCATTCCTTCCCACCCCCCTTCTTTTTTTTTTTTTTCATTTCATTCCTCCTTCAACCTACTTTCTCAACAACACTATCATCTAACAATAACCACCGCCACCACCACCACCACTACCATTGCCACCACCATCATCTGACCACCACCGCCACCGTCAACACCACCACCTCCGCCTCCACCACCGTCGCCGCCACCACCACCTGACCGCCACCGTCGCCATCACCACCTCCTCCACCACCACCACCTTACCACCAAAGCTACCACCGCTACCATCTTCGCCATAACCACGGAAACCATTGTCACCGTCGCCACCCCACCATAACCGCCACCACCACTATCACTGCCTGGCCACCACCACCCTACACCGCCATCACTACTAATGCTACCATTGCTTGACCACCACCACCACAGCCACCACCCCCGCTGCCTGACCGCCATCACCACCACCGTCGCCACCGCCACCACCATTTTCATCTCTAGAGCTACCACCACCGTCGCCATTTCAGTTTTTTTTTGTAAAAAAATATATATTTTGGGATAGGAATATATTTGTTATTTCTATTTCATTCCTAAAAAATTTTCAGATACCCAACAACATAAAGTAATTATTCATTTCATTCTCATATGTTAACCAAACAAGACAAAGGAATGGTAATGAACCATTTCATTCCTTTGTCCATTCCATTCCTTATCCCATTCCATTCTCCCTTCATTCCATTCCTTTCAACCAAACATACCCTATGTGTCTTCGGATACATGTATATGTAAATGTAATGTATGTTGCCTGATAAAACTAGAACTCACTCAATGTAGCTGACTTTTAGTATGCACGCAAGTAAATAGGCTAAGGCAACTAGCTTGAGGGAGACATATGACATTGGACTAAACTGGCTGACATCTTGAGAAGAACGTTATGATGTTATATTTCGTCATGTTTTTATTTTGCTAGACAAATTTGAATGATGTTAAGACAAGAGTTGGAATGTTATGGAACATATGATCGACTTATTATATTCCACGAAAAGTTGTAATTCACTATGATATTTAGAACCGTGTTTATGAGTAAATCCAATGCTAATGCAGGAAACCGGGACCGGGGCCTTACAAGATAAATATAGATATTGATAAAATTTCTTTCTTTGATCTAGTCGGTTATATTATTGAAATAAAGTGCTACAAATCCATAGAGGATTTTCACATGTATTGCTAAAATTCTGATGATGGATACTTGAAGCGATTGGTAAGTGATCAAGATGTCATTGACATGGTAACGAAGGTAAGTAGCATATTAATTTAGGTTCTTGAAGTATTTATTCTTTTGGGACCAATTATTAGATCTCCATCCAGCCCAGTCCAAGTACCCAACTCAATAATACTTATCCCAACCCAGTAGCCAACCTATCAAATCTCAAGCCCACACATAAGCCCTCATATCACGAGTCTTGGGAGAATCACCAAATCAACAGCTAGAAGATTAAGTTCACCAACCTTAGTTTCTAAAGCTCAAACCCAAACCCATAACCCCTCAAGGCCGACTATCATTGAGCCTTGATTCTGAAACAAGGATATATACAAAGTCAACAACTAGGAGAGGTTTAACAATTAGTAATAAAACAAATCTGGTTCTGGTTCAGAGTGTAAGAGATCAAATTGGTTATGATAAGGATAGATCTGATGGTGAGGCTTATGGTCAAGCTAATAGTGAGCCATATGATAGTGATGATAACAACTTGAAGTATGATTTTGGTGGGTCAGGGTCTGATGAGGATGATAATGATGATGGGGAGGATATTGTTGAGGAGCAGTGTTATTGTGAGGACATATTTGTTGAACTAGCTGGGTCAGAAGCAAATGATGATGAATGGAGAGAGTCTCAAGATGCAATTAGAAAAGCTATTGAAGAAAAAGCAACAACTAATAAGAATTTGCTTGAGGAGTGTTTAAAGGGAACAAAAGGTAAATTAGTTGAGACTGTTGATGTAGGGAGGGGAATGTCACATTTAGAAGCTTATATGTAGGTCCCTTGGACGATACTAGTCTACTTGGATCAGCCTCTCCACTAGCTAGCGGTAATCACTAGTGAGGACCGAGATCTTGGATCTTGTTTGGATATATTATTGACCGTGGGGGTAGAGAGAAAGAAGAGAGAAGAGAGAGTTTGAAAGTATGATAAGGATAAGAAATGGCAAAAGGTTGTTTGTGTATGAGTTACACACACTATATATAGTGTGTGTGCTCATACATCACTACTATATTATTCACGGGCCATTGGGCTCCAAAGTACATGACCTTGGGCCCAAACATACAAATAAACACAAACCGACTAGCTAACATACATAAACGTTTAAAGATAAACAAATACAAAAGACTTAAACACAAAATGGGCTCTACAATCTCCCTTTAGTCTTTAGTATTTGTTTACGTTAGTTTCCATCTCTAGTCGGATTCGGACTCGTACTCGAACACCTCGTCTTGATCGAATGGTTTTTTTTCAACAAGTAGACAGACAAACTTGTTAAACTTTCCGACGATTGCATCCGTATTGTCACGACAGACATCTTCAACTGTACACAAGGGTGACTTGAGAAGCTTCATCGAGTCATATCTTCCGAAACCAGCCAGTTCATGTTCATCAAAGAACCAGAGGTCATGAGTACGTTCACAGTGAATAATAACTTCACCATGAACGTTGTCGAACTCCAAAGCAACAAAGTCAAACAGAAAGTCATCATCTAAGGGCATGCCATGAAAAATAGGTTCCCCATGATCGTCTGGAATCTTGTATCTAAATCCTTTAGCCGGCTTCTCGGTGAAAGGGTTGACTTCCTTTGACTTGTATGACCTACCCGGATTTAGAGTGAACTTTTGGGTAGTCATGTCTCCATTCGTGGCTCAAAAACCTCTTGAACCATCCCTTAAGCGTGCTTTCCCCTTCGCCTCAACCCATCATCTTCCTGAAGTTGTTCATGCCATATATTGACAAGGTGTGCATATCTCCATTAGTGAGATATGTTAGGTCGCCGTTTGCACGTCGAACAACCCAAATTTTGTTTTCCTTGTGCGACTTTGCATAGAGGATTGGAGTTGAGTCATGGAAAGGCTTCGATCTCCATATCAGGCTTCCCATTCTTCTCACGCTATAATACTTGACGCATTTCCTTGACTTTCTTTGAGCAGGCTTGGAAACGGGAGTTGCAACTGGCTCTTGAGTGACGGGTTCTTCAATCACTCTCTCCGGAGTGTCCGGATTAGGTGAGTAGTTGATTTCGTCATCGCTGTCTTCATTTAATTCCATGGCTTCTTGAATTGGTGAGAGGGTACATGCAACAGAATAAACATTAAAAATAGAGGCAATTTCAGCCTCAACTGTAGCACCCGTGTCACGAGTTTTATTGGATTCACTTGGCGGCTTCTCATTGGCGCCTTATTTTCTCTATCATCATTATTTCCACTACCACCACCACGAGTTTCATCATAACTATCATAATCGCGGTCATCATCCTCATCTTCCTCATCATCATTCTCATCATTGTCTTCATCATCCGTCTCATCATCGTCATCACCATTTCCATCACCTCTACCACCACTTTGAACTACAGGTTGTTGTTGTACAAAGGAAATCATAGCATTTGTAGCAACAGCACTAACTTGTTCACCTGAAGTAGGTACAAAAAGTGGGGAACTTGTGGAACTGACCTGCCCAATTGTGGTGGCAGTAGTAACCACAGGTTCATTGCTGACTATGGTTTCAGCAATGGTTGCAGGCTTATCAACACTTGCCTTCACACTAGAACCATTTTCTCCAGCATCTTTCATGGTATCACCTGTGTATATGAAACCTTGTAGGCTTCCTTGAGCTCTGACCCTTTTGGCATCAGTGACTAGATTTGCAAGAGCGAACTTCGTTTATCACTCTGCTCAGTCCTTGGCTCATGTACATGTAGAAAACCACGGAAAGTCTCCATGAGAAGAGTCCTCAGATTGTTCACATCACCATCTGTCAATCACATCGCCTCCATAACTGCAAGGTAGCGATTGATCAATGACTCATTCACAAGACCTTGAGTGTCGCGTTGATCTTTCATCTCACCTTCAAGCTGCTCAATCATGTTACGCAGCCTCACACTCTCACCCATCAATCTATCTACATCCCTAGAAGGATTGGATTCACTCTCCAGTAAACCGACTCTTGAGCCTAGACTCTCAAAGTCCAACCAATCTCGATCCAGAGTTGAGTCCAATTCCCTCCTAAAGTTGCTTGCAAAGTTAGAGGAGGAGGGAAGATCAGACTCCAACTTGGAGACCCTTGACTCAAGCCTTTCTAACCTATCATGTTGGTCAACATTTCTCAACGAGTTCTTATTAATCCACTCTTGTTGACTGTTGATTCTATGATGCAACATATCGATCCATTCTTTCAGACTTACAATCAAGGCATGATCTAAGTCTTTCTGCTTTTGTACAATAGCCACTCGATCAGCCAGAGCGTCGCGTTTTCTAGTAACTTCTTCATTGATTGCTTATTGATCTTTGATGAACTTGATCAATAAGTTCCCACGCTTGGCTCGATTCTCATTTGCTTCTTTCAGTTCTTTAATCCTATCAAGGATAGGATCCCGATACACTGGCAACTTCTTCGACTTGCCACTTGAAATGGGAGTGGCAACTATGATTGGGCTCTTTTGGGTTGAGGGAGGTGTGGTAGACATAGTTAAGTGTGGTGTGGTTGGTATAGGCATGGTCAAGGTTAGGGTTGGGAAGGATATGGTGATGGCTAGTGGTAAGCTTGTAGGTTCAGTTGTGGTTCCTAAGGTTGAGGTGGTGGTTTGGGATTGGATAGAAGATGTGAATGTGGAGGTCCAAAAGGTTGTTCCCCTAATTGGTGAAGTGAATTGGTATGTTGGTGAAGTAACAGGTGCGGTGGTCCTAGTTGGTGACCACGTTTGGGCTATTGGTTCGGTCTCGGCTTGGGTGGTTAAAGGTATGTTCTCAAAGATTGATGGTAAGGGCTCGTCTAATCTGGTTGGTGAGGTTTTGGGAGGTGTAATGAGTTCGTCTCTAAGTTATGGGGTTTTGGTTTTGGTTTTTAGGATAATTCTAGTTTTGGATTTAAATTGGGGTTTGGAAGGATATTTTGACTTGGGCCTTGGTTGGGTTTTTGGTGAGGTTGAGGTTTGAGCTTTGGTGAATTTGATTTGTTTGGCTTTGAGGGCTTCTATGGTTTTGGCTATAGTGGTGGGTGATCCTATGTGTGGGTCAGGTATGGTGGTGGTTTGTGGTGTGGTGGTTTGTTCGGCTAAGGATTCACTAATTATAGCTGCAGTCGACGGAAAACGTACCTTAAGAGAAGGCACTTTGGAAGACAGAGACTTCTTGTAATCTTTTGTCTTCTTTGAGCGTTTCAACGGACGCTCCAGCTCCTCTTCTTATTCTTTTGTGGCAGCGGCAACAACATGTTTCTTAGATGACTCTCTAGCTTTTCTCTTGCCTTTGTCATGCTTGCCCTTTGTTCTATGTTCACCCTCCACATCTTTTTCGGGTTCGGCCTCACGTTCAGGCTTGTCAACAGGATCATCAACAGGCTCATCATGTTCTTCTTCATCATCTCCACCTCCATCATGACCATCATCATTATCATGATAATCACCACTATCTCCTTCCTCAGCCTCAGTATCCTCACCATCAGTTTCAGTTTCAAGAAACTGACCAATCTTCACCCCAGGCTTAGTACACTTGTACTTATACAAACTTCTCCGAGTCGGCTCAAGAATAGCCTTTAATGCAGATTTCCGAACCATCTTCACATGATACGGCTCTGATGATTCAACAAAATTCCCTTCATCATCAACTTCATCCATGTACACAGGCTTGGGGGTGTTAGGAAGTAGGTCATCCAAGATCAATTGAATGAATCTTGGATACATCATACGTCTGTTCTTGTCTAGCATATTCATGTGCATGTACTTGAAGAAAAACTTCGAGTAGTTGTACTTCCTGTTGCGTGTTAATAATAGAATTACCCCCACCCAATCAACATTTAACTTGTCAAATCCTCCCTTTTGTGAAGATAAGCAGTTAGCAATAATATGAAAGAAGCTTCCAATATATGGGAAGATGCTTCTTTTCACAAGTGCTCCACTTCACATCGTATCCAATCTCCTCTAGATACCCCGCTATATCTTCCTTTGAGAATGTATTAAACGGGTCAGCAGCATCCTCTTTGATCTTTAATGCCCTACGTATGAATTCCTCATTCACCACAACATCCAGTCCATCTACATTTGATATGATCTCTGAAACCCTCTTTACAGTCTTTGCCTTGGTCCAGAATTGTTCAATCCAAGAGCTATGTACTTCAAGATCAGCAGTAATTGCATAAGACAATGGATAATATCGTAGACCCTTGATCACTGATATAAAGACTTTTTACTTCCTTTTCTTAGGCTATGTGTAGTGGAGGGGCTACAAAATGGGGCGTTTTGCGCCATGTGGCGCACAATCAGCAAATGATAGATTTTTGTTTTTGGGGTGTAATGGTGTTGTAGCCCCTATATATATATATATATATATATATATATATATATATATATATATATATATATATATAAGACACATTAGAATATAATAATTATAAAATAAAAGGAAGAACAGGCGAGAAGCAGTAGTCGCCCCCCCCTCCCCCAAATCACCCATTTGTAGCCCAGAGGGGCGATGTTGTAGCCCCGTATCGCCCCAAAAATCCCATTTGTCGCCCCCTTCTCCTTTCCACTACACACACCCTTAGGGATCTCCAAGGGACAAGAACTGTTATGATTCTACAAGATACAAAGGAAACATAAGTGTTGATAATTCAGTACAAAAGATACAAAATTATATACCAACTAAATTACTAAAGATAAAAGGAAATAAAATTAAAATGAAATTAAAATAAAAGGAGAAAAATAAAATTAACGAAAAAAAATTAAACTTTACAATATTTGATAAACATGTTTGAGATGATATTATGAAAACCATCTTAAGTATTGAGTACTCTAATCGAATGCTTTGAAGATTCATCTTAGTTTGTATATTAATTCATAAAATTTCCCAAGTCCCAAGTAATAGAATCGAATGGTTAGACAGTTTAGTTTATCAAAAATTTGACAAGTATAAACTATTCTAATCGAATTTGAATATGATTTAATCTAGTCATAGATCAATCTAATCGAATGTGTATTCGATTAGATAATTTATTACATAGATTAGATTAGATTCAGATTCAATTAAAGAAAATTTGTAAGTGTCATGTGATATAATCGAATGTAGATTTCAATCTGATCGAATGATGATCTAATCGAATGAATGGAGATTCGATTAGATTAGATTTTCAATTCGATTCGATTAGAATTCTCTATTCGATTAGAATTCCCTTAGAGTTATGGCAGTTAGTCCAAAACATTTCTAATCGAATGATGATTCGATTACATTGTCCTTAATATGTTTTCTAAAAGGTTCTTTTCTAATCAAATAGCCATTCGATCACTTGTCACTTGGCTGATTTTAGGCTGATTGTAGTCTAATCAAATGAACATTCGATTACATGGCCCTTTAAAAAATTATGTTATGCTGATGTTCTAATCGAATAGCCATTCGATTGCTTTCTTCTTTGTGTTCTAATCGAATCTCAATTTGATTACTCAGTCCTTGGCATATATTCCCAGCTCAGTCTTTCTAATCGAATCTCAATTCGATTACATGTCCTTTAACCAGTTTTCATCCAACAACTTCTAATCGAATCCTATTCGATTAGACAGTTCAAACATTCAAATCATCCACATATCAAATCCTTGATACTTTTCTTGGTTCATGCCCTAAAGATATTAAGTTCTGGACAATCATAACCCGCCTTTAAACACTTTTTCTGGGTTTATTAACCCCAAACGGTCCGAAGGGTATCGTGATTAAGAATATAACATCAAACTTGACAAAGAACAACATATAATGACGTAATCGGGCATGAACAGTCCCGTCGGAGACTGTTCATACGCCCATAAACAAGAACAAAGATTAAAACATGAAATAAGGAATACCACAGGAGGCGGATTCATCTGTGTTTGATGATTTAAGTATGATATGAGAGCAGATTTGTAGGTTTGATTTTAAATTTGGGTTTGGATCTTGAGAAAAAAAAGGTGGTGGATAAAGGTAGAGAGAGAGAGAGAGAGAGAGAGAGAGAGAGAGAGAGAGTTTAGAGTGAATGGATAAGGTTTGAAAGAAAAAGTGAGATATTTTGAGGTTGACCTATTTATAGGGTCAGCCTATCTCGCGATAGGGTCAAAATATCTCGAGTTATAAACGATTTTACACTCTTGACCCCCGAACTCTGAAAATATTTACAAATCTAAACCCGCGAAATATTTACCCACCAAATTCGAACACTTTAAATATATATAAGATATATTTTTGTAGGGCCGATACTTAATAATATTTGCAATTGGGACCTTGTTTTAAAAACATTTACCTTTTCAAAAGATACATACATTAAAAATTAAAAAATAAGTAAACTTAAAATAAAATTAAAACAAACTAAAAAATAAAATTAAAATTAAAATTAAAAGCTAATACATTTTAAAAAAAATTTAAGATGTAAAACAAAACAAAAGAAAAACTAAAAGTAAAATTAAAATAAAATTGAAATAAAGATGAAATTAATACTATATTAATTACATTAATTTTAAAGTCAATTAATTTTCATGATACAAGGAGTACATATTTTTGATGAGAAAGATCTCGACATGGAATTACATTGATCGATAACGTCCTAGATCACACTTCTATTTGGATGTTATTATGCCAAGAACCCAAAGTCGATTGTAGATATGTTTTGTCCACTTTAAACTTAACAAATATTTTGATGTCAATGTGATATGTTAAGGTATGTATTAAGCACAATACTTATGTGGTCCTCATTTAATCTAACATGTTACAAACTCCATCATACCTCGAGCATAGTTTGTATTTATCAGTATCACCCCGAATTGACTCCGACCCCCTAATGATTGATCAAAACATTTTAAGCATATATAAACTTTTTGCAAACTTTTTCAAACTATAAAGGTTGAACCATTGACTTAATTTCCAAATTGACTTACAAGCCTTCATAGAAAGTGTTTAGGACTTACTTGTTTGCCCCACGTTACGTGGTTATAATATACCCTTTTGTTTTAAAATACATCAACATTGTTGTTGAATTTAAATCCTTTTGAGTATTTTGTAGTTTTTTTGCTTTAATAGTTTTGATTTATTTTAATTTTCAATATTTGAATCTAAAGCAAGAAATTTTTATGGTGCTCAATCACTAACGAAGTTGTGTATGACTGACTAATAACATTTTTGCCTTCATCGATATGACTTATATTGGAGTCGGCAACCGTTCATGATAGTGTAACCACTAGCATAGGCGAGTAATTAAGTTTATATCACTATGACACTTACTTATTTGTCAAGCCTATCTACACATCAAACAATGATCTTATTGGCTTTTGATCTACTCTTTTCATGTGCTAGGATCATTAAAGACAATTTCTTATCATTTTCAAAGGTCGGATCAATATCTCAAAATTTTAGAATTTTTTTATATTATACGACTCCCTTTAAGCAGGAGCTCCCTCTAAGCGAGAGAATATATTTTTGAAACTTTTGGTTTTCTTAACGAAGTTATAAAATATAATAATAAACTATTTTTGGTGAGTCAAGTGACTCAATTTTGTTTTTCTTAATCAAAAAGAAAATCTTTTTGGTGATTAAAGCTAACTCATTTTCTCCCTCTAAAATTGTGATATATTTGAAAAATATTTACAATTTTATATACAAAAAGATTGAAATAAAATTAAAGTAAAATAAGATTAAAATATAAAATAGAATAAAAATAAAAATAAAATAAAATAAAATTTCAAAAATAAAATAAAATAAAAGTAAAATTAAAAAAAAAATAATAATTTTGAACAAATGAGATCATGCCCAATGACTCAACAAGATACAAAAATCGGGCACGATCAAAGGCTTTTGTAAATAGGTCTGCAAATTTGTAGTCAGTACAGACCCTTTTAATGGTAAAAAGTTTCCGGTCGTAACAATCATGAATGAAATGCATTCGGATGTCAATGTGTTTTGTCTTTCAGTGTTGGACCGGGTGTTTAACAGTACAAACTACTGCCTCATTATCACACTTAATGGGGGTATTAGAGAAATTCAAACCATAATCCAGCAGCTGATGTTGGATCCTGATCACTTGAGAACATCAAACAGAGGCGGCAATGTATTCTGCTTCAGCAGTGGAGGTAGACACGGTGACTTGCTTCTTGCATGCCAAGACACCAACCTATCACCCAAGAATTGACATCTACCCGATGTTGACTTTCGATCAAGATTGAATCCCCCATAATCACTATCGGTGTAAGCATGCAATACTATAGGGAAGTCTTCGGGATACCAAAGACCTAAGCAAGGCTTTCCCTTTAGATAACGAAAGATACGCTTTACAACAATTAAGTGGGATTCTTTTGGATTACATTGATATATGGCTCACTGATAGACAGGAAACATGATGTCTGGTCTGCTGGCAGTGAGAAACATCAGGGAGCCGATCATCGATCGATAGAGATGTTGGTCAACTGGAGTCCCCGATGGATCTGGAGCAAGAACAGGTTTGGTAGCCATCAGAGTGAGGAAATGAGTGGAATCCTTGAAGCCAAAATTCTGGACAATGTCACGAACATATTTTTCTTGATGTATTAAAATCACGTCTGCCTTCTGTTCAACTTGAATACCCATAAAGAAAGTCATCTCCCCCAATGAACTCATCTTAAACCGATTTTGCATGACCTCGACAAACTCTCTACACAGTTTATCAGATGTAGATCCAAAGATAATATCGTCAACATACACTTGGACCAAAATCTGATCATACTTCACCTTCTTGATAAAGAGAGTTTGATCGATAACACCTCTTCTATAACCATTCTTTAATAGATGTTCTGCTAGTGTAGCATACCAAGCACGAGGTGCTTGGTGAAGGCCATATGGCGCTTTATCAAGATGGTAAACATAATTTGGACAATCTAGATCCTCAAAACCTGGCAGTTGCTTGACATAGATCTCTATTTCTACTTTTCCATAAAAGAAAGATCTTCACATCCATTTGATAAACTTTGAAATTCATGTATTAAGCGTAGGCTAGAAAAAGACGAATTGCTTCAAGCCTAGCCACAGGTGCATAAGTTTCATCGTAATCAAGACCTTCATGTTGAGAGAAACCTTGCATAACCAATCTTGATTTGTTTCTATAATCACCCCTTTATTATCTTTCTTGTTTCTGAATACCCACTTCGTCCCAATAGGTCTCTTGTTCTCAGCCATCTTGACCAGCCTCCAAACATGAAGCTTCTTGAACTGCAATACCTCTTCTTGCATAACTTCAACCCACTAGTTTTCCTTTAGGGCCACTCTGTAGTTCTTCGGTTCTACCTGTGAAATAAAACAAGCAAAAAGACATTTGTTAATGTTACCGAATTTACTCCTTGTTTGGATGCCAGCAGCTGGAGAACCAATGATGTTCTCTGTGGGATTATTTAGATGGATGGGAATCTGAGGAATATCATCGACAATGGTGACATGCTCTGCTTGGAGATTAACATACAAGTTCTCTATGGGATGGAAAATGCGAGGAACATTAACAAGAACATCAGTGTTTGATATAATTGAGTCAGCTTGATCCACTAGATGTTCTTGAGCAATTTGTGCATCCCAAAGATCTTCACCATATGGGACAATAATGGCATTGATAGGAGTTGATGCGGTGTTGTAAGAATCACCAGTGACATGATCTTCTATGGAAGGAGCAGGTGAACTATTTATTCTAAAGAGGGATATGTGGAAACAGATTCTACCACACTTGGAGCTGCATGAAGGTCTTCTACGAGTTAATTCTGGTATTGTTCCACATTGTTGGCAGAATTAAAGGAGTCATCTGAATTAGAATTAAAGGAGTCATCTGAATTAGTATCAGATACATATTCAACTTCAACCATATCTGTTGAATCAGTTGATTGAGGAACAGGATTGTTAACAACTTGATTATTTTCTGGCAGGGGATCAGGTGGTGGTGCAACAGGTGATACTATTCTGTTGGAAGGCTCAGCAGGTAGTTTCACTTCTGAAAAACTGTTGATAATGGATTGCATCAACAGTAGTTCATGAACAGAAGATGAAACTTGAGTAGATGTAGGTGGTGGAGTATACATGCCACGAAACTGTTTGAACAAGTAATTGTAGTCAAACAACCAGTCGGGACCCGTCCGAGCATCAGTAGGGTTAAGCTCTTGCCAATCAAACTTGAGTAGACGTAGGTGGTGGAGTATACATGCCACGAAACTGTTTGAACAAGTAATTGTAGTCAAACAACCAGTCGGGACCCGTCCGAGCATCAGTAGGGTTAAGCTCTTGCCGATCAAAATTGAATGATTTGAGAATCAGCTTGGTCTTCTTGTTGTAGACATGATAAGCGGTTTTGTTAGCAGCATAACCAATAAAATAACACACATATGCCTTTTCAGCAAATTTTGGATCAAGCTGAGCACCAGTATGAAGCAAGGTGCATGGACATCCAATAGTCTTGAAGTAGTTGACTTGCGGCTTTGTCTTCTAGTAGACTTCATATGGAGTCTTCTTCAAGCGTTTATTGACGATCACACGGTTTTGAATGAAACAAGCAGCATTGATTGCACCACCCCAAAAGAACAAATGAAGTTTGGAGTCTAACAACATTGTTCTAGAAGCTTCAATCAGTGTTCGATTACGACGTTCAGCTACTCCATTTTGTTGCGGAGTATATGGTGCACTGAAGTGGCAGTCTATTCCATTTTAACTGCAGAAGTCATCAATAATTCGGTTGCAAAACTCTGTTCCATTGTCACTTCACGTACATTTCACCTTCTTGTCTGTCTGCCTCTCCACGAGTGTAATGAACTTAATAAAAAACTGGGTGATTTCATCCTTATGCCCTAAAAGGAAAGTCCAGCTGAAATGAGAATAATTATCAGTAATCACAAGAAAATGGGCTTTTCGGCCAATTTCCAATGGATGTATAGGACCAAATAAATCCGTGTGTAACAAATGAAGAATGGAATCTATGGAACTAATCGTCTTGGGCTTGTGAGGGAGCTTGTGTTGCTTGCATTTAGAGCACGAAATACATTTTTCATTGCAAGAGAAAGTTTTAACAGGAAATCCCCTCACATGCTCACCTTTGACCAATTTGTTTAAGTTTTTGAAATTTACATGGCCAAGACGTTTATGCCATAGAGATGATTAGTTCTCCGAGGCCTTATATATTAAACATGAAGCGGTCCTACGTGAACAAGAGCTATTCATATCCAATATATAAGCATCATTATGCCTCGGAGTACGCATCAAAATCCATTCTTCTGGGACTTTGAAACCGGGTTTGAGAATCAAGCATTCATTCTCAGTGAATAATGTGGAGTACTGTCAATCACAAATTTGTGAGACACCTAGCAGATTGTGATTCAATTGCTCCACCAAATTGACGTCAGCAATCGCAGGATCCCATTTGAAAGTCTTCCACGTTTTGTGATGTTACCTCCTACGTCTCCAACGAAAGAAACATGTCCACCATTAAATGATTTAACGTCGAACGGTAAGGACTCGTATTCCATCATGTGTTGGGTGCAACAACTGTCTACCAAATACTGTTGACAGACCTTCTTGACTGACCCTACACACATTAACAATTAATTAGACATGGGTTCCCGAGACTTAGTTGTCTCGGGAAGGTTGACCACTAAGTTACCATCTTTTATTGTTGTGTCGTCAATTATGAAGTTTTGGGATGTGTCAGAATCAGAAGAACAACCCTTAGGAATCCATGCACGTGCAGGTTTCCTGGTTTTGGAAGATTTTCTTGACTGTCTTCTTCTTGGTTTAAAACAAAATCCTCAGATTTCTCAGTCTTTGGATTCCTTTTGTTGTTTCTTCTTTGTGAATTCCTTGACTTTTCAGTCTTGGAATTCCTTTCTACTCTTTCCTTTTTGGTTATCCAAAAAGGTGGTTTACTGGTTTTCTTATTCTTGGATCTCACAAGCATTTCACTGGCAGAACTATCAGATTGATCATTTCTTGTTGTTGAGCTTGGTGTAGCTCTGGAACGGAATTGATTAAACAGACTGTTCATTTCTCGTTGCCTTCTATGCCAGTTCTTGCAATGCCTTGCAAGGTGAGATGGGTTACCACAAACATAACAAAGTCTATTTCTGTTATCCCTATAGAACTCGTAAGAACTATGATACATTGGTTTTGGTGAATAAGGTGATGCATGGAAAGGAACAAACAATTTATGTGATCTATAACACCGATCATCAAAAACATTTTGAGTAGAATGAATTGACATAATATTGTGGATAACAACCATAATGGTTATAATCAAAGTGATTGCATAGTTGAGATGATAAGCTTGACTAGTTGATTGGTAAAAATTGTTTATATGTGGTTGGACGTATTTACTTGAGGTACTAGGTTTTTCATTTTCAAAACAATTTCCTTTAATTTTATCTCCCTCTACTTTAAAATCACTTGATTAACAACTAGATATGTTTGTCTCAACATACACCTTTTCTTGCACATTTCTGTTATTAATCATCTCATCAAAACAATTTCACAATCATTTTCAGAAGAGGAAACATCATTTTCATTCACATCATTAAGAGAAGTGCCAACATCAACACTCTCGCAAAGTACATGATTATTCAAAATGTTTTTCAAAGTATTATTATTACAGACTGGGTTAACAACAAATGATTTTAGATTCACACTTGAATCAAAAAGTGATTTAAAAATCCTTTTATCTCCAAAACCCTTGTTCATTTCCACACACTCAATTTCTTCTACACGACCTGCCGAAGAAGATGAATTACCATTAGGAAAAATTGATGGAATAGTTGGATCATTGGTCTTGGGAATGGCAGGAGTAAATATCTATGGTTTTGGCACATGTCCAATACCATAGACCATTTCATCCTCATGTGGGGGTATTGAAACTAAAGTGAGGAAGGCTAGTATAATTCTCATTAAAAGGAGGTGAAACAACAGTATATCGTAGCCTATACCTGTCTTTTGTTTCACCCCAATCTGTGCCCCAATAATCCCATTAAGCTTATCAGAAGCTAACTCAAATTTGTCAACAGCTATTTTCCTTTGAGCTAAATCTAACTCTAATTTGTCAATTTTAGCATTTAACTCAACAACACGTCTTTCATGGTGTTCAGCTTGGAAACGTTTTTGATTTAGCATAGCCATATCATTATCATGAGTTTTAATCCTAGTGGCATAGATCTTTTCAGTTTTCATAAGATCATCATTCTGACATCTAAGGCTAAGATTTTCATCAATAATGGCAACATTATGAGTTCTATAATGCATAACTTTATCAATACAAGCTTGTGAGAAAAGTTTTGTGTACCTCAGGAATGACATAGGTAGGTGCAGGTGTTTCAGCAGCAGGGCTTGATGAGGTTCTTGCTTCATTGGAGAAGGCCATTTTAGCAAAGGCTAGAGGATTCTTCAGCTCTTCAAATTAGTAATCCTCCAATCTGGTTAAGTTGCTTCAGCTATTCTTCTAATCATAGCCTTTGAGCTCGACTCGAAGTTTCTATTGGCTGAGCTTCCTTGACCAATTCTTGGGATTCTTGACTTCGAGGAGTAACTTGGAACGCGCTTCTTGTCATTTCTTTTAGCACCCTCATTGTCAGACATCTAGGTGATCTTGATGTCATCAACAGCCATCGGTGGATTGGTTCATTCTCTTGCAAAGTGACCCGATTCATTGCAGTTGTAGCAACGCAACTTGTCTTTCTCAAACCCAATGCTCTTCCCATCAGAGTCTCTAAAATAGTTCTTTCCATACTTTTTCATGAAATTAGAGGCTCGGTGAACAGCCACGGCCATCTGGTACTTGGTGTTCATTTTCTTGAGATCCTTCTTGTTGATCTCGGTAAGGTCTCCTTGCTCAAAGGAATGAGGTAGCAACTTTCCTTGCAAAAACTCCTCGTGGTTTGCCATAAAGGCCTAAAACAGTGCCACATTGAAGTCATCAGGTGAAATGGTTTGAGGAGTAGCGTGAGCTTGATTGCTTGTTGGTTTCTTGATCCCATGAGCCTTTAAGGCTTGTGCAATGGCTTTTTCAATGGAATCTTAGAATGAACTTGAACTAGATGGTACTTGAGGTGTAACAGTGGTGTTGAAGATAGAGTTAGCAGTGTGAACAACAGGGTGTGCTTGACTCAGAAATGTTGTGCTTATACCTGATTCGGTAGATATCCCAGCTTGATTGAAAGAACTACTATGATTACCCATCCTTTATTTGCCATCCATTTCAAATGAACTAATAATGAAAGTCAAGTTAGCAAGGTTGGTAATTTGAAGGTTAGTGGTTCTCTTGATTGTGATAACACTACTGTTCTAGGCATATGGAAGGGAGTTAAGCAACTTGTCATTGATTTCTATTTGGTCATAGTCAATTCCAGCACTTTTGATCTTAGTAATCAATGTTTCAAATCTATGAATGAGGTTAGCAACTGATTCTCCTTGTACATGATTGAACATGTTGAATTCACCTTTTAGTATTCCCTTCTTGTTGTTTTGCATCTCAATGCTTCCTTCAAATTTTCTTACCAAAGCATCCCAAAGACCTTTAGTCATGGTTTGGTCTCTCAAAGTTTATGCAATTTCACGTGAGAGGCAAACACTAAGAACACCAAAGGCCTTTTGATCATAACTAAACTTCTTCCTATCAGTATCATCATAAGAAGTTATGGGTGTTGGGTCACGATTTGGTTAGACTGACGCACATCAAAAGACCAAGACATGATCAAGACAAGAGAGAAATAATCTATAAGAGTCGAAGTATTATACAAGATGGAATTTATGGCTTGGAGCATGTAATATCGAAATCCCTATGGATTTCGGTTGGGAAGGGCTAGCAATACATAAATCAAGTTGATTTCTGTTTGGGCTTAGTTGGGCTTGTTCATTGGGCCTCTTGTAAATGGTAACTATATAAAGCATGTTTTATTTGATAATTAGATCAGACGAACTAGATCTCTCTCACACTTTGATAGTCACCATCAATAGAGCAATACCAATTTGTTTAATCTCATGTACCAGACGATTTATAAATATAATCGTGTGCATTTGGAGTATTATTGTGTTTATCATATATTTTATTGTTCTTCTGTTCTCGTTCTTGAATCACCACGGTATTAGGATTCCGCACTAACATTGTGTTTGGGTTGATATCATATTGTAGTGATCCATATTCGGGACATACAAGTGGTATCAGATCCTTTTGAACCTTTCAAGGCTCAGGTTTGATATCAAATGATTCAAGAATTTTGTGTGTCTGGTGATTCATTTTGTTTTTCCGGTGAATATTGCATCGGAGAAGAAGAAGCAGGTTCCTTTTGGTCAAAGATTAAATTATCTTTGGAAATAATTCAAATCCCACTGATTTAGGGATTTAATCGTTACCAAAATCAACTGGTCAAACGAGCTCTTGGGTGTTCTCGGCCAGATCTGCTCGTCCTCAGCCAGAATCAAGGGTTCTCGGCCAAGACTTTCATTTGCTGAACCAGTAATCATCGTTCTCAGCAAAAAACAATCGTTTTTTGCAAAAACCCAGTGTTTTCGGCAAATTTCAAGAGTTTTCGTCCTAGACTTTCATTTGCAGAACAATTAATCATCGTTCTTGGCCAAAAACAATTGTTTTCGGCCAAAACCCAGTGTTTTCGGCCAAGTTCAAGAGTTTCCGGTCCAATCTTTGAGTTCTCGGTCATCTTTGTTCTCGGTCAAGAAAAAGGGTTCTCGGTAAAAAAAATAATATTTTTTCTTGGTGATTTTCGGTGATATTTTTGGCGGGGAAATCAAGAAAATATTTCTTGAACGAAATTTTTCCTAGACAATTCTTTTGAGTGGGACATCTTTCTTGAGAATTTTGGCTATCATATTTTCTGAAAAAATTGGCGGGAAAATCAGAGTAATTACTCAATGGATTCTCCACAAACCTTCTCAATGTTTAGAAGTTCTCTTAATCAGTCTGCTCCCTCACTAGTAGTATCTCAGAGCATGAAGAGTTCGCCTATAGAGGTAGATTCAAATACATTAGCAAATTCCAATATGGTAAGGGAGATGGAAAGGGTCAAATGTGAAAACTACACCCTTAAGAAAAACGAGAAACTGTACAAAGAAAAGATAGATGCACAACATAAGGACATACGTTAACTTCAAAAAAGATTTTATTGTGAAATGTTGTCACCACTTGGATGCTAATAAGCGTATTGCTAAATTAACTGCTGAGTTAGAAGCATTCAAGTTGGAGGTAGAGAAATTAATAAATAAATTTGATAATGCCGAGTTCAACTTCAAGAAGTTTGATGTTTCAAGTGAGGTGGTTGAGAACATAATTAAGAGTCAACTAAAATTTAGAACTCAAAAGTTTGAGGGATTGTGATATGAAAAAGGTGCCTCCTCCTTTTAATCATAACTATACGAGTATGCCTGTAACTGAAGAGGAATAGGCTAGGGAGGAGAACATGAAATATGGTAAACAGGTTCAATCTGAAACTGTTGGATCAGGATCCCTAGAGGAAATCAAACCTAGTCTTCAATGTGTTAACAATCTTGTTGCCTCTACTTAACGTGCTGAAAATGTTGACATTGAGAACTGTTATAGCCAGAATGATGATCTTGAAGAGGTTATGTGTGAAAAGCTTTGCAAGGTTAAAGAAGATCGAAAAAGGGCTAAGAAACCTAAAAAGGTTGACAGTTCACCAGGTGCTTCTAGTGTTAAAAGGCTAAAGTGTTACCAATGTGGCACTCCGGGTCACATAGCCAGAAACTGTGTTCATCGGCTTTACATACCCTATTATGTGAATAATCAAGGGGCTACATTCAAAGGAAAGTCTCGATCTAAGCCGATGAAATGGGTCTCATCTAAAACATCAACGGAAGGGAATTCCAAAGTTAAACCTTCTGATGGTGATTGGAACTTAGCAAAGAAAAATCAGAGAATGAAGGTGTGCTTCGCATGTGGGAATGGTGGGCATATGGAAAAAGAGGTTCCATACCGTACGATGAAAAGGAAGACTATTCAGGTGAAGAGCACTCAAAGTTTCAAGGTTATCACGACATGTTTGCACTCAAATGATTTTAAACATGGTAAAGGGCAATTCTATTTTGCAAAATCAAACAGTGCTAAAAGTGTTGAGAGTTTTATTTCAACAAGTTCAACTCCAAAGTCTGTTCTTTCATGTTTTACTAAACCAAAACAGATTTTGAAAGTTAAGACTCAACAAACCGAACCTGTAAAAACCATATATGCTCTTAGATGATGGTAAAGACATGAGCTTGTTAGTAAATGGTTCAGCGTCTCGAGTCTTTGTATCTATCGTTAATGTATTTGTCTTTTTATTAATGTAATAAAGTATTAATGACATTAATGTAGTTCGTTAAGGTATCATCTAGTTCGTTAAGGGTGTTTAACGAACTAGATCTAAGTTATGTTCCCTCTTGATTCGTTAAGGATGTTTAACGAATCAGGGGGTGATTCGTTAAGTTAAATCGTATTCTATGTATGTAACGAAGTGGATGTTATTTCGTTACGGAATGTGTAACGAACTAGATCCATCTTCTATTTATAGTGGCTTCAGTCCACAGTTTATTTAAGTTTTGAGTTAACAGTAACGAACCTCCGTCCAAATACTCTCTCAAGCTTCATACTAATATTATACACATACTTACAACTAATATATATAACGTATAACATATAATCAAGCGTAACTATGAACTAGATCCGTATTAAAGGTTAATTATATATACATCATATCTGAGATCTGTGTATTGAGTTAACGTGTTCAAACAAGTGGTATCAGAGCTTTCGGTGCTCGTTTACTCTTGATTTGGATGTTAATTTGTATTAGCAGATTGTTAATTGTTATTTTGGTTTAAGTTTATGTTCGAATTACTTTTGGATTGAATTCAGTATAATTTAAGATTTGAAATAGATTGAGTTAATTGGATTTGAGATTGGTTGGATATTGGTACGATTTAGTTATAAGGAATTGAGATTTGGATTAGTTTGGATTGATTTAGTTTGGTTTTGGATTTGGCCGAAAACACGGGATAAGTTTTGGTCAAATTGGTTGTGTTATATGGTTAATTGAGTTACGGGATGATGCGAGTTGGATTCACAATGTGTTTCCGAGTGTTTTGGTAGGTTGATTGTGCGATTTGGTTGTGTATCGAGTGTGTATTACAGATTTGGTATTTGTTTGAATGTTCATTAGTTTCCAGAAATCTGGAAAATATGCGTTTGAAGATTAGAAGATTTGAAGATACAGTTGATTCGTTACCATTTCTTTCCAATTCGTTAAAGTTGTTAGCTAATTCGTTATGATTATTAGCTGATTCGTGAACTAATTCGTTACATAATTCGTTACGTATTCTGATTCGTGTCAATTAATTCGTGTGACACGTGTCTCTCCTTATTAACTGTAATCATAACAACTTTTGCCACGTGGCGATTGTTGTTAGAAGTTTGTTACAACCATTGTAACTAACTGATTCGCTATTAGTTGATTCCCTATCAACTGTAGCTAATTCGTTACGTAAGTCGCTAAGATTACTCTTAGTGATTCGTTAAAGGAAACCATATGTTTCGTGGACCAATTCGTTATAATCTATTTCAGATTCGTTAAAGTTACTGTTTCAGATTCGTTAAATCATTTCTAATTTGTTAGCTGAACAATCTTAACTTCGTTAAGTTTTGATTCGTTACTACTGTTCACAGTTCGTTACTACTGTTCACACTTTGTTAATCTAGTTTTCAATTTTAACCCTTGGAGTTTGAGAAAATTGTCATTTAGCAAACATGGCTGGGATGTATGCACTTGCTTCCCAAAATATGCTTATGCAACAAATGTTTCAACTGGATACCGAGATCGGTTCACATTCGAAATGTCCACATTTAATGAAATTTAGCGATTTCACTAAATGGGAACCCCGTTTCCGTGCTCATTTAGGGTCAGTTCATCCGGATTGTTCGTATTGTTTGGATGAGGTTTACACCGTTCCAATGATTGGGGATGAAACTATCGGGTTTACACCTAAGGCTATTTCTCAATATTCTTAAGAAGAAAGAAAGCATTAAAGATTGAAACAAAAGTTTATTCTACTCTAACCATAGCTTTACCAGAAAATATTTTTCATCAAGTTAATAGCATAAAAATTTGTGCTTCATTATTCCAACATATTCGTATGAGAAGCATGGGCAATACCGCTGAAAGTAAGAAGGTTATGCTTAAGTTTCAGTTCAAAAACTTTAATCTGCTAAAGTGTGAGACTGTTGAAGAAATGACTACAAGGTTTAATCATCTGATAGCAGAGATGGATAAAATGAAGTTGGAAACATCTGAAGTTGATAAGATTGACACTATTAAAAGTGCTTTGCCAAGTTCTTATTCAACGTTCTTGATGGTTTTAAAAGAAAACAATTATTTTTGCAATGTAGATTTGATGGCATCTGAATTCATGCAAAAGATCGAAGCACAAGAATACAATCTTAAATATCAAAAGTCTTCAAAGGAAAATCAAGATCATGCTTTTTATGGTGGAAGTATGCCATTGAGTTCAACCATTTCTCCTATCACTGCATTTCTTACTCCAAATGCAAGTGATAATGCAACAACTATTTATAGTGATCCACGTGCTTGTTTCTACACGGCTGGAAACTCTGGTTCATCTGGTGGTTCTGGTTTATCTGGAGGTTCTGGGAATTCATCACCTTCAAATCAATTCTCATCACAACCAAATGTAAACATCAGGGAGGCTGAACAAAATTTTGCTTTCTTGTCTGCTTTCATCACTTCATATGAGAATCTGGTTAGTAGTAAAATTGCGACGAGCGATTTGACTGATGAAGACTATGAACAAATTGATCCTGATGACTTGGAACTAATGGACTTAAAGTGGAATATGGCTATGATTGTCCGGGAAGTGAAAAAGTTTATGCAAAGAACTGGTAAAGATCTTCCATCTTTGAACAAGAAGTTGGGATTTGATAAATTAAAGGTCAAATGCTATAACTGTCAAGAGTTTGGGCATTTTGCTAAAGAATGTGATAAGCCAAAGAAGGAGTACACTGGTCCTAGAAAGTAAGATCAGACTACATCTGGTAAAAGTTGAAGTGATGTGGGAAAGCCTTCTGGAACTAAACCGTCGTCTTCTGGATCCCAAGCAATGTTATCTAATTTTAATGGAGACGACTGGTCACAACGATTGTTGTGTCATGAAAATCAAGCTAACTTGGTAATGTTTGGATCAAATTCAAGTGGGAGTGAGCTATCGTCTGATGCTGATACTGAGTCTGATTGTGATGATTCATGTGAAAAGCTTCCAACTACGTTTGCTTGCATGGCCAAAATAAATGAGGTTAGTTCTTCCATTTTTGTGTTGAATGTGAGAAATGCAAACCTAAGTTAGATTCCTTGAAAAATCATAATGACAGTTTAGTGAAAGAAATTGCTTCACTAAAGGATACTTATCGACAAGCTCTAGATTCTCAAAAGAAATCTCGAGAGAAGATTGATGCTTTGTCGACAAGTAATCATGATCTAAAAGCTGAGTTATCGGTTAAAATGACTATAAATGATCAAAAGTTTTAAGAAATTTTGAAACATAGATCAAAGATAACCGAGCTTGAAAATGAGGTTCTTGAGTTAAAGAACAGATTGGGCAAATTCAGAAACTCTTCCTTTTTGCTAAACGAAATAATTGAAGTATCTAGTAAGCAAAAAGATTCAAAGAAAGGTATAAGTTTTGTTGAAATTCCACCACCTTTTCAGAATGATTACAAACCAAATCCTTTTGCTAGAAACAAAGAGGATGGATTTGTGAAAGAACCCGTAATTTTAGAAAAATCTAAGCTTGTTAAACCTGTAAATGTTAAAGCCCAATCAACAATTCAAAAACCTCATGTTCAAAGTAACAAAGTCTTTGTTGAAAATGTTGAAAAAGTTATCATTGAGGATGTGTTTGAACATGAGATAATCCATAAAAACAAGAGCATTCCAAGTTCTAATCATATTCTTTGTGAACCTCATGAATTTGAGGAGGCTGTATATGGTTCATACACAACCCAAGTGAAACAAGAAAATCATGTTAAGGTTAAACCAGTGAAGGCTAAGAAACCAGAAAAACCCAAAATTTCTGATGAGGATTTGTTGCATTTCATCAATCCAAATGTCTCTAAGCCATCAACTGATTGTGTGTATAAACTAAAAGGTATTGACACGATGTTCACTGAGAAAGACATTCCAATTAGTATTATCAAACCAGAACTAATTGAAAGTGTTTTTCACAATGATATGTCCAAGATTCAAGATCTTGAACGTCAATATGCTCAAGCTAAAACATCAGCTAAAACATCAGTTGTGAACGACGTCTTGAGCCGATTCAAGATTACTACCGGAAAAATACCTTCTACTCCTCTCCCCGTGGATCACAATTTATCACCGGATGAATTGGAGGATACCGTCGATCCTACTCTATATCGAGCTATGATTGGTTCTTTGATGTACCTTACTGCTTCTCGACCCGATATAATGTTTGTTATTTGTTTATGTGCTAGGTACCAAGCTAGTCCCCGAGTGACTCACCTGGCAGCGGTCAAGCGTATTCTTCAATATCTGAGGGGCAATCCAGACACCGGGTTATGGTACCCCAAGGATGATACTTTTGATCTAACCGCTTATTCTGACTCAGATTATGGAGGATGCAATATTAATTTCAAGTCTACAATAGCAGGATGTCAATTCTTAGGAAGCCGACTTGTTTCCTGGCAGTGTAAGAAGCAGACAACGGTCTTCACTTCAACCGCCGAAGTTGAGTATGTTGCAGCATCGAGTTGTTGTTCCCAGGTTTTGTGGTTACAACAACATCTTCATGACTACGGTTTGAAGTTTCTTACTACTCCCATTTTAATTGATAATTCTGCTGCCATTAGCATCACCAAAAATCTCGTACAACATTCTAAAACGAAACATATCAAAATTCGATATCATTTTATAAGGGATTGTTTTGAAAATAAATTAATTGACCTTGAGAAAGTACATACCGATTTTCAAAAGGCTGATTTATTTACCAAGGCATTTGATAAAACGCATTTTCAATTTTTGCTTGCTTTAAATGGCTTAAAGACCCTTGCTGATATCCTGAAACTAGGATAACTGTCTTTATTTTCAGTTTATTTTTTTCTATCTTCAAATTTTATTTTGGTTTTGGTTTTTAGGGGGTGAAATAGAAAATACAAAAAGATTGTGATTTTCGTTTGTATAGTTAAAATCCAAAAACATTAAAAAATTTAAAAATTAAAAAAGAGTGTGTTTTCATGTCTTTAGTTTTCATGTCTTTATGTTTCAAAATTTGAAAAATCCAAAAACATTTTAAAATTTGAAAAGACAAAAAAATTGTGAAATTCTTTACTTTTATTTATAAGAAAATTTTTGAAAAATTCAAAAAGATTGTATATTTCTCGTTTGTTTAGAAAAATCCGAAAAAGAGAAAAAGATTGTGTTTTTAAGTATGTAAAGGAAAAACCAAAAATATTTTTGCTTACGTTCGCTAAAAAATATGTCAATTACACCTATTTGAAGGACATGTACTTGTATATGTTTGGCCCTGATAATTTCTTGTAAATGTTCGGGATAAACATTCACCTGACAATAGAAAGGAATTGGGGCGTTCGTTATGCGTTTTTACTTATTTTTCTCGCTGAAAACTATGTCGGTTATTTAAGTTTGTGGAGCATGCTTGCATGCATTGGTCCTATTATCTACTTGTAGATTGATAGGATAGCCATTAATCTATAGACTGGAAGTGACTGATGCGATTTTTCATTTTGTTTTTTATGCTCCTCAAAATTTTGAGCTTTTGAAGAAAAAAGAGAAAATGATAGTACATTGATTGTTTGGCCCCATATCCAGTAAGAAATAAGCTTAAAAGACTGAGTGTTTAATCATTGGTGCATTGATAGGTCTTAAACAAGCTGTTAGGGTAATATATGTGATATAAACATAAAGAAAAGCCAAATTGAAAGAGGTGGTAGTCTCTAGCAAAAATTTCGGTGAGGATGGCAGAAATGTAATAACCGGTCATACTCAAGCCTTATAGTTGTTGATCACCCAAAAATATAATAAAGCAAATAACAAGCGTTAGGATTCTGGACACTGTGAGTCTTTATGCGGCTTAATCATCTGGGTATTCATAAACATGAATATTTCACTCGCTTTTAGAGCAAACCCAGAGTCATTAAACTTGATCACTGTTGTACATCGTACAATATAAATTACTGACTTGATCAAAATCCGTTGTTAGTCATACATCTGTTCCTCCCTTGCGCGCGCCTTATTACCGATAAGAAATGGACCCCAGGATACAATGTATGTAAGACGACAGATGGACTCGTGCATACTCACTCATAGTAAATGAAACTTGATGCATTGCTCAAAAGTTCTAAAATATTCAAAATTTTGATCAACACTATAATGGTTTAAGTCAAGTTGGGGTGATTTGGCAAAAATAAAATTAAGCTTGAACCGGGATTAGAGGCTGATAGTTTCTGATATTATGTGCGCTAAATGAACCATTAATCATATCACAAAAATGCTTGAAGGTTTGTTATAAGATTTAACTTGACAACAATATCAATGACCGACTTAACGCCAGTCATAATATCGCTGAAATATAAAACTGAGATGGAAGGGCAATTCAGTCAATATGATTCTCTGCTTAAACTCAACAAAAATCCAAGAATATGTCTTGCTTTTGATAAACCATACAAAAATATTGTCTATTCTATGTTTTTCATTTTCGGATATTTCTTTTGTAAATATTTTACATTTTAATAAGCAAATTTGTTTTAACTTATTCGATTGCTACGGACAACAAAACAGTGCACTAACATTTGTTATTATTTTAAATTATTTTATGTTAGTTGTTTCAAAATGTGAAACATTTTAAGGTATTTGATTATCGGGGCATGGGATCTCGGTAATCCTTTTAAGTTATAATTGGTATTTATTTAATTCTTTAATTTATAAAATATTTAATTCATTTATTCATTCATTTAAATATTTAAATATTAAATTATGGCTAATTCGTTAATTATGAATAACGAATTAGGTCATTCTAACGAATTACATGTTAATTCGTTACTCTAATTCGCTTCCGCACTCTGTAACGAATGACACCTAATTCGTTATGCATAATTTAACGAACAAGATAAGAATAAAATCTATTTCGTTATGACACATGTTACTTTAACCTAACGAATCACCTGATTCGTTAATTCAAAATTCAAACGAATCATCTGATTCGTTACATTAGGAATCGTGTTGAGTCAGTGTATATAGGACGGCGTGCATACGTGTCACACCCCACTTTAGGGCCTAGGCGTGTGACCAATAGTTGGTACCTGTTTTGTAAATACATCAGAGTTGTGGGTTTTATTTCAGCGGAAGTGTTTAATAAAATATTATTACATTCAAACTTATTAATCTCTCGGGTTATAATATCCGTTTGATATTTCAAATACATTTCTTTATAAACATAACTATAACACCAATCTTCTATTTCTTCTTGCTTGTCTGTTCTAACCTTTCTTGTTTCCCTGTAACATGGGTGGGAAAATACGTCAGCACAAAGCTGGTGAATAACGCTGACTCTAAAAATATCTTTTCAATACCTTTGTGAAACCAACAATAATACCTTTGTGACTACTCATTAGGCACCCAACTAAATTGGGATCAAATTACCCTAAGTACCATGTACAATTAATTATATACACAACATCATTTCTTTGAACAGTCCTGTGGACCTTCAGAGGCATGTTGATGATATGCATGGCCTCGGGGAACTCCGAGTCACCATGTATGTTTGGATCCAGACACATGTATACTCTTAATCAGAGTGTCCGTTTCTTATTATTGCAACGCAAAGTTTTAAGGATTCGTAAATCCTATGCAAACATTCAGACTCATTATAAAAGGTTTGGGGGCGTATTCACCTTTTCTGTTCATAATCAGTTTCTGTTACTGATTCCTGTTTTCTGTTTCCTTCTTCTTGCTTTGTTACCTCGGACCTATAGTACGAGAATAATCTTTGTATAAATAACTAGATCAACGATCTAGCTTCAGACCTTTAGTCTGTTTTGTATAGCTTTAACCTTGATAAAATCATTTGTTTATATAAAACATTTGGACCTTTAGTCCCTTTCTTTATTTACCAATTATAGGGTGCGTTTCTTCTTCAGGAAGAAACGTTTATACTGAGTTTCTTCTTCAAGAAGAAACATTGATCAAACTATATTCTTTGAATATTATATTTCTTAATAATAAAGAAATACTATTTAACTATAACCTTCGCATAAGAAAACTTATAGAACTCTTAATCATAATCAAGGTTCGGCTATACTTCCGACTATAGTCTAAGCCATTTATAATAATAATAATATAATAACTTAGGCAGAACCCCTTACCTCGCACGGGTATTCGGAGTTAGACATTCCTAAGTTTATACGGGCAGCACTTCTACTCTATGCACCTCTATCAATCCTTGGCACGCAAATCGAGGCAGCATTTGGTCGCAGGGTCGTGCACGTACTTCGAGACGGAATGTCGGGTTTCTTGAGTGGCACACACTTCTAGGAAAACACCGAGTATTTGGCACGGATTACTAGGCAATGATTGTCGGGTCAGTGGCACGCAAAACCGAGGTAGAGAGAGAATGATTTCTAGAGAGAGTGGCTGTGGGTGTGTGAGAATGAGCCCGTAGCCCCCCTATTTATAGCAAATTTTGGATCCCATTGCGGTATGCGATAGGTCCTACTTCTCCCGCCGTCGTGTACCGCGATGGCTCCTTTCCTGAGGTGACGCCACGTGGCCTGACACGTCTGCCACGTGGTCTGACATGTTCTGCCACATGTCATGGTACGCTGCAACATGTCGCCTGAGTTCGACACGTGTTGATGACTCATCACGGCCCATCGCGGTACGCGATGGCCGTCTCCTTGGACTCATCGCGTAGCGCGATGGGTCCCTGGATATTAATTTTCTTTTTCAGTCCCTCGTCTTTTGCGCCCAACGCCCAACGCCACATTGCGCCCAACGCCCTTCACCATCAAAGTGCGCCATCAAAGCGCCACATTGCGCCCAACGCCCTTCGCCGTCGCCGTTGAAGTCGCCTTCTCCTTCGCCTTCGCCATCGTCCTCACCCGAGCCCGAGCCCGAGCGCAAGCGCGTGCGCGTCGGGTGCTACGCACCCTCCGCTAGGACCACTTGGTGCATGATATTCATAAAAGAATATTACTATGGAAAATCTCTTCCTTATAAAGAGCTTCCATTTCTTTACCACTTTCCATGTGGGATGGATTCCATCTTCCTTATTTATACCTTAGTGGAATGCTTCCACTTTCTTACATCTTCCAATATGGGATGGAATTTCTTTCATGTAAGTAAACTTAACTTAGGAAATATTTTTATTTCCTTATTTTTCTTATATATCCTTATTTAATATTTTCTCATGACTTGTCTTGATATTATTTTTGATCCCTCAACTTTCCTAAGTTGTCAAATTTGGATCGAAATTTTAGGGATGTTACAATACGAACCGCCTTCCTATTCATCTTCTTTTTCCATAGTACTGTTACTCTGTCAAAATTTCCACTGAATTTTCGACATTCTATTCTTGTTGTTTTGATTATACCTCTGTGCTCATAAGGTATAGACGATCAAACCTTTGTGTTTTTCGTCAAAAATGATACAAATTTGATAGGTTAATTATGTTAGTTAGTTACCGTGTTTTCGAGGTTTTTATAAACCTCAATTTGTCTGATCTATACCATGTTCAGTATCTTCATTTTGGTGACATTGTAATCGGAATGGGTTACGAGATCCATGGTGGTCTTTGATCTTGCTTCATGATGATGATTGTGAGCATACCAGATTTCCGATTGCGGATTTGAGTTTTTAATAGTTCTTGGTTAATTTTGACCTTGACCATTTTGAGTCAAAGATTAAGCTGTTTACGGCCATTCGTTATGCTTAGCGAATTAGAACTAATCTGTGTCCAATTCGTTAAGTAATTCAAACGAATTATAATAAGCGAATCAATTTGTCTAACGAATCAGATTGGTATTTGTTAATTATAACGAACTAGAATGTTAGTTCGTTACCTTTCCATAGTAATTCGCTATTTCTTAATTTGTTATTTATTTACCTGATAGCGAATCAGTTGATTCGTTATAATAATGTAACGAATCAGACTGTTTCTTTAACGAATGACATTTCCATTTATTTAATTAAATATTTTAAATTGATTATTGTTCAAATTTACAAAATTATGTTTATATATAATTTTAAATATTACTGATTCTTGTCGTTATTTATTTAGCATTATGGCTGATAACGTGGACCAAGTTCCACCAGTTGCTGATCAACAACAACAACAACAACAAAATCTGCCTTTGCTTCCTTATGATAAGAAACATATTGTGCCTTTGTTGGTACAAATTTTGCTAATGAGAACATCTTTGGAGGGTTATTGGAGTTCCTACGACGTTCCCGTATTCACTATGCAATCACAGCAAATCCTGACGTTCGTTTCAGTATAATTCGTCAATTTTGGAATACGGAAAGGTACATTGAAGTGGAGAATCATATTGTAGCCACAATCAACCAAACTCCGATCATGGTTGATATTGATGTAATCCGACGTGTTCTTCGTTTTGGGGACAACATTGACAATCCGTGTGAGTTTAACAAGGAGTTGATAAAGGGTCTATTTCATCGGGTACTCTATGGTGGCAACATTGAAGACTCTATGTACCACAAGAATGGTTTACGCCCGACCTACAAGTATTTATTACATGTATTGATCCATTGCTTGGGAGGTCGTAAGGGTGGTTATGATGAATGTCGAATCATGTTACAGTCAACATTCATTGCATTGATTCTCGACAAATCGTTCAACTTTTCAGAGATGATTTTCTATCATCTTAAGGTACAGTGTCTTCAAATGGTTCAATAGAAGAAGTTTTTAATGTATCCACGTTTCCTCCAATTAATTATTGAAGACTTGATTCCTAATCTGGCGATCGATCAAGCTATTGTATACGACGTGATGCCACTTGAGAATATGACAGCTGATACTGTTCGGAGGATGAAAGTCTACAGGAAAGATCCTCCTCCGACTAAAAGGTTGATTGGTCATCTGGTAAATCAAGAATATGTATGTCCCAACAATGATCGCTGGATCCATGACGATTCAGATTCCGAGCGTGATGAGGGACCAGGTGGGAATGATGGTGGTAATGATGATGATGATGGTGGTAATGGTGGTGATGGGGACGCGGCTATACTTGAATAACAAGCTGCGGTTGAAGAGGCTTTAGCTGCTACAATTGCCGCTCAACGTAAGAGAAAGGGTAAAGAGTTGGCTACTAAGGGATAAGCTAAGAGACGAGTGTCGGCATGTGTTGGCGTTTCTTTTGGAGTTCAGCCTCCAAGGTCGTCTACTCCTCAACGCTCGGCGTTGCCGCTTACTACTAGCACTCCGGAGCTTACTTTGACGACTACGCTTACTTCAGACCCAAGGCTCGGCATGATTCCACAATCAATCCTATCTACTTTGCCAATGCCTTCTACTGCAACCTCGGTAGTTTTTCCAACACCGATGATGTTGCCTCCACCACCAATGGATATCTCGTTCTTGAGATTGAGTCGGCCATAGGTTCCTGTGCAACCTGTTCCTGCTTCATTTCATGCTATGCCTCCAACTCAGCAGACAAATATATTGTTAAGTCTTCTACATTTATATGAAAATCAAATGTCTGCTGACCATTTGAATCAAGAACGGTTAATGGAGAATCAGAAGAAATTAATGAGCTACGTTTCTTATTGCCAAAAGGAAACGAAAGCTCTTCGTGATATTGTCACGTCTCAGGGGGTGAAGCTGAAAGAACAAGAGGATCTCATTTTGCAACTCACCTGTAAAGACGATGCATTAAAAAAGTTGAAAAATGATGATGAGGATCCTGATGTTTCTGGTGCTGGAGGAAGTGAGCTGAAACAATCTCACGGTTCTTCCTCTGGTGCTGGTACTAGTGGAGTTGGTGACTCGAGAAAGCATATTATTGTTTATCGAGACTATACAGCGGCCAAACCCATTGAGATGATCGAAGCTGACACTGTGATCTTTGTTGATGTATCGGGGGTGGTTAGGAGTGTGGTGAATCGGGATGAGATTGAAGAGGGGCAATTTGTGGAAAAGTCCCTAACACGAGAGCAGATTTCGTTACTGCTTGGGCTGAATGACCATCAATTGACCGTGTTAGAAGCTCAGCCCAATGTCGAGGTCGAGAACGATTAAGAGATCTTAAATGATCCGAACATTCAGATGAACACAGATTTTATTTACGAAGATGAGGAGGTTGAGGTTGAAGATGTTACAGCTGAGGAGTATCCTGATCTATTCCAACACACCAATGTTGATCAGGGTGATCCAGTATTTAATGAAGAAACATTTAAAGCGGCTGAGGATAATTTGGATAAGTTACCAAAGGGCAAGCGTGTGGCTGATACAAGATTTGCTTCACTTGAAAACCCGACCGATGCTGATATTGAAAGGTGGTTTGGGTATCGAAGCAAGAAAACCCTTAAAATTATTGAGGCTTATAGGTATGTTGATCATGAGCAGATGGATGAAGCTGTTGCACGTGCCAAAGCAATTCAGATGACATCATTCAAGGCCGTGTCAAAGGTTCAAGGTGATATCATTTCATGGTTATTTGATCCTGATTTGAAAGTATGCATTGTTAAATGGGAAAAAGGGATTCAATACTATGAGAAGATGATTGATATTCTCTCTTTACCGTTGTGGGATGTTCGTACCCTCGCGTGTAAACCATTCATGAATCGTGGAAGAAGTCGACATGCAGACTGGTTTTATCAACATCTGCTGTTCGAGGTTAATCATGGTTTTAAATTTTTCAAACCACAGGTTCCTACCTGAAAGCATATTAATGAGATTAATCCAAGGATGGGTTGGAGGAAGCTAGTTCTTAAGGTAAAACCGCCAAAGACCATGAAGCGTGTGTCGGTGAAGACGTTGAATCAACATATGTCATTATCATTCAACTGTTGGTACTACAACAACCGAACTAGCGAGGCCGTCATTGTCCTGGGCAAAGGATTGAAGACCGAGTTGATCAAGATCAATGATCCGATGTGGCTTGTTAACTTAACCGAGACCGACAACGACATGCTACACAAGAATAAGATATTGTTCAAGCGCAATGAAGACTATGATCTGGCTATGCAGTTCCAACGCGTTGTGGGTGTATGTTATGAAATGGAATTCATAGTTGCAGAGATTGGCAGTCCAAGCGTTTCAAGTAAAGTAAAGACAAAGAGCTCAAGACGAGGGGGCGTCTGTTAGTACACGGTTCAGTGTCTCGAGTATTTATATCTATCGTTAATGTATTTGTCGTTTTATTAATGTAATAAAGTATTCTTGTCAGGTCCCCGATTTCAGCTGGATCTTACTCAAATCATGCCATAACTCACACAAATTAATGTGCCGACAAGAGAGTTAATGACGGGTTGCTATATTTAGAAAGATCACCGTTTGTTAAAGGCGGAATCAATAACAAACATACGGTTGCTTAATCAATATTCAAAGGTAACCAACACGAACAAGATTCACTCAAAAGATTTCCATTTATATAATATTACTCATACAAACGATAATCTATTTAGGTTTTCTTGAAGGAAGGTTTATCCGTACGAATCCTAGGACAGCCGCCACCCTCAATAATATTCTTTCTTATCCAAAAGGTGTAAAGGCCAGGATTCGCTTGTCCTTCGGCGGCGTGCCCTAAAACATTCTATTTATAGGCCTGCCACCCTAAGACAGCTGTCATTCCTTCTAGAAACCCCAAACATAAATACATATTCAAATTAGATAATCACAAAGTATTCTAAGTGTAAAGCAAGTCTTCCAGGTATGCTTTGTAACAATGTTCATTTCCCCAGTACGCTGTGTACTCTGCCATCCCTCAAGACTTGGTAATATAGAAGTGTGCTTGGATCAGTTTTCGGGTAGACTTTACTAGAGAAGTATTTTACCAAGTAAAATACTCACCGGGTAGACTTCAATCTTCTTGACTTTGCCAGACTTTTCTTTGCTTGAGTTGATGGTCACTTCAACTCCTTTGCTAGAAAATAACTTATTAGCAAAGTGTGCTCGGTAGCACTGTTCCTTGCTTGAGTTGAACTGTGCCTGATGATACTTAAGATATATCAATATTCATCAAGCATGCCTGGACCAATCATCATAATCAATACCTTGCCCGACCTACCAATCACTTGGTTTCTTGAGCTTGGTTAGCCAACAGGTTACTCGGAGATAAACCTTACTCGGCTATAAAGAACTAACTTGCTAGACAAAGTGATCCTTTCCTGGGAGTATACTAACTAGTAGTCCTTACTCAGTAATACACTAATTAGTGAACCCTGCTCGGATAGTCACTTAAGAAGAATTCTTGAAGATAACCTTGCCCGATAGACAAATATCGTATCCGGCAAAGTAAAAGCTTGCTCGGATGTCTAAGGTGTGCCCGGATCCATACTTAGCGAATTCTGAGGAGGTTGAGAAGATTCCAATCTTCCATACGTGTTTTAGAACAAATCTTTGACCAAACAATCTCCCCCTTAGGTCAATTGTTTGACTCAACAATCTCCCCCTAGATTGGAACACCTCAGTTGTCCCAAAACACCTCTAAGGTTACATACACTTAGTCAAAATACAAATCAAATCATAATCAAAGTACATATTCATAACCTAAACAAGTTACATATTCAAAATTATGTCCGAAGACATTACATAGCAAAGCCTATTCTATGAATCTTGTCTCTTCCTTGCATTGTGGGCGGCTTGTCTTCGGTTGACTATTTCTGATGCAGCTTTCATTTTAAAGATATCAAGGATTCGGTAGTGAGTATGACTTTTTGGTATGACTAAATCCCTTATATCCATCAGATCCTCATCATGCAAGTAGGTCAAGTCTTCATCTTTCTTGATAATCCCCAGTACTTTTTCATCAGAGTTTCTCAGCAAGTAATGGTCATCATTTTCTTTATATTCAACTTCAGTTATAATGCCATTTCTTTGTACTGTGTAGTTAGGGCGTGTCATTCTTCTTTCAAGACTTATGCATGTGTTCATGTTTGACACTGGATTCCTGTCTCTAACATTCATCTTGTAGTACCTTTCAGCACTGTCCATTCTTTTCAACTTGTCTGTCCTTCTTGACCTTTGAAGTTGGATTGTTTTCCATCTTCTTTTCTCTTTTAAGAACCAGAATCCCCTGTCACCTTCTTTCTTTAAAAATTTTGAAAGTTCATTCGTTTGTCTCCAGCCATCCTGTTTCTGTTTCTATAATCATACAAATTAAGAGTGGCCATCCTTTCCAGTTGCTCTTCAGTGTATTCATGAAAGTCACTTCTGACAAAAATGTCTCTCAGTTGCCTACTTTCCATAATCACCTTCAGGAACTCAGTTACAGAATCAAAGTAGATTTCTCTTGGAAGATCCATATCAGATTGTGGTCTAATTGTTATTTGTTGTGCAGATCTACTTGACTCACCTCTTCCACATTGTGGATGTCTTCTTGAGATTGGAGGCCTGAATGGAATGGACTTCTTTGGTTTGCAAGGCTCCAAATTAAAGGTTTTGATGTATATTGAAGTTACCATTTCAGGTGGGAGGTTGGCCAGTTCAACAACATCCTGTCTTGCTTGTTCTTTAAGAGCTAGCAACATCTTAGCTATCCCATGACTATTTGACAGTCCTGCAGGAACAAATCTTCCTTCAACAAAGCTTCTAGGGTTATCACCCTCCCTCAAAGCTTTCTCCCAATCAACATTTTGTATATAGAAAAGATCTTTCAAGTCTTGCTTTTCCAAGGCATTGAATGAGGCTTCATCCATCCCCCTTTAATTAATCATTATGCCCCTCAGAATGTTGATCATCTCTTCATTTTCCCAAGGGACAATAGGTTCATCTTCTGGTTCATGTTTGACTTCTTATGGGGTTGGGGTTTCATCTGATCTGACCTGTTCTATCATTTTCTCCCTCAAAGTCTGAATTCTTCTTTTCTTTGCCTGAGGTTCATCAGATGGTTCAGATTGTTTGGTAGACTTCTCAGTTTGTGCCCTTTTCAGTTTTTCTTTTCTTTTTAACCTGTTGTATTGTCTTGCACAGATTCTCTTGACAGGCTTTCTACAACATCAGGCTTCAACCCTCTTTCCAGTAGGTAACCACACATACCTCCATACTTCCTCTTCAAGGCTTCAGTCTTTTCAATCTCATTATTTTCTTTGACAATTTTTTCTTTTACTTTCTCTCTTTCACTGTTGTAGAGTTCTTGAAGCTGGTCAAAGTTGAAGTGTGTCAAGTCCTTCTCTGAATAGTTATGTTTTCTTAGATATTCTCTGTATTTCTGACTATCTCTGTTCTTTTCTTCCATCTTTTTCTTGAAACCATCCCTCTCTTTGTCCAGTTTCTTTTGCAACTGATCATCATCCAGATCAGCCAAAGTTTCAAAACTTATTCCATACCTTCTCAGCTTCACAATTAATGGATGTTTCCTTTTGGCTTCCCTCATACTCAACTCAATGTTTGCTCTTTGTTCACCAGTCATTGTGACTTGTGGGGACACAACATTAGCAGCATCATTACCTTTTCCATCATTGTCATCATCATTATCATCAGATTCATCAGACTCATCCTCCTCCTCAGTTGAATCATTAACTGCATCTATTTTGGGTTCATCTGAAGGTGGATGTTCTGAGTTTGGATCACTTACAACAGGAACATCAGGAACACCTGGGATTTTTACTCCTGACAACAATGTTTGTAGTGGGACTGCCCTGATTGGACTATCTTCATCATTAGGAGTTTCCACATAACACTTGTTCTTTGCATCCCATTTTCCTTTCTTGGTTTTCAGATCCTCCCTCATGCCTTGATCAGTGGCTTTTCTCTTTCCAGAATATGTCTTTTCAAATCTTCCCACATTTTCATGTATTCTAGAGGCTTTAGCCAACATCTTTTCTATTGATTCTTCATTTTTCTTTTCAGGTTTCTTCTCAGGCTCCTGTTGAGATTTCTTTTCAGGTTGACTTTGGGGTTGAAACATACTGACCACCATAGCCAAGGAATTATCCACTTCCTCAACTCTTTTCATCTTAATCAGAGCTTCTATAGCAATCTGATACTCAGCCACATCTTCATTTATCATTTTGGCCACATTGGATTGAGAGATCAATACTTCCTGCTCTGCCAATTCTTGAGGAGTCAAGGTTTGGGCCAGTATCTCCTTATCTCTTGTTTCTCTCATAATATTTTCATGTTCTCTCAAGGAAGCAGCAGAAGCTTTAGCATCATCTCTAAACAAGATGTCTTTCATTGGATTTGCCTCAACCGGATCTTCTTCAATAACTTTTGCTTTTCCTTTGTCCATTCTTTTCTGTACTTCTTCCTCATCCTCAGATTGTTGATATTCATCAATTTGATTTTCAAGGGTTTCTAACTCTGAATCATGCTCTACTCTCTTGGAGCTCTCAGGTTGTTCAGGTTCAGTGAATATTAGCTCCTCAGTAGCAGCATCTTCCTCATTTATTACATCAGGTTGAATGTCAGTTAAGACATCAGTTTCTTCTTCAATATCATTCATATTCTCTTCATCATTTGTCTTTTCAATTCAACCTTCTGTCTCCTCATCATTTCTCACTTCATCATCCTCCTCTCTCCACTCAACATTCACAATATCATCATTTAATATCATCATTTACATCATAATCTTGTTCTCCAACATTAGATTTATCAGCTTCATAATCTATCTCTTCAATTCTCCTCTCCTCACTATCCTCATCCTCACTATCATAAACATTCAAAATCAATTCCAAAGCATCCACAGTTTCAACACTTGTATCCATCTCCTTCTCAGTTTCAACATTTTCAACAGAGTCAGTTGGCATCTTTTCATTCTCTCCCTGTTTTGGGGCAGCTGAGGTCTTCTCAACCTCCTGCCCCAGGGATTTAATCTTCATTTCAGCTCTGACCAACTTCTCTATGAACATGACGTTCTCATTGGTCACCTCCTCATTCCTTCTCTTCAATTCAGCATTTTCTAACACATTAAATCCAGATTTCTTTGAAATAAGTCTGTGTAAGTGAGTGGTGTTGTAGGTGGTGATGTAGAGAGTGATTCATGTTCAGGTTATTCTTGGTTTGTGGTGTGAGTTTGGAATATGGATAGTGGTGGTGATTGTGTTGTTGGGGATACATGAGATGATGTTTCAGGTTGGGATTGGCTTAGGGTGTGGGGTGGGGATTGAGTGGTTTGATGTGGTGGAGTTTGTGGTGGTGAAGGTATAATGGGTTGTTCAATGAGTGGTGGTGATTGTGGTGATGTTGGAATGTGTTGTTCTAGTTGCTCAGGTTGCTCCCCCTGATCATGTGCACAAACAGTCATGGCTCCTCCAGCCCCTCCTTCATCTCCATCATCAGCATTGTTCTCTCCATCCGAGTCATCACTATCACTTCCAGAAACATCTTCCCATTCTTCCTCCTCTGAGCTTAACTCAGGCACTGGCATCACATTCAAGTCATGGTCCAACAATTATGGCAAGATCTCAAATGGGACATTTGAGTCAAATCTATTGGCAACACCTGGATTTTTAATTCTTCTATATGTGTCTGGATTTTACAATAGGTGTGTAATACAAATAGTGGGTAGATCTTGTAATTCACTGTTGAAGATTATCTGTAGGAATCTTGGGTATTGCAAGAATCTATTCACCTCAGGCTTCTTCAAATTTGATACCAAACCTTCAAAGATCATCTTTGAAAAATTGAATGGCAAATTATATATAATCCCCATAGTGGCATTTGCTAAATCATGACTCATCAGAGTTCATGATCCTTTTCGTGGAGCAAACCCCTGTATCACATGATGAATAAGAAATCTATACAGCATAGGGAACATCCCTTTTTGAAACTTTCCATCATGTAGAGTTCCCTGATAACCCATCGTCTCTTCAAATATCCTCATCAGGTGTGCTGTATTGAAGTTTATTGGGTTATGATCATCATCATTCAACCTCAAACATCTTCTAATCATTCTTTCTGTCACTTTAATTTCATGGCTTGCGACTGTTGTTTCGATCCTTTTCCCATTAATGTCATCAACAAATCTTGCAGATCTCCAGAAATCTAGTGAATGATTTCTGTAGATGATTGGGCATTCTGTGAAAGCAAATCTGACATTTGATCGAGCCATCCATGTAATCATTCTCGCCATCGGCTCGTTGTCAGGTGTGACTTGCAAGAGTGCACACATATTATGCTTCTTCTCAAAGAAGTATTTGGGTTGTTCTTCTTCTTCTGCCATACTGAACAACACAATCAAACATATTCAAAGTGAAATTAGTCATAAAGTTCAGTACTTTAAGTAATTTCAAGGTATAAAACTGAAGAAGAAAAATAGAAATATCATCAAGAACCTGTTCTTCGATAAGTTTATAACCTAAACACAAAAAAGAGTATTAGTAATCAGATACATAATCAAAGCCCATTTTAGTCTAATCGTGATTGGAAAACACATTATAATTGCTACCGAGTCGGAATTAGAGGGCTAATTAAAATTAGGGTTTGGATTAATAATGAATGCGATAAGTCGGTTTAGGTTTCTTTGTGAGTAAGCAGTTGCAGTGGAAGGAGAGAGGGAAGTGTAATGTTGAAAAATTTTGCCTAAATCCCTCTTATATACCTTTTGAAAGTGGGTTTTAAATGCTTTTTGTCGTTTAGTGAATTATTAGCTGTCAAACAGTAACATTATCCACTTGATATATTAAAAACATTTTTATCTTTTAAGTTTAGAAAACCTTACTCGGAAAAGTAGGTCTTTGCAAAGTCTACTCGGTATACTTCCACTTACACAAAGCTTACCCGATAAAATAAAACATCAAACCTTTCTTGGTAAAATTTTCATGATTAGATTTACAAAGTTTGCCCGATCCATTCCTTTTACAAACCATGCTTGGTTAAGCTAAGTAATTTAAATTCAAGACATTATGAAGAAAGCTTATCCGAAATACCGTATTTCTTGAGAAATTAATCACAAGGCAAATAATCAAGTATAAACTAACAAATAAACATCTTTACTAGGAATCAATTAAGATACCCATATTAATTTCTTAATTTTTAAATTAAAAGATCAATCTATCATAAACCCTAATGGAATAATAAACATATTCAATCAAGCATATTAAAAACATATTTAATCAAGCATACTTGGAAGCATAGTGTGCCCGAGCAACCTTTACAATCTTTAATGTGCCCGAACAACCTTCTTATGCAAAGTATACCCGAATAACTTTTCTAAAGTACATAGTGTGCCCGGAAAAGATCTTTTAGCAGACAGTGTACTTGGAAAGTCAAGTTTTGAAATTACCAAGTATATTGAGGGAACAAAAGTGTATCCGAAATATAAAGTGTGCCCGGAAAGCAAGGTTTGCCCGGAAGCACTTGTAATCTCAAAGAAAATATAAACACAAATATCACAGAGCATGCTAGGAATGAAATTAAAACACAAAAACAATTAAGTGTGCTATAGTCTAAAATTTCAAAGAGATTGCCCGAAAAACCTATGTTAGCATTAAGCTTACTAGGATACACATATTCATTCATCGGATATGCTTGAGTACTAGACTAAACAGTTTAGTCTACCCGAGAGACTTCAACATATCAAACCATACCCGAAAATGTCAAACTTAAATCCTGGAAAGGTTAACAAACCTTTCCTAACAACCTATTCACACAAATCACAAAGCTTACTCGGTGTACTAACCTAAGTTCACAGAGTTTTCTTGGAATAGCAATCAGCATATAAAATGCAAAGCTTTCCCGGAACAAGAATTTCTTGTTTAAAAGCTAGCTATAACGCATAATGATCTCAAGACTTCAAGCTTGCTCAGGAAATTAGTACAACAGTGTACTCTACCCGGGAAGTGTAAACACTTCAAAGCATGCCCGAAAATCATAAACCTAGTCAAAAATGACTAAGCTTGCCCGGAAAGGTCATAAAGCATCAAACCTTACCCGAAAATACATATTCAAACATATTCAATTGTTTTATGCTCGGAAAGGTTATAAAACATCAAACCTTACCCGAACTTACATATTCAACCTATTAAAGGCAAAATACAACACTTTTTGACTTAAACCACTTGTCAAAATATATTTTTCATTAAAGACCATAGTTTAAGAGCAAATGGTGCATTTAGAGATCAAATTTCAGTTGTATTTCTCTTCAAAATAGTTTGTTCCAATTTCTGAAAAGATCTCAAGAATGGGATCATATTGACTAAGTAGCTTTCTCAATACTTCATTCTCAGCATTATTATGACAACATAGATAGGTTAACAGCAGGTATAAACTTAGCATGAATTTCATTTCTTTGGTGATATGATTAAGGTTCATTTAGTAGCATAATGCATTAATGGTCAACACTGTGCTATGATGCCTCATATCTCTTCTTAAATCTTATTTGGCTTTCCCCAGATCACCCCAATTTGACTCCAACTTCCTGTATTTGGTCAAAAATTGTTTTTGTTTTTGTATGACAGAACTTATTGGATCTTTTTGTAATTTTTTTTTTGAATTTTCAAACATATATAGAGGTTGAACATTGGACTTACAATTAAATAATAAGCCTTTCATTCAAGATGAGACAGATTTTGTCAACATCTTTGTAGTTCTTAGTTGTAACCCTCTTGTTTGATAAAATATTTAAATTACTTATCAACTTTTGGTTGATTTATTCATTCTTCCCCTTGTTTTTGATATTTTCTCAAATTTTCTAACACATGTTCTTTGTCATATTTAAAGATGTTTCATTTTTGGTTGACCAAATAACAACAGGCTTGTGTATGACTGGGTAATCACTTTTCTGTCTATCATGTGGAGAGATTTATCTTGAGACATGCAAAGACAACTATGTATCTCCACATAAAGATTAGCATATTCATTATGTTTATATCACCTTAGATTTTACATCATCATGGGAAAGCAACCATACATGTTAATGACTATACTAAGGTCCTTTTAGCCTATTAAATCCATAAGATTGGCTAAGTAGTCAATGTACTATCATTTCCCAAATTAATAGTTTAGTATTCAGTCATCACAATTTCTCTTAATTGTCAGGCAAATGGCTATCCTGTTTGAACAAAAGTGGTCAACAAGACCAAACATACATGTGAATATATGTCCTTTCAAAGTCAGAGCTATTGACATAGTTTTAAGTGAAGGAATAAGAAACAAGTTATAATTTCCCCAAATGCATTCAGTTTTTAGGTCAATGGCTATCCTATGAATCTGTTAGAGATTTAAGGACCAAACATACACAAGTGCATGTCCTTTCAACTGGGCAAATGATATAATTTTCAGCAAGAATAACTACTTGAGACTTTCCCTTAAAAATCCTTCTCTTAAGCTTCTTTAAAGCTTGAACTGAATAATCTTATCATATCTCCACACCATTAATCAACTTGCTCATGTTTTGACCAAAATAAAGTATTTATGCAAAATTCATTAGTAAACTTCATTTTCATCACTTAATTTTGACATAAGACTCATTTTGACATAAACAGTTGTAACATAATCAAATCTTAATCAAACATAACATTATCAAGACAAGCAAACCATACCAACATTCAAGATTTAGCCTATCCTAATAACATCAAATGATCAGATAAAGCACATATTCAAGCAATTAAGCAGTGATGTCAGATAAGCTTACTTTAACAAGTAAACTATAACAAGAACACTCACTCTAACATCACAAATTCACATCAACTGATAAACATGCAAACCTATCAATCAAACAATCATGTCTAATTTTGCACAAATAATCAGTTAAAGCACATAACAGTTTACATATTCAGCAACATAATCAAGTATATTCACTAAACATTCATTATGTGTGACCTCTAGCAGGATAATTAGTTTGCACATAGAGGTACACAACTAGGCACACAGCCTTAATAAGATTTCATCAGAGTTGATCATTCCCAGGGCTTTAAGAAGAAAGTTGAACCTGGTTCTATCAAGTGGTTTGGTGAATAGGTCAGCCAGATTGTCACTTGTATCAACTCTTTGCATTTCAATCAAACCTTTTTCACTGCAGTCTCTTATGAAGTGATGTCTGATTTTAATGTGCTTAGTTTTAGAATGTTGAACTGGATTCTTAACAGTAATATATGAAGCAGTGTTGTCAATAAGTATAGGGGTATTCAAAAAATTCAAACCGTAGTCCAGCATCTGGTTTTGAATCCATAGAACTTGTGCACAGCAGGTAGATGCAGCAACATATTCAGCTTCTGCAGTAGAGATTGAGACAGTAGTCTGCTTTTTGCATTGCCATGACACTAGCCTTTCACCCAAAAATTGGCATCCTCCTGAGGTTGACTTTCTGCTCATGTTACAGCCATCATAATCACTGTCTGTATAGGCAATCAGTTCAAAAGATTGGTTCTTTGGATACCAAATCCCTAAGTCTGGTCTTCCCTTCAAATATCTGAATATTCTTTTAACAGCATTCATGTGGGAGACCTTTGGACTTGATTGGAATGTTGCACACACACACACAGCAAACATGATATCTGGTCTTGTTGCAGTCAGATACATCAGAGATCCAATTTTGGCTCTATATTCATGTTCATCTACAGGCTCCCCTTTTCATCTGCAATCATCTTTTCTTTGGTGTCCATTGGATTTGAAACAGTTTTGTACTCATGACAGTTGAACTTGTTCAAGATGTCCTGCACATATTTATTTTGGTGAATGAAGATCCCTTCAGCCTTCTGTTGAACTTGTAATCCAAGAAAGAAGTTCATTTCTCCCATAGAACTCATGCTGTATTTGGACTTCATTACCCCTTCAAACTCCATGCACATTTGTTCATTTGTAGATCCAAAGATGATGTCATCCACATACACTTGTAACAGAAGCAAATCTGATCCCTTTCTTTTGTAGAAGAGTGTCTTGTCAATGGATCCTCTTGTCAATGTCATCCACATACACTTGTAACAGCTCATCATACCAAGCTCTAGGAGCTTGATGCAATCCATATAGGGCTTTTTTCAACTTATACACCCTTTTTGGATACAAAGGATCCTCAAAACCTGGAGGTTGAGCTACATACACCTCTTCATCAATCTTTCCATTTAGGAATGCAGACTTAACATCAAGCTGGAACACCTTAATGTTCTTTGAGGCAGCATATGCAAGAAAGATCCTGATAGCTTCAAGTCTTGCAACAGGTGCAAAGACTTCCTCAAAGTCTATTCCTTCTTCTTGAAGACATCCCAGTGCTACAAGTCTTGATTTATTCTTAATCACCAAACCCCTCTCATCCCTTTTGTTTCTAAAAACCCATTTTGTTCCTATTGCATATCTGTCTATTGGCCTATCAACAAGATCCCACGCATGTAGATCTCTGAACTGTGCCAGTTCCTCCTGCATTGCTTCCACCCAACTATTGTCATTTAGTGCTTAAGCAATGTTCTTTGGCTCTATTTGAGATAGGAAACAGGAGTAAAGACAGATGTTTGCAATTTCAGAATGACTTCTTGTGACTCTTTCATGCAAATCTCCAGTGATATTTTCAGAAGGATGATTCTTTTTCACATAAGGAGTTTGTACAATCATATCTGTAGACAAATTTGTGTCAAGATTTGTTTCATTGAGATCTGGTTCTTCAATGATCAAATTAGTTTCTGCATCATGAAATTCTGGTGCTTCATCATTATGTTGTCCTGAAGTAGATGCACCATTGTTTTCTAAATTCAATCTTGGAAACAGATCTTGAAATCTTTCAGTAGATGCAGCTTCTTCTTCAATTAACAGGTTACTTGTGTCTCCCTCATTCTGAACTTGATCATTCTATACATCTCGATTGTCTTGATTGATCTCAGTATGATCATGTTCAGGACTGTGATTGTTTTCTTGATTATTTTCTTGAACTTGTTCAACAATATCACATGAAGAATTCTTCACAAAAGTATATTCCTTTTCTTTTCTAGCAACCTTCTTCCATAATTCTTCCAAGTCAAATGTTTTCTTCTTTTTCTCTTCAATTACACTGGTCTTATAGAAAGATTCATCAAAGTCTTCAGGATAAATCTTGAAGGACCTTATCAACTTTTCATGATCAAACAGCCATGCTGCACCATCAACTGTATTGAATTGATTCTCATTAAAGATGATGTCAGATGATTCTATAACACTCAGATGGTCTTTCACATATACTCTGTACGCTTTTGAGTGTATAGAGTATCCAACAAAGAAACAATCTAGTGATTTTGTTTGAAACTTGTTCAAATAATCTCTCGTGTTGAGAAGAAAACATTTACATCCAAAGGGCTTGAAAAACTTGACATAAGGCTTTCTGTTGTGGAATATTTCATATGGAGTTTTGTTATGTCTTTTGTTGACAAGTGCCCTGTTCTGAACATAGCAGGCTGTATTTATGGCTTCAGCTAAAAAAGTAACAGGTAAATTAGCATCTGCTAACATGGTTCTTGCAGCTTCAATCAGAGTTCTATTTCTTCATTCTGCAACACCATTTTGTTCAGGAATTCTAGGAGCTGAGAATTGTTGAATGATTCTTTTTGCTGTATAAAATTCTTGCAAAACTCCATTCTTGAACTCTGTACCATTGTCACTTCTCATTATTTTAACCTTCTTATTCAATTTGTTCTCAATCATTGTTACACAACCCTTAATCAACTCTGCAGTCTCATCCTTGGTACTTAGGAAATAAACCCAAGTATATCTTGAATAGTCATCAATGATCACAAGACAATATCTTTTCTTTCCTATACTTGGCACACTCACAGGACCAAAGATATCCATGTGAAGTAATTAAAGTACTTGATCAATTGAGTTGATGAGCTTTGGCTTATGAGTAGATTTTTGTTGTTTTCCCTTTTGGCATGAATTACAATGATCTTCCAATTTGAACTCTCTTGTAGGTAAGCCTATTACATGCTCACCTTTGACAAGTCTATTCATGTTCTTTAAGTTCACATGGCAAAGTTTTCTATGCCACAATTTTGATTCATTTTCAGTGGCTTTGGAAACAAAACATGCACCCCCTCTTGAAACAGCTTCTTTAATATTCAATTCATATAAGTTGCCATTTCTTGGTTCCATAATCATAATCATTTCAGGTGGAATTACAAATTCAGGTTTTAGAATGAAACATTGGGAATCATCAAAACTGACTTTGTTATCACACATTTGTGATATACTCAGTATATTATATCAAATACCTTCAACATGAAATACATTATCAAATGAGACTTTTCCATTTGTTAAGATTCCTTTCCCTACAATCTTTCCACCATTCTCATCACTTCCAAATGCTACAGGACCTTCAAACTTTTCTTCATAATTGACAAGAGATCTCTTGTCACAAGTCATGTGCCTAGAACAACCACAATCCATATATCATATGTCATTCAGAGGAGTGGATTGTTCCTACACATAAGAAATAGTTTGATTAGTTAAGTGATGAAGTGCAAGCAATATCAACTTGCAGCTCATCAGATTCAGTTTTAGAAGCAGCTTGGGAAGTGAGTGTTTTTGGTTCAGTTTCATGAATGGCTTCTATATTGTCTGAATTGTCCGTTTCATAACTACACTCTCTTGGAGTTTTAACAAATGAGGTTGAGCCTAGACAGTCTTCTGATGCAGTGTCACACTCCTTCACTACATAGTCTTTCTTTTTCAGAGTAGTCTCTCACATCAGGAACTGTCTCAACCTTCGTTTCAGCTTTAGATTTCCAAAGGAATCCTTCAGGCTCAAATCCATGTTTCATCAGAAAGTTTTCATCACCAGTGAGTTCTGTTGGTTTCTTTCTAGGAAATGCATCTCTTCTTCTTGTCTTCTCACTGCTTGATGATCCTTGAGAACTATCAGATTTGACAGATTGAGTATCCCTTTTAGGGATTATTCTCAAGGGTTGAGAGTTCTTTTTAACATTTCTCTCATGCTTCACAGGAGATTTACCCCTTTGAGCTTGCTTAGTCGCATGTTTCTTGGCTTTCATTGAAGGCTTTTGGCTTGCTTTCTTCAGAACTTCCTTTTCACAAGCTTTTCCCTTTCCCAGGTATTCATCATACTTTTGCTTGTACACAACAAAGTCTTGTCCATACTTTATTTCATCTGGGACATGAAAGGGCTTGAATTTTAGTCTTTCATTACAGGAGTCTGTATGATGACCATACTCATCACACTTCTTGCACCAAACCGTTCCTTTGTATTTCTCATGTTCTTTTTCTTTCTTGAATCTTTCACTTGGTCTGGGTTCTTTGACTCCAATGGTCTACTGATTCTTTAGACTATCAAAGTTGATTGAGAAAGGGACAAACTCCTCAATCTTGATGTCTTGTCTTTCAGTCTTGCTCTTTACAAACACAATTTTTTTGCAAATTCAGTTGTTCTTCATCTTGATTCTCTCTATGTCTTGATTTCCTCTTTTCATATTCTTCCATTGTTTCCACTTCTTCAATATCAAGGACTTCATGATTAGGGAAATAGGATAAACAGGGATAAAGTTTTCAACATCCACATTTTCTTTTACCCTATTTTTTTTTTCTGCTTTATCCTTTCCAATACTTCTTGGCTTGGAGGCCTTACAGCATTGTAATTTACCTTCTTCTTTTCACATATGTCAAAGGACACATGTTCTTTCTTTGTTCTTTCATTCTGTTTCTTCATTCTTGATGTGAAAGGTGGATACATTGGAAATTTGTCAATAGATTCTGGTTTCTTGAAATTTCTTCCTCTTTCAGCAGCTTTGATTTCCTCATCAGTGATTTGATCACTTAAATCACTCAAGTCATCTTGATTCAAATCAATTGAATCAAAGTCATCTTTAGAGACTTGAACTCCAATTGACTTTTCTTCTTTCACATCTTTCTTCACAACAAACTCTCCTTCTTCACTCACCTCAACATTCTTATACAAATCCACAAGTTCTTCTTTGTCTTGAAAGACATCTTTGAATTGTTGTAGATATGCATTTCTCTTCTCTTTATCAACTTTTGGCATAAAGTTGTTATTGAAAGGTGGTGGTACTGCTTTGTACTTGTCTTCTTCCTTAACTTGGTTTAGAATTCCATAGATGTTTCCAGTGAGACCAAGTTCTTCAAGAATTCATTATCAGCTTGCAGTTTTTTGTTCTGCACCTTCTCTTCTATAATCATTTTCTTCAACCCATCTATTTCAGTTGTGAATCTTTTCTGAGCTCTATAACTTTTTATACAATCTTCTTCCAAACTTTTCATTCTTTCTTCACTCACCAGTTCACTTGCCTCATATGCATTGATGATACTTTGTTTCTTAAAACACTCACTTTCCAGCTTGCCTACTTTCATTTTCAAATCATTGATAACTTCAATTAAATCAATAGTAGGAGCAGAATGTACCTGAAATGATGATCCAGTTTCTTTCTCAATTATGGCCATGAATGCCACATTTGCTTTCTTGATATCATCTGCAATGTCTTCTTCATGATTGCTCCAATCAAAGTTACCTTCATGCTGTGTTGTTACAACTACATTTCCTTGACTTCTGATCTGATTTTGATTGGCTGGAATAGTGTTGTTTGGAATATTTTGAAGGTTTTGATTGTTGTTTCTCTGAAAACCTTGATTCTGAGTCACTCCTTGATCATGATTGTTCATTTGAGGTTGGAAGTTGTTGTTGGGATTGTTGAAGTTGGGATTATAATTGTTGTTGGGATTGTTGTTAAAGTTGTTGTTGAAGTTGTTGGTGTTGGGTCTCTGCTGATATTGGTGCTGCTGTTGATATTGAGGCTGCTGATTTCTTGGTTGGGTTTGAAATTGGTTCAATTGGAAGTTTCTTGGCATGTTACATTCTCTTGCAAAATGACCAGGCTGTTGACAATTATAGCAAATGGCTTTTGACTTGTCAAAACCAATTCTTTCACCTGGTCCTGATAGGAGTGACCTACCAGTCTTGTTATATAACCTTTTTCTTCTAAGAGCCAACATAGCTGCTTGCCACTTCAAATCGATGTCCTCCAATTCATCAGCATCTATCTACTCAAGATCATCTTGTACCACACTTGTGTGAATTAAATTTTTTGCAACAAATGCATTATATGACTCAGTAAACATTGAAAGCAAGGCCTGTGTTTCACTGCCTTGACCATTTCCACCACTAGTGTGAGGTACATTCCCACTTGCCATAGAGGCAGAATCAGTGTCATAAATCAGCTGCACATTGAATCTTTGCTGGTTTCCATGATTACTTGTGCTACCACCAACAAATGATTTTGGAGTATCAGAATTATGTTCAACAGGTTCTTCAATGATAGGGATCTGCTATTGATTCTTGGTAGTCAAGTTACCCATAGGTGCAATCAATGCATTTGAAACATTGAAGCAGGGTCTTTCCTCCTTAATCATCTCATTCTCTATCATCTCTATTTCTGCAGCTTGAAGAAAGCACACTACATCATCCAATTTCAAGTCATTGAAGTTGTGTTTCTGAAGGATGAATTTGCAAGAAGTGTACCATTCCTTTTGCATAGAGTTGAGCAGCTTGGTATTAAGATCAAAGTCAGTCATGACATAGTTTGTGGTTCTGAGATCATTCACTATTGCTAAGAACCTCTCCAGAATAGACTTCAACCTTTCTCCTTCTTTATACTTAAATCTTTCTAGCTGCTGCTTCAATCTCTGCTTCTTGATGTTTTTAAGTTCAACATTTCCCTCAAACATTTCAAGTATTGCATCATACATTTCCTTGGCAGTGGCATGATGTGCAACTTTGGTAAGTATCTCCCAAGACAGACCTAGCTTCGACATAGCTAAAGCCTTGTCATCTACTTTTCTCATCCTTTCTCTTACAGCAGCAGTTGCTGCTGGATTAGCACCTTCCTCAACATTGCCTTGTGGACCATTTCGGACGGAGTTCCACATATCAACATCATTATAGCATACGGCTGCTTCAAACAAGACCTTCCATTTTGTGAAATTTTCCTGTCCATACAGTCTAGGAATCTTGTTAGTAGACACTTCTTGTTCCTCGTAACCAGACATTTTGAGAAATCAAAAGTAGTTTCTTTGTAAAAACAGAATTCAAAAATAATCAGATCTGAAAAACCGGTTGTTCAGATCTGAGTTGTCTGATGCAATTAGAACAAAATTTATATGTAAAAATTAGAACTTTAAATAGAATAAGGAAGAGAAAACACCAAATGATTGTAGATCTGGAAGAAAAATGAAGAACAGAGCTGCTGGCATCACTTTTCAATGGAACAGTGGTCTGCTTACGTCATCTTTCTTCAAATCTTCAATCAGCAACAATCTTTCCAAAATAGCAGCATAGAGCTCTGATACCACTTGTCAGGTCCCCGATTTCAGCTGGATCTTACTCAAATCATGCCATAATGTTGGTGCATAAATGTCAGTAGTTCATATGTCTAGTGTCTGTAATCGAGTCTGTAATATTGTTTATGTATTTGTTTGTTTAATGCGAAGTTGTTGACAAGTTCGCTTAGGCGAACTTGTTAACCAAGCGAAGTTGTTAACAAGTTCGCGTAGGCGAACTTGTTGAACAAGCGAAGTTATGGACAACTTCGCCTGAGGCGAAGTTGTCGTGTATTTATATAGGTTACGGATTGTTGGTTAGAAAGAGTTTGAGTTCGTGTAATTCAGTGAGTCAAGTGACGTGAGATCGAGAGTCTGTAACTGTGATTATATCACGTGTTGAGTTATTAATATAACGTGTGTTTGTTCGTATCGTATTCGTGTGTTCGTGTGTTTGTGTTCTACGTCCGTAACGATCTACACAGGGATTCCGCACCTGTGTATATCGGGATATCTCGTGTGATCCGTCCAGGGAACCTACAATTGGTATCAGAGCTTTTGCTCGATTGTGTGGTTCGGGATATTCACGCGGGTGTAGAATTTGTCCCGTTTCGACTATTCACGGGACGAGTTTTTGGTGTTTTTGCTCATTCTGGCCTCCTACCAGTGTGTTCAAGCCTTTAAACCGTCAAAAACTTCGTTAAAATCCGATTTTCAGATCTGCAGAAAGTTTGAGTTCGTCAGGCGAAGTTGCTGTTCATCAGGCGAAGTTGCCGTCAGGATACGTAGGGTTTCGGCGAAGATATAAGGAGAAGCGAAGTTATTTACAACTTCGCCTACCTCCTCAATTTCACCTAACTCAGCGAAGTTCTCCTCAAGTTCGCCTAGCTCAGCGAATTTTTCTTCAAGTTCGCCTACTTTCTAAGTTCGCTTACCCTAAGCGAAGTTATTCTCAACTTCGCCCAGTCACGCGAATTTAAGAAAGATCCAGCGAAGTTATTACTTAAGCGAAGTTATCCTTAACTTCGCCTACAGTACTGTTCAAAGGAAATTTTAATAACTTCGCCTACTCAGAATTTTTCGGGTTTCTTAGTCTTCAAGAAGGATGTCGTCGATCAACATTTCGGAGCTTGTAAAGATGGAAGTTGAAGCGGGGTCAGCTACAAAGGACCCAAGGTTGCTGAAGGGAACCGATTTTTTCGCGTGGAAGGATCGGTTCAGACAATACGTTAAGTACCAGGATGCGAAGATGTGGGTATGCATCCAAGATGCATATATTCCACCAGTCATGGAGTATGAGGGTCGAGACCAAATCAAGAAATACAGTAAAATGGAAGAGGAGGAGAAAAAGATGTATGAAGCCGAAAGCAAGGCCCATGCTGCAATCACAATGGCTCTTCCACAGGAGATCCTCCATACATTCAGAAAGTATACATCTGCTAGAGAGCTTTGGGAAGCTCTTGAAAACAGATTTGAAGGAATGTAGGTATTCGGGCTTCAAAGATAAAGTTGCTCAAAACTCAATTTTCAGTCTTTAAGTACTTGAAGAACGAATCTCTTGATGATATTATCACTCGATATTATCATCTAATGACTGAATTGAGTAACTACTCCATTTCCTACCGAGAAGAAGAGATTGTGGAAAAGCTTCTCGATGCCCTCCCACCAAAATGGGAGATGTATAATGTGCTGATGAGGGAAGACAAGGACTTCCCTACTTATGATCTTGAAACCACTGTCAACAAGCTTAGAACTTTTGAGCTTAATATGGTCAGAAAAGAGACATCTATGGATCAGGTTCAAGATCCAGGCATGTAAGGTGCTAAAGTAAACTCAAATTCAAGTTCAAAGACTGATTCTGCCGCCTACTACTCGAAGGGCGAGTCATGTGCCAAGTCTTCACAGGAGGGGCATGTGTCAGTAAACTCAAATGGGGATGTTTGCTTTGTAGCCGGTGGATCAAGTGGTACTCAACAGACAGCAAGCAAGATTAGTGGATCTTCAAGTTCCTCAAGCAATAATTACTCTAAGATGCCAATGAGCGTCAAATCTGCTGAGGAGCAGTTTGGCCTCTATGCTTCGTTTATTGCTTCATATGAAAACTATATTCAAGGTAAGGTTGTTGATCCAGCGATGCTGGATGAAGACTATGACCAGATCGATGCTGATGATCTGGAGGAAATGGATTTACAATGGCAGATGGCCATGATAGTGAGGAGAGTGAAGAAGTTTATGAGAAAGACGGGGAGAAAGTTTGTTGGTGGCAGGCCAGGGTTCGACAAGTCTAAGGTGAGGTGCTATAACTGTCAACAAAACGGGCACTTTGCCAAAGAGTGCAAAAACGAGCGAGTTGAACGTGTTCTAGGCCGGTCTGCACAGCACACTGGGAGTAGTAAAGAAGTCAATGCCATGATGTCCAGAGAAACAGGTGAACACAACTAGAACCTGCATTCGAATGAAACTAGTGAGCAGGCAAATATGGCTAAGGTTGAGAATGAAGAATGTGAGAAGATTACCGGAGAAGAGAAAGCTACTGGTAAGGAAAAAGCTTTCATGGCAGATAGCAATGATCAACTCTCCGAGGTAAGTTCTAAACCTGTTTGTACTAAATGTGAGAATTTGTCTGAGCATCTTGCTACCATAACTGATCAGTATGTTCGTTTAGATGCTGAATTTAAAACTCTTAAAGAAGATCATCACTTTATGAAAGCAAGAGAAAACAGTTTCAAAGTTAAGATAAAAGCGTGTGAAAAAGATGTTAAACGCTTAAAAACAAAACTTACTGAAAAAATTGAAGTAATTGATCTAAGTTATGAGGTTTTAGAAGAAAAGACTAAACTGATTGCTGAACGAGAAAAGCATATTGCTGACCACCAGGTGAAAGTGGTGGAACTGAACCGAAAACTTGAGCAGTTCAGAAATTCCTCAGCTATTCTTTATCACCTTGTTAGTGATCAAGATTCCTCTGCGAAGAGGGGAGGAATTGGTTATCACGAGGTTCCACCACCTTATAACAACAATTATACTTATAACCCTAGTGTTCAGAAATCTGTGGATTTTGAAGTTCCTCAGACAGTTCCAATCAAGGTTACGAGTAAAGAACCAAATGTTAGTAGTGGCGAAACGAGTTCGCCTGTTTCAAGTGTGAAAATTTCTGTTACGAGTCCAGTCTCATCAGATTCGGATAAGTTGTCCGAATCGGGTAAGACAAAAGAGAAGGTAGTGTTACCCACTGGTGGAGAAAAAGATAAAACCTATAAAAAGAGTACTCCACTCAACCCGTACGTCCCACCTTATGTGAGACAAACGGCCGGTAACACAGCCTCGACATCCAAAACAACCTTTGAAAAGAAAATGGAGCATAGGTGTTGTTTTAGGTGTAATAAGTTAGGACATCTTGTTGCAGATTGCCCTCTGACGCCGAAATTCAGAGGTGTGAGGCCTATTAAAACTGAGTGTAAGCCTAATGGTAATTTTAATACTGCTAAAAATGAAAACCCTTCAAAGTTCCGAAATGTAACTAATTCAGGTTTTCACAGAAACAAACCTCAGTTTAACAATGCTAATAACCAAACCACAAGATATAATACTTTCAATATACATAGGTTTGGAAGGCCTCACACTCAATTTCCAAGGAGATTTCCTAATAGGACTGACAGGAATTATCCAGATGCTAACTTTGGAAAGCAGAAGTACGGGATATATAGATCCAAGACCAATTGGTCTTGGGTTCCTAGATTCTAATCCTTTGCTTTATTGTGCAGGAACAGTTGAACAGGGCTGCCCACAGTCTTTGGATTGTAGATAGCGGCTGTTCCCGGCACATGACGGGTAACAAATACTTGTTGCACGACTTAAAACCTGTTCAAGGAGCGAGAGTTAGCTTTGCCGGTGAAAGTGGAGGCAGAATTACTGGAAAAGGAACGGTGTCCAATGGAAAAATGACTCTTGAGAATGTGAACTTTGTAGAAGAGTTGAAGCACAATCTGCTGAGTGTGTCGCAGATTTGTGATAAGGAGTGCACTGTTCATTTCACGAAGAATGAGGCGATCGTGTTGAAGCCTGGTTTTCAGATACCAGACAAGTGGATAGTGATGAAAGCTCCACGTGATACAAATACTTATGTAATGGATATGAGGTCTACTGAAATGGCCACGGAAGAATCATGTTTAATGACGAAAGCAAGCGAATCGGAATCCGAACTGTGGCACAGGAGGATGGGGCACATTCATCTTCGGAAGATGAACCACATTGTCAGGAATGGACTTGTGATGGGCGTTCCCTTGAAAAGTTTTAACTTTGAAGACAAATGTATAGCATGCAAGAAGGGAAAGCAACACAAGAAATCCCATTTCACCAAGAAGGTCAACTCTATTGCCAGTACTCTAGAACTGCTTCACATGGATCTCTTCGGTCCCGTGTATGCAAAAAGTCTAGGAGGTACTTCTTACTGCTTGGTGATCACTGATGACTACTCGCGATATTCGTGGGTATATTTTCTGAAATCGAAAGATGAGACGGCTCAAATGGTGAAGAATTTGATTACCAAAGTTGAGAACGTCATGGGTAAAACAGTTAAGTTCATCAGGAGTGACAATGGAACGGAGTTCAAGAATTTTGAGATGGAGATCTTCTGTCTTCAGAAAGGAATTGAACACCAATACAGCGCTCCGTATACTCCGCAACAGAATGGAGTGGCTGAAAGGAAGAACCGAACTTTAATTGAAGGAGCCAGAACCATGCTGGCAGATTCGAAGCTTCCTGTGATGTTCTGGGCTGAAGCAGTTGCTACAGCCTGCTATGTTCTGAATAGAGTGTTAACTGTTAAGAGACTTGGTAAAACGTGTTACGAGCTTATGCATGGAAGGAAGCCCAACTTGAGTGGTCTTGAACCATTCGGGTCCCCTTGTTCGATCTTGAAGACAAATTATAAATTTGGCGAAGTAGCCGATGAAGGAATCTTAGTCGGTTATGTTGTTGGTACTCCCAACAGACGTGTCTTCAATACTTCGACTTGCAAGGTGGAGGTGATGTGTAACACCGACATCACAAGTTACCAACCGCCAAAACCAAGCAATGGACCTGCTGAGCTTTTCGACTATGTTAAGCTTTTTAAGTCTTTTAACATACCGGAGTTGGAAATTTCTGAAGAAGAAGAAAGAGTTGCGACGAAGATGATACTTGATGAGGAAGAAAATCTATTGCAAAGACAGCTGATTGATAAATGTCAACCTTCCTCATCAAACTCTATCGGTACCCCTGCTGCCTCGACTGAAGAAGAATTTATCAATCATTTTCACTCTCAGCATGAAACAACCATTGACGAGCTCTCTTCTAACTTGGAAGACAATTTGCATGTCGGTTCTGTTCCGACCACGAGAATTCATAAAGATCACCCTTTGGATAATGTGATTGGTGATGTGTACTCAGGTGTACAAACGAGAAGTATCTTGAATGAACACACCTGTGTTTATACAAGCATTAAAAAGACAGGAATAATCAATGAATGCCTGTACACCTGCTTTATAAGCCAGATTGAACCGAAGAATTATCAAATGGCTTTAAAGGACAGCTCGTGGGTCGAAGCCATGCAAGAAGAGTTGGCTCAATTCGAGAAGATGGAAGTTTGGACTTTGGTTGAAAAACCAAAGAATGTGCATGCGATAGGCACAAAATGGGTGTTTAAGTGCAAGAGAGATGATAAGGGGATTATTATAAGAAACAAGGCGAGGCTAGTCGTTAAAGGTTTTAATCAACAAGAGGGGATTGATTATAACGAAGTGTTCGCTCCTGTCGCCAGGTTGGAAGCCATAAGATTGTTTTTAGCGTTTGCTGCTTATGAAAATATGAAGGTGTTTCAGCTAGATGTGAAGAGTGCGTTTTTGAATGGGAAAGTTGACGAGGTTGTGTATGTTGAGCAACCTCCGGGTTTTCCTGACCCAGACTTTCCAGATCACGTGTACAGGTTGAGCAAGGCGTTGTATGGATTACATCAGGCACCTCGTGCCTGGTATTCAACTTTATCGGATTACTTGCTCGAGAATGGTTTTGAAAGAGGGAGAATTGATAGCACGTTGTTCTTCAAAAGGGATGGAAGCGACTTCCTGCTGGTACAAGTCTACGTGGATGACATTATATTTGCTGCGTCAAAAGTCTCCATGTGTCAGGAGTTTGAAGCCGTCATGAAGAAAAGGTTTGAAATGAGTGCTATGGGTGAACTAACTTTCTTTCTAGGATTGCAGGTTGATCAGAAGAAGGACGGGATGTTCATTCATCAAACGAAGTATGTTCATGATGTGCTCAAGCGCTTCAAGATGGAGGACAGTTCTCCATATGATACTCCAATCTGCGTCAATCACAAATTGGGTGCTGAAGTAGACGGTGATGCAGATGTGGACCCAACTCAATATCGGGCAATAATAGGTTATTTAATGTACTTAACTGCATCTAGGCCTGATATAATGTTTGTTGTTTGTCTTTGTGCACGTTTTCAGGCAAATCCAAAAGAATCTCATTTGCAGAGTGCAAAGAGGATACTGCGGTATCTCAAGGGTAAGCCGAAGCTGGGGTTGTGGTACCCGAGAGGAGGAGACTTGGAGCTGGTCGCTTACACAGATTCTGATTATGGAGGGTGCAATCAGAGTCGGAAGTCAACAACTGGAGGATGTCAGTTTCTTGGTGGCAGATTGGTGTCGTGGCAATGCAAGAAGCAGACTTCAGTCGCAATTTCAACCTGTGAGGCAGAATACAAGGCAGCATCCAACTGCTGCTCTCAGTTTCTTTGGATTCAACAACAGTTGCGCGACTATGGTCTTAATTTCTTACTTACTCCTATTTGCATTGATAACACAGCAGCTATCTCAGTAACTAACAATCCCGTGAAACATAGTAAAACTAAACATATTGACATACGTCATCATTTCATACGGGATTGTGCTGAGAAGAAACTGATTGTTCTTGAAAAGGTGGATACGCTTGATAATTTCGCTGATTTATATACTAAAGCGTTTGACAAATCCAGATTTCAAAACCTTATTGAACTGAATGGGATGATCAATCCCGAGTAACCATGCTTTTCTTGTAGTTAAAAAAAAATGTCACTAATCGCTTAAAAATATGTCGGTTACATCAGTTTGAAGGACTTGTCTTCGGATATGTTTTGGTCCTCATTTTCTACGTGTAGATTTTGAGGATAGCCATTAACCAGATTACTGATAGTGACCAGGGCGGTTTATGATGAGTTTTTCATTCTTTCGCTTAAAATTAGTCGATCATAATTAGTTAGAAGGACACATACTACTATGTGGTCGGTCCAGCTGATCCATTGGATCTTGGGGATAGCCGTTTACCTGAAGACTTTGAATCGATCGGGGCGATAGAATTCAAAATTTACTGGGAAATGAAATTATTTTTCAAGTCTGTTACTTCTTAAGAAGTTCGTTGGCTATGTTTAACAGAAAATTGATCCAACCTTGGAAAATGATAGATATACTAATTCTGTGTGCTTAGCTAGTGAAGTTATTAGGCTTAAAAGGCTTTAGGACAGTCATTGTATGTCATGGTAACTTTTTATGGTGCGTAAAAGTAGACGTGATACAAACTAAATCTACTTGATTTTACGTGGAAACTCCTTAAGAGTTTTGCATGTCTTCATATATATCTTTCCGAATGATAGGCATAAAAGCGATTACCCAGTCATACACGAGCCCATGTGTGTTCTGATTCCCGTGAAGATAGCGTCTCAAGATACTGCAGTGATCCAGATTCGGGACTTGCAGTTAATTTCTACTTTGAAGTCTATGTTAATTCGAGTTATTTAAAAAAAAAAAAAAAAAATTTGAAACATTTTAGAAATGACAAAATATCAAGACTTCTCAATCTTAGAGTAAGAAGAAAAACGGGAACCAGAAGAAGAGTACTTACAAAATCAGACACTATGGGTCGAAGTCAATTCGGGGTGACTTGGGGAAAGCCAAATACGCTTTGAGAATAGATAGGAGGCATCAAAATCTCTGAGTTGTTGCTCACTTAAATTTTGAGGCTTAATCGAACCTAACTCGTATCACATAAACGATGAAAACCACTTTAAGTTATACCTGCTTACAACCTGTCTCTATATGTCATAATACAGCTAAACACGGATCTATGTGCCAGTCACGTAGTTAGTATGATTCCTGTTCGGATCTTTTCTATAATGTGGTAGTCCCTAACTAGACTGAAATTTGATCCCTTATACTTTAAACTTTTAAAGTTTTTGTACTTAGATAGTTTTATGATTTTTTAACTGGTTACTTAGAATTGATAATGTCATTTATTTCTTAAAAGGAAGTTTTAAAGAGTTAATTGAAAAATGTTCAAATTATAAGGTTTAATTTTGTAAATATATAGGCGATGTTGTTGAACAGGCGAAGTTGTGGATAACTTCGCCTAGGCGAAGTTATCCGTAACTTCGCCTGTATAACAGATCCCCTATATAAAGAATACTTAGAGTCAAACTGTTCATTATTCAGTGAACTTATATCATCCGTTTACACAGCGAACTTATACTGATCCTACTTGTTATCTTGTTCTTCGATTTCAAACCGATCTAAAGGTTGTTTGGATTCTTTTATCAAATGTTATATGTTCTTTGATTAATCTAAGGTTGTTTCGACAACCGGGTAATAACCTCGGACGATCGACCATTAAACCCTATTTCAAAACTCGTTTTCACGTGGTCATGTAGAAACTGATCGTCAACCTATTGTTAAAAGCTTGAGTTTAAAAGTCCTCAATCGTCAAAGTTAATCGAAACACCGGTTTTCCGGATTTCGATTAACCTTACTGTCGCCGTTTCAGATTCAGGCGAAGTTAAGGTTTAGGCAAAGTTATCCGTAACTTCGCCTGGAGCTTAAATTCGCCTGAGGCGAAGTTATCCGTTCAACTTCGCCTGAAACTTAAATTCGCCTGAGGCGATGTTGTGGTGAGGCGAACTTAAAGATGAAGCGAAGTTGCTCCCAACTTCGCTCCAACTTTAACTTCGCCTGGAACCTTTTTAACTTAATAATTTTTAGTCGAACTTAAAGCTGAAGCGAAGTTGTTCCCAACTTCGCCCAAACTTTAACTTCGCCTATACAGTCTTTATCACAACTTCGCTCATGGTAATAAGCGAACTTGTGTTATGCTTTAATGTTTATCTAACTTGGTTCGCTTGTTGCAGAGATGGCTGCTGTTGCTGGTGCTGGAGGTGCAGGAGGAGACGACGGTGACAATCAGAGGCAATTTTTCCCGGGTCACAATATGTACATCACCCTTGACCCGGAAGCGAGCGGCGTTGAGGATTACCGCGAGATTATTACTTTCCTCATACGATCGAGGATTTTTCATGCTATCACGAACACTCTACCGATATCCTTACCAAATATCGAAGACTTTTGGCAGACGGTAGAATACGATTGTCGTGTTGAACCCCCGGTCATGCGAGCGACTGTGAACAATCAACAGGTTCAGTTCAATTCTGAACAGATTCGGGTGGCGTTACGGTTTGGAGAAGAGACGAGGGACGATCCAACTGAGTTTGTGGCTCCGTTTCGTGATGGAGCGTTTCTCCGAATGGGCTATTCTGGTCCATTAGGCGATTCACAGAGACGAAAGGGTTTTCTACTTGGTCAGTGGCGCTTCCTTATGCACGTCATGATAGTTTGCATGTCAGGAAGGAAGGCGGGCACTGACGGTATGGGTGCGACCATGCAGTCCGCAATGACTGCACTGACTTACAATAAACGCTATAGTTTTAGTCAGATGGTCTTTTACGAGATTGACAGACAGAGAAGGGCGATGGCTCGGGAGCGGTTCATTATGTATCCACGTTTCATCCAGATGATATTGAACCATGTGGCTCCGAATCTACCTCAGAGACGACCGATCAGATACGTGGAATCTGTGAGCAAACGTATCTTTGCTCAATGCCGCACTTCGAGTGCGAGGAGCAACCCTGAACGTCGTCCAAGGCATACTCCACTGTTTGGGTTTTTAATCAACCCAGAGTATGTTTCTGCTGGTGGGGACGAGTTCAGAGATCCTCAACCGCGACAGGCAAGAGCAACTCAAGCTGCACCTGCTGTGCCTGTTGTGTCGGCTGCAGAGGATATAGATCTTGATGCTGTCTTTGGAGGTCAAGGTTATGTTGATATGGATCAAGTTGATACACATGCAGAGGTGCAGGTCTCTGCTGCACAAGGTTCGGGTGTGAGTGTTACTAGAGCAGCTACGTCGATGGCTGACTCAGATTTGGATGAGATCATGAATGAGGGGAGACGGTTGATGGTGTCTCGAGAGAGAATGTTTGGGAAAAGAAAGAGAACGGAGGATGAGGATGAGTCAGAAGAGGAAGAAGATATACATAAGCTGATACGACGTTCAAAACGGGAAAGGACAGGTGCTGGTATGGGAGCTGGAGAGACTTCAAGGATGGTACGTTTTGCTCCGGCCTCACTGTCTGGTATGTCTATCGTTCCTACTTCTGTACAGGTTACAAGTACAAGCGCTGCGGTTGTTTCCGTGGTGGCTACATCATCTGCTGGCATTCCATCTACCACTATCATCCAGACGTCGACTCCGGAGATTGTGTCTCTACCACCTCCAACGCTTACTCAGTCGGTGGTAGCTGCACGATTTGTAGAGTCAACGGTCGTCACTACTGCAGGGTTATCAGGTATGGTACCACCTGCGGTTACGCCTGCTTCTGATGTCTCGCCTACGCCTATAGCAGACTCAGAGAGAATAGCTTCACTAGAGCGGATCGTGGCAGAGCAATCGAAGACTATTCAACGCCTAGTAGAAGCAAATCAACTACAGTCATCCCTCCTGGTTGAGCATGGGAAAATTATAGATGCCTTGAAGGAGTTCTTGGCATCTCAGGGGGAGATGAGCTGTAAAGGCGACGAGCTCAGGACGAAGAAGAGAAACGACAGAGACGATGATCCCAATGCATCGAAAGATGCAGGTGGTGAGCTGCCAAGAACTTCTCAAGCTCTTGGTACTTCCACAGCTGAGGGGGAGTCTGCCGACGCGGCTGGTGGTTCTGGTGGTGATGATGTGGTGTTGGTTGATGATGACGTGACTGATGCGTTGAGGGAACTTGACGATGATATGTTCAGTGACGATGTGTTATTTGATGAAGATGTGCTGCCGAGTGATGTGATTGAGAAGATCGGTGAGCAGATTGAGATTGAGAATGAGATTGAGGAAGGAGAGATAGTAGAGGAAAATGTCGAACATGACATTCAAGAGGTTGAGAAGGCCGATGTAGGTGATCAGACGGCAGTTGAAGATACTGAATGGGAAGAGCAGCCGAGGTGGAAGGAAGGATACGCTCAATGGTTCGTCAAAACGAAGAAACCGGCAGTCCCTACCATGTTCAAAAAGAGTTACAATATTAAGGGCTATGCTGAAGCAAAGAAAGGGATTATATGCTGGATTTATGATGAGCAGTTGCGGCTCTTCGTGATTAAACGATATGATGGAGTTCAGTACCTTAGAAGAATGTTGAGATCGTTAAACACACTGCCTGAATGTGAGGTTGAAGACTTAGCCAGATTGGGGTTGATCAATCGAAGTGATGATAATATGGCTAGAGTCATAGGGAAAATCGTATGGAAAGAGAGCATAAAGGAAAAGAAGTTTGAGCTGTTGAAACCACAGAAAGGGAAACTTGTTGAAGACAAGGATAGAGGTTTGAGAGCTGATGGAAAGCCTTGGATGGTTATGAAGTATAAACCAATCCGGTGCCTTAAAGAAGTACCGATGAAGCTTATGCCCAAGGATGTGCTCAAAGACCTAAAGTGGTGGTTCGTTGATTGTGAGACAGCGGAGGCAGTGATGGAAGATGAGGATGAACAAGAGATCCTAAGAGTTTACGATCCGATGCATCTTGTTAACTTATCGCAAGCTGATCTGAAGGTGCTTAACGAGAAGAAAATCTTTTATATTCCAGCTTGGAAGGACGAAGCAAGAAAGTATCAACGAGTTGTGTCGGTGTGTGTTAGAGAAGGAGTGCACGCTTGAAGTTACAGGATTACGAGACAAGAGCTGAAAGATCAAGATATGAAGCTACTGCCAAGGGGGAGTCTGTTGGTGCATAAATGTCAGTAGTTCATATGTCTAGTGTCTGTAATCGAGTCTGTAATATTGTTTATGTATTTGTTTGTTTAATGCGAAGTTGTTGACAAGTTCGCTTAGGCGAACTTGTTAACCGAGCGAAGTTGTTAACAAGTTCGCCTAGGCGAACTTGTTGAACAAGCGAAGTTATGGACAACTTCGCCTGAGGCGAAGTTGTCGTGTATTTATATAGGTTACGGATTGTTGGTTAGAAAGAGTTTGAGTTCGTGTAATTCAGTGAGTCAAGTGACGTGAGATCGAGAGTCTGTAACTGTGATTATATCACGTGTTGAGTTATTAATATAACGTGTGTTTGTTCGTATCGTATTCGTGTGTTTGTGTGTTTGTGTTCTACGTCCGTAACGATCTACACAGGGATTCCGCACCTGTGTATATCGGGATATCTCGTGTGATCCGTCCAGGGAACCTACACATAACTCACACAAATTAATGTGCCGACAAGAGAGTTAATGACATGTTGCAATATTTCGAAAGATCACCGTTTGTTAAAGGCGGAATCAATAACAAACATACGGTTGCTTAATCAATATTCAAAGGTAACCAACACGTCGAACAAGATTCACTCAAAAGAATTCCATTTATATAATATTACTCATGCAAACGATAATCTATTTAGGGTTTCTTGAATGAAGGTTTATCCGTACGAATCCTAGGACAGTCGTCACCCTTAATATATTCTTTCTTATCCAAAAGGTGTAAAGGCCGGGATTCTCTTGTCCTTAGGCGGCGTGCCCTAAAACATTCTATTTATAGGCCTGCCACCCTAAGACAGCTGTCATTCCTTCTAGAAACCCCAAACATAAATACATATTCAAATTAGATAATCACAAAGTATTCTAAGTATAAAACAAGTCTTCCGGGTATGCTTTATAACAATGTTCATTTCCATAGTACGCTGTGTACTCTGCCATCCCTCAAGACTTGGTAACATAGAAGTGTGCTTGGATCAGTTTCCGGGTAGACTATACTAGAGAAGTATTTTACCAAGTAAAATACTCACCGGGTAGACTTCAATCTTCTTGACTTTTCCAGACTTTGCCCGACAAACCCTTACGAGCAACCTTGTTCTTCAATGGTCCCTTCAACTCCTTTGCTAGAAAATAACTTATTAGCAAAGTGTGCTCGGTAGCACTGTTCCTTGCTTGAGTTGAACTGTGCCTGATGATACGTAAGATATATCAATATTCATCAAGCATGCATGGACCAATCATTATTATCAATACCTTGCCCGGTCTACCAATCACTTGGTTTCTTGAGCTTGGTTAGCCAAGAGGTTACTCGGAGATAAACCTTACTCGGCTATGAAGAACTAACTTGCTAGACAAAGTGATCCTTGCCCTGGAGTATACTAAGTAGTAGTCCTTACTCGGTAATACACTAATTAGTGAACCCTGTTCGGATAGTCACTTAAGAAGAAATCTTGAAGATAACCTTGCCCGATAGACAAAATATCGTACCCGGCTAAGTAAAAGCTTGCTCGGATGTCTAAGGTGTGCCCGGATCCATACTTAGCGAATTCTGACGAGGTTGAGAAGATTCCAATCTTCCATATGTCTTTTAGAACAAATCTTTGACCAAACAATCTCCCCCTTAGGTCAATTGTTTGACTCAACAATTAATGACATTAATGTAGTTCGTTAAGGTATCATCTAGTTCGTTAAGGGTGTTTAATGAACTAGATCTAAGTTATGTTCCCTCCTGATTCGTTAAGGATGTTTTACGAATCAGGGGGTGATTCGTTAAGTTAAATCGTATTCTATGTTTGTAACGAAGTGGATGCTAGTTCATTACGGAATGTGTAACGAACTAGATCCATCTTCTATTTATAGTGGCTTCAGTCCACTCTTTATTTAAGTTTTGAGTTAACAGTAACGAACCTCTGTCTAAATACTCTCTCAAGCTTCATACTAATATTATACACATACTTACAACTAATATATATAACGTACAATATATAATCAAGCGTAATTATGAACTAGATCCGTATTAAAGGTTAATTATATATACATCAGATTTGAGATCTGTGTATTGATTTAACGTGTTCAAACAGAGTTGGCAAGAGGTCACATGTGTTGATGCTCAAGGGAATCCCAGGACATTCATGACTTGGGTCCGTATGTCCAACTGATCACTATGCGTGCAGGAACAACCATAAAATCAATGTTTATTAAATGGGTTGTTCCAGACACATGAAGTTGTTGATCATGTCTGAGTAAAGATTCTGAAAGTTTTGAAAGTATCAGTCTAGGGGGGAGATTGTTGGGTCTCGATTTGGTTAGAATGACGCATATCAAAAGACCACGACATGATCAAGACAAGAGAGAAATAATCTAGAAGAGTCGAAGTGTTATACAAGATGGATTTTATGGCTTGGAGCATGTAAGACAGAAATCCCTATGGATTTCGGTTGGGAAGGGCTAGCAATACAGAAATCATGTTGATTTCTGTTGGGCTTAGTTGGGCTTGGTCATTGGGCCTCTTGTAAATGCTAACTATATAAAGCATGTTTTATTTGATAATTAGTTCAAACGAACTAGATCTCTCTCACACTTTCATAGTCAACATCAATAGAGCAATACTGATTTGTGTAATATCATGTACCAGATGATTTATTAATATAATCGTGTGCATTTGGAGTATTTTTGTGCTTATCATATTTATATTTTTCTTTTGTTCTCGTTCTTGAATCACCACGGTGTTAGGATTCCGCACTAAGATCGTGTTTGGGTAGATATCAAATTGTAGTGATCCAGATTCGGGACTTACAGCGGGTTTAGGAACGGGGCCATCAGCAGTGGTAGTTGTGGGATTGTATGAACCTTGCTCAAGGGGTCTAAGAAGATTATTATCAAGAAATCTAATGTAGTTCTTAAACCGCCATTTGAATTCTTCGAAGTCATTGTCCCAATTCATCAACTTTAGAGGCTTATTAGTAGTTCCGGCCTCGTTCTCAAACAACAAGTAACTTTTCACAGCTTCGTTTCTAACTTCTTCACTTGTATTGGCTATTGCTTAAACAATCTCAAGATCAACACAAACACAACTTAATTCTGCTTGAAAAACACAAGTATGGAGTGATCGAATGCTAGGTAATAGAATGTAGAACAATCGAATGGAGAGCAACTTTTGTGAAAATGATTAAGTATAGAGTAATCGAATGGCTCAACAATCTAATCGAATGGACAATTCTACTCGAATGAGATTATAGTCTAATGGAATGGTCTAATCTAATCGAATGATGATTCAATTGGATTAGGATATGATTCGATTAGAATTTAATCTGGATTCGAATCGGTTACTATTGAGATTTGATTAGATCACTTTGGGATTCAATTAGTTTAAGCAAGCTTGATTCGATTCGATTAATTTTGAACTCGATTAGATTATAAATCACACCTGATTCGAATAGAGGATTCGATTCAATTCGATTAACGCTTCGTTTGATTCGACTAAAACTGTACTTGTGGAAAGTATAGAAGGTACTTTCTGCAACCTTTTCCAAGATTTTCTTTTTGAGGATGTCGCTTCAATAACTTTTAAAGTATATTATCCATAATTTAACACCTTTAAATACGAAATTTTTGAATCTTCGAAGATTTAACACTTGAATCTTCAATAATTTACACACAAACTTGAACCCAAAGCTTGAACACTTAAGATTTTGAGTTTTAGAACACTTTTTCTTCATTTTTATGAACATGTAACCCATAAATATTTTTGAAAAACCGTCTTCAACACAAACAAGACCAAAATCCAAGGCTGTGACCCAAGATCTACAACTAGTAGAGCTTGATGGCTCTGATACCAATTGTAAGTCCCTTGGACGGATCAAACAACACGAATACTAGTCTACTTTGATCAACCTCTCCACTAGCTAGCGGAAATCACTAGTGAAGACCGAGATCTCGGATCTTGTTTGGTTATATTATTGACCATGAGGGTAGAGAGAAGAGAGAGTTTGAAAGTATGATAAGGATAAGAAATGGCAAAAGGTTGTTTGTGTATGAGTTATACACACTATATATACTGTGGGTGCTCATACATCACTACTATATTATTCACAGCCCATAGGGCTCCAAAATACATGGCCTTTGGCTCAAACATACAAATAAACACAAACCAACTAGCTAACATACATAAACGTTTAAAGATAAACAAATACAAAAGACTTAAACACAAAATGGGCTCTACATACCAGTTATGAAGAATTTGATGGTGATGTTAAAACACCTGGTGATGGTGAGAGTGAAGATGATGATATCAGAAGGAAAAGTACAGTGTATATGCGCCAGTTGCAGACTTGCAGGTAACCAAACTAATTGGAAGAATTTTAATTGGGTTGTTGGAATTAGGTCCCCATCTAGGGATGCTTTTAAAGATTCCATAAGAAGCTATGCGATTGCAAATGTTAGGAATGTTCTCATTTCAAAGAGTGACCAAAATAAACAGGCCCGTATAGGTGTTAAGTGTGTAAAATGGTGTCCTTTCAACGTCTTTCATTCATTTCATAAAGGTAAATAAAGGTAAATCATGTTATATGGTTAAAAGGGTAAGGAACAAACACACATGCCAGAGAAACATGTTAAAGAATAGACAGTTGACTGCTAAATTCATAGCTTGTGAATTCTTGTCATTATTCAAAGCTAAGCCAAACTAGGATGCTAAGGAGATCCATTCAGCAATGAAAGATAAGTATAAGGTGACAATAAACAACTGGTTGGCCTATAATGCAAAACGTTGTGCTAATAAGCAGCTCCATGGATCAATGAGGGACCACTACGAGAAGATTGGTTCATACTTGGTTGCTTTAAGGAAAGACAACCCAACTTCTACATTTAAAATTCATAACTTCTCCTCCAGGGTTTCTTAATGAAGATCCAAATTCACACAGTGAAAAATTTTCAGACTTTTTATTTGTTTTGGTGGAGTGAAGAAGAGATTTATGGCTGGATGCAGAAAGGGATTATGCCTTCATGGATGTTTCCTGAAGACTTTTCTTGGAGGTATTACCAATTATGTTACTTATATATTTAGTATGTTATTTGCTGCCATTAAAAGGAATTCTAATGACCAGATGTTTCCCTTAGCATGGGCAGATGTTTCCCTTAGCATGGGCAATAGTTGAGGGAGAGAATAATGATAGTTGAGAGTGGTTCATGGAAGAGTTAAGAAAATGTTTTAGGACACATAATGGTGGTAATGGATGGACACTAGTTTCTCAACAAAAGGTACATACATTATGTTACTCATATACATGATGGTGGAAAGCTCTAACATTAGTCAGTCCCAGTTCCAAAATAAAAACTCAAAACATCAAGTCAAAATACTCAAATATCTTGCAAAAGTGTCATTAACAACCATAAAGTTCAAACCATCCAAAAGTTTTCAATGACTTCATTAACAAACGATTACAATAGCAACACACAATTAAGGACCGTTAGACATTAAAAATCCATCATATGTCAATGACTACACCTAAGACATTTGTTATCTTCCACTTGGAATTCTTGGACGTTTTTAAGATCTCTTTAAACTTGTTGTTCTCTTCTTGCAAAATTAGATTTTGTAACTCCAAATTCTATATCTTCATCTCTTCATAGCTGGTTGTGCTTTGCTTAAACAAGTTATCTGCATCTTCTTTCCACATAAAAAGCTTGCAATCTAGTATCTCGTTAAGAACACATATAACAAAATTAAATTTCAAACTTGAAATTCTGAAATGAATCAAAACGGGAACTTACCAGCCATAGAGAGCATCTGTAAAATTCCTGGTGAGTTCGAGCACTTTGACGTACAACGACTCGACGGGTTGCAAGAAAATCGTGGTCAAAGTGTACATTTCCTTCCAAATCTACCTTGAAGATTTTGGGATTTTTATTCTCACTGTATACATAGAACTAGAAGACGAAATCATTCAGCCAATCGAAGGTGTATAGGATTTTAGGGGTTTAGGATTGAAGATTAAGGGTAGACAAATTATGGTTTGAACATCAACGAGCGGGGTAGATAAGGTAGAGAAATTAGGGCTTGAAGATATTAGGGCTAGAAAAGAACGGTTGGCTATTGAAATATGGATTTTTTAAAAACCTTTTAGGGTATTTTTCCATTTAAGCAAACTAGCTCACACACAAAACGTCCACGTCATCATCCCCACTAACATCACTAGTATTTAGTTAGCAAGGAAATGATAAAAACAAATAGGGTGAAAGTTAGAGTTGTGGGAGACAAAGTAAAAGTTGGGAGTGATATTAGCCAGCGTGTGAAAGTATAAAGTATTAAAAACCATTATCCCGTAAATCTATCAAATTTACACCTTTTATAAGCTTAACGAAATAAACCGATCCAAACTAACCGAATAATCGATATCCAAACTGATAGTATAGAAGCATCACGAAATAAAGAATAGAAGTATCCATATGCACCCGGGTTGTCACAAAGTGTCGGTGCACCGTGTTGTTGTCCATAGCATTCGAATAACTTTTAGGTTGTCTAGTTTTTATATTTAATGTATATTAATGTAAATGGCCCATTCGCTATGGATTGTATAGCGAATGAGGTCCATTCGTTATAGACTAGGCTAGTTCGTTAAGATTATTACCATTCGTTATGGAATCATAACGAATGGAGTCAAATTCGTTATGAAGATATAACGAATTAGACGTAACTTAACGAAGTAGAGCATGTGGCCTATAAATAGGCATATCCATGCTCATATTGAAGTGAGATCACACATAGAGAGGTGTGAGGTCCTAGATATAAGTTATTATCCTCTCCATAACTTATTATGTAATTAATTCGTTATTTATCAATAAAACCGTATTTAAAGATTCATGTTCGTATTGTATAATCGATGTATCGACGCGGCTAGATCCTTGGTAGGTCTCCTCAATTGCCCATATCGAAGTGACTTATTTAGAAGAGAGATTTGGAAACAAATTTCGATAAAAGTTATTCCACGTTTTTTAAACGACTCACACACCTAGTACTGACATATTAATAACTTTAATTTTTTACGAGGGTAAAAAATGAGTTTGGTAAAAATTTCTTTTTTACATATTTTCGTCTGTTAATCCACAAATTTCTATAATAGTAACAATATAAACAAAGAGTTGTCTACTTTTCCACTGCCCTATAATTCATAGCCATATCCATAAAACGAAATAATAATGTATGCAAACACTAAACACTATCCTTTATTTCACACGAGCTTTTAGTCCCGCATTATCGTTGTTTTTTTTTCGTCTTTATTGTGAATATATTTTATTTTATTTTAATTTAATTTATTGTAAGTAAATTTGTAATATACTTGGACCTATTTTGATCAATTTCGTTTATGTTCATTTTTTGATAAAACATTGAATGAATCATCTACTTAATAGTTTATATTTGTAGTTTGTGTTTATTTATATTCGTTTATGTTTTTCTGTGTTCGTTTATCTTTGTTCATATATGTTTATATATGTTCGTTTACCTTTGTCCTGCTATGTTCGTTTACTTTCATTTATGTGAACTGTTCATTTAAATTTTAAATGAACGACCATTTAACCCAAGTTTGTATCATAGAACATTAAGATCAAAAACTAAATCATGCATGCTTTTATAAATTTAATATAACATAGTATGTTAGTAATCTGCCACCAGTAACAGCGGTTCTAGACCTAGAATCAAGGTTGGCGTTGTGATGGTGGTATGAGTAGGGTTGTAAGCGAACCAACAGTTTGGTGAAAATTTCATTTATGTTCACCCATTTTGTGAATGAACCAGACACAGACAAAAAAAATTTGTTCTGTAAGCTTAACGGACGAACACGGACAAAGGCCACGTAGGTTCAACAGTGTTCGTGAACGCCCGATAACGTTTGTCTGATCATGTTCGGTAACGTCCATTTAATAGTGTTGTGTATGTTGAAAGTTCTTGAAGAACTAAGAATTTGATGTTTGTTTCTCGTGAAACGCTAGGATATGATTATGTGTTTGGTTACTAAGTTTAAGTGTTACGTATTTTTGGACATCATGTGGTGTAATGTTCATTAGTGTTTATGTAAAGTATTTTGATATGTCTGTGTTTTTTTCTCCATCAATTTTCATTAGTGTCAATTGGTGTTTGTTTTTCCATTAGTGTTCTTGTCCATTAGTGTGTGTTAGCGTCCATTTACAATACTAATGAGCAGACACTAACAGGCACATACAAACTCAATTCCTTAATGAACGGATACAAACATAAATTTTTGTTCCGTAGAGAGTTCGTGAACTGTCCGTTTATCCGACAAAAGTTTAAGGATGTCCGACAGGGTCTCGTCCGGTTCAGTTCGGTTTGCTTACAGCCCTAGGTATTAGTGATGCAGACGAATACAGGCTGACCTGGATAGGGTTTCATAAATAAAAAAAAGGAGGTAATGGGCAGCCATATTGAATCGGTGGCCGGTTAATTGTTGTTCATTTGACGAGTTAGGAGATACGGAACAAATAAGGGGCGATTAATTAAGGTGACGATGGTGGCTAATGCATGAGAAAAGAGCTAGACGATAGCGCGTGATAATCGAAAGTTAATCGGTAATGGAGAGGATAGACATGCGACGAAGAATATGTACATGAGAGAAATTAAATCAGAGTTTGATGATGAGAGGGTTTCCCAAATAAATGAGATGTTAAAACCCGTTGAATAGCTATCCGGGATTGTTGGGACCCATGACCCGCTTATTTATTTATTTTTTAACTTAAATGAGTTATTATAACCCGTTTAAGGGTTATTTGGGTTTGGTGAGTCTCAAGACCCCCGGAAATTGTTGTTTAATGATCAAGGTGTTTCACAAATTAATGAGATATTATAACATGTTTAATACATGTTTAATGGTTATCTTGTTTTGGTGAGACTCATGGCCCACTTAAATTTTTTTTTAATTTAAATGGGTTAAAACGCATAAAATTTCATCATTCAAGAATGAAACAATCTGGTGTAGAGAGAGAGAGAGCTAAAACTAGAATTTTTTTATAGACAATTAGATGATGTATAAGTTATATATTTAGAGAAGCAATCACAACATGGTTGATAAGACTATTTAGTTTAGATTTTCTTCTTATTCATATTTGATTTAAGTAATAATTAAAATTTATTATGCTCTTAGCAGCATTACGAACAAAACTATCTAATCACTCGTTGAGATATTAGTTTTTAATACTCTTAACTTTTACTCGTTAGCTGATAACACTATTAACTTTTGATTTGTTATCCACCATTCACAATTTTCACTCTATTTGTTTTTGTCATTCCCTCAATAAGGGATGGCTAACGTCGTTAGAAGAATCCTGATTTTCTGATGATCCCCGATGTTCGGCGAAGCAGACGTTTGGAAACAGAGAAGAAAAAGGTGGCACTGCTAGGGTTTCCGTCGAAGCAGACAATCGAAAACATAGAAGAGGGAGGCGGCACAGATAGGGTTCCGACGTAGCCGACATCGGCCTCTGATTCAGGATGGTTTAGACATTTACCTAAGGTGGCTACAACAACTCCAAGGTCCGATTGACGCAAAGAGAGGACTAATCAATAAGATGCAAGGGCATTCATGATATGACGGTTGTGAAGTGCATTCGAAAATCTGGTATGGTTCGCGACGGGATTCCGCTAACGACGTTAATCGTCCGTTAGTGAGGGAGTGGCAAAAATAAATAATGTGAAAGTTAAGAATGTGAGTTACAAATCAAAAGTTGTGAGTGTTACCGGCCAATGGTGAAAAATTAAAGTACTAACAACCAATATTTTTTATTTTAAAAAAATAATAGTTCCAGAAAATGAAACTTTCAATCAAAATTTATTGAGCTGAAATCAACAGCAAATCACGGAATAAAAATTTATTGGGCTTTCTCAGATTTAATTTGTAGTGGGCCTTGCAGATCGATCCAAATGCATTCCGGCTCCAAGCCCATAATAAACCATTTTTTTACAAGAACAAAAAAAAAAAAAAAAAAAAACCAGTGTGATCTTACGAGATAACAGTTATGTATAAACATTGCTATGGAGTACGAATAAAACATTTTAATACCAACATATCTTCAAACTGAGTCTTGACTTGACTAATGCATATATTCGTAACACTTTCATATACATATATTCAAACCAGGAACTTCTTAATACATACATATTGTTTTTCTTCCATCCTTGGGTGCTTTTAATTAGTACATATAAAATTTGATTCATCAACAGCGACCTAGACAACTACTGGCCATGATGAGCCTCATCGACGATAAGTTGACACAACAAGTTTGGCACGCCACATAAAATGGAAAACTAAACTTAGAAGGCCCGTGCCGTCATGAACTTGTCAAAAACTCACTTAACAAAAATGTCATAGAAGTTGTCTTGAAGTACAACTCCTATCAACAAGTGACGATATAGACTTATTCTTAAAATACAAGCTATTTTTTAAACTCCTAAACTATGTATCAATTAAGGGGGCGTTTGGGATTTGATGCATTGTACTATTTGAGATTGAAGGCTAATCACGTTGATTCTACGAATACCCGTGATGATCCTTCCCCAAACCCCCAAATTCGACCCAAAGGACAGAAATTTGAAAAGCCAAAAGTTTTTTATTCAATTCTGATCAATGATCAGTCAAAAACATTCATAACATATTAATAGAGAATTCAAAATAGGTTAGGGCCAATACAAACAACCAAATGCCCAACAACAGCCTAAAACAAAACACAAAAAGTAGACGAAAAACACAAAAGTGACTCAGAAGTGTATCTATAAGCCTTATTTCAGAAAAATAAACGGTCATGTTCCAACAGTCGTTTTGACTGGTACGTAGCACGCCTAAAACGGAGGCCCGTTGCCCAAGTTAAGCCCATTTCCGTACAGCACATTTGGAAGCGCGATCTCAGACCTCCATAAACATCATGACTCGATCTTCTACACTTGGGCCCACATCATGATCTCTTATTTTCACAAACTTATTTTCAAAAAGTAATAAGGTGTTTGTGATTGCTTTAGTGTGGGAGAAAAATTAATAAGTTAAACTTTTGTAACTTATTGAAAAGTTATAAGTAGGTAAGATAAGGAATCCCAAACACACCCTAATTCCATTCTAATGCAATATTATATATATAGATAAAAAAGCAATGTTTGGTGGCACAAACTTTTATGTAGCTAGCTGTGTTAAACTTATAGGTAATTTGTTTGAATGGAAAACTAATATTATGTGGTTGTATTTGTTAATTAAGTTTGAAGTATGTTTGGTACCCAAGTTCAAGTGTTTTTAGCTTTATTTTCTCTTCATTTATCATTTTTTGCTATTTATAATGCATATTTTCTTTTTAAAGGTAAAATATATGGTAATATTGGTTTGTTGCTTTTATCTATAAGTGCACCCTCCTTTATTTATTTGTTTGTATTTTTTTACATTTTTAAGTTTATGCTAATAAGATGTGAAATTTTATGTATACAATTTAATAAAACTTATGTTTACGATTTAGTGTGTGTATCGTTGATACCGATTGAATTTGTGTCGGCTCATAGCAGAAATACACAGATATTTTTTTTTGGTTCGCTACGGGTTTTTTTAGTGAATTTATTTATTGGTTTAGTTTTGATGCTTTAACCCAATACCGACCGAATTTATATCGGTTCGCCACCACAACACGTATTTTTTTTAGTTTGTTATATCTGGTCGTTAATAAATTTATTTTTTTATTAACTACGCCATCTGCCTTGCGCAACACACTAGGTGTTTTACCTTGTTATAATTAAGATCTAACTCCTAAACCACACTATGTATCCAACCATTCTCTATGCATGTAACAGCATCTATAGGGCAATGTCTATTGATACTATTTTCTTCTCATTTGTCCTTTAGCAATTAATGGCATCCCCTTCACTTTTAAATGCAACGGTCAAGCTACATATACCTTCACATGGGTAGATCAAACATAATACATTAAAATAAATAAAATGATAAAATCAAGCATCCAAGGTACCAGGTGAAAGATGCAATATATAAACATATTCCACTTCTTTATTCTGCTTGTCAGGTCAGACTTATAAAAACCCTAATACGAAGTTTATAATAAGCCACGTCATCATGAATAAATTTACAATAATTACAATTATGATTTCTGTGTACATAGGGACTAGCTATCATATACAGAACCTATAGGTGTGTGAAATATTATAAAAGTACTGGGACAAAAGGAATCCACCTTACACTCCCACCTCGATTTCTGCTGATAACACTTTTGAATGCATAAAATATACAATATATGTGTACGTACACACGTGCATGCACTCGTCACCTAATGTTTGTTTTAGTTTGATATTGATCTGGTTTGGATTTTTGCATGTAGGAAAATCGGTCGGTCTTCACTGTGACACAAAATAAAAATCAAGCCCTAGTGGACATAGGGTGGTCGTTATCGAACACAATATTATTATTTTGATTCTACTTGATTGTTATGAACGCACTAAATTTGATTCCAGCAGTTATTTATTGATCACTACTGACTATGACAGTTAGGAAGCTAAATCAAGATATCAAACATGTTCATATGGTCGTGCCAAAATCATCTTAACATTGGAGATTATGTATATGAGCTTTAAATTTAAAATATAATTAACAACCCAAATTGAAGAACAATTCATCACGCATCGAAGATTATGTTATTAGAATCAGTATAAAGGTAGGGTAGTGAAACGACCTAAATACCCATAATGGACCACCCGCAGATCACTCAGGACTTCATCAGAAGTCATCCGCGGAGCAATCCCATCACCCGCATAACTCAAGTAAGAGGAAGATTAAGAATAAACTCCAGAGACAATATGCGGGTCGATCAGGACGTCATCAGAAGTCATCCACAAGGTATTCCTTCCAAGTGCAGAGATGACTAGAGGGTGACAACGGCAAATCAGTTGTAACTAACTTCCTTCTAGAAGATTTACACGAAGATCTTTCCTTAGAAAGCACGTGAAGTAACAGCCAATCAAAGGACAGCTGGCAAGGTTGTTATAACGTGCACATGGCCAGATATCTCGTCTGATCACATGCGGACACGTGCCCAGGTTGTTACAAAAAACATCTTCTAGAAAGAGACAGTTGTATCAATAATATTCCCTTACCCTTCGGCTATAAATACCTCCTTCTTCATCACACGGTATTGATTCACACCTCACTTATCTCACCAATTACTTAAAGTACTTTTCTCTATTTAGAACGACACTTATTCTCATGCCGGAGGGTGGTTACGGAAAGACCCCCCCTCTTATCCTTCCCGTAGCAAACTCACGGTGGTTGTTTTACAGGTTTCTGTAATCAGACTTGCAAAGGTTGAACTCGTACCATCAAGTTGTTTATTACTCGACCCGTATCCTATGGACCCATTGGTCTGACATATCCAGGTTTTATATCTGTGCTTCTTCATTGGCGCCATCCGTGTTTGTGCTAAAATCGTAAGAGTTTTTGTTTGTTCGGGTAATATGAGTCAATCTCTTCAAGGTCCGACGGTAACCAAACGCTCAGTTGGAGGTCCGGCACCGGCAGGTCCAACTCCTGGCGATTTGGGACATGTGACAGTAAAGGCTCGTCGAGTTCGTCGGGAGACAGACCTGGAAATTCTCCTCCGGCGAGGTCTTACCGTCAGAACGTTATGAGTGGATTCAGTCTCCTGAAGAATAGTTGCAGCTGCAACAATAGAAGGTTATCGCTGAGTACGAAAGTATGCTACAAGAAGTGAGAATCCGTGCTCGGACTCTAGTGTATGATGAGGTGCCGTTACGCTCCCCATCTCCTCCATCAACAATCAGACGAAGTCAGATGCGAGAAAATTCCAGAACTTAGGTATTTTCGGATGAAGAGATGGAAGAGAGAAGTCGTGACAGAGGTCGTCCAGTTATGCAGGGGTTTTCCCGCAGATCTGCATACAATTAGAGTCATGCTTCTAGAAACAGAGATCCCACATATCTTCGTGATGAGGCTAGCTACTTTAGCGATGATAGTCAAGTTCATGGTAGAGAGGAAATCAGTTGTCCGCGTGCGATGGTTCGACATACTGAGTATTGTAGTGATGCGGAAGAAGATTTCAGAAAGCCGTATCGTCCCGCGGCGTTTGCAGAAAAATCAAAGTTTTTCCCGCATATTGCTACAGCTCTTTTTCTGGTCAACGTGAAAATTCCTACCAACTTGGGAAAATATAATGGAATGACAGATTCGAGTGATCACTTGCTTAATTTTGTTGCGGTAGGGGGAGTCAGTGGTTGGACTCTTCCTTATTGGTGTCACATGTTTGCCTTAACATTGACAAGGGTTGCGCGTGAATGGTTCGAAGAGTTTCCGTATGCTCAGATCAAGAGTTGGGATGATTTGGTAGCGAAGTTCTCATAGCATTTCAGTCAACAGAAGAAACACAAGCGGTACACGTACGAAATTTTGGATGTTGTTAGGCGTGGCAATGAATCTGTTGAAGATTTCATTATGCGATTTAACGACTAAAGCTTGAACATAGGTGGAATCAGCGAAGATATGTTGCAGGGTGCCTTCCGCAAGAATGTGCGGAATGGTGCCATAATCAGATGCTTAACAGGATAGGATGGCATGCCCAAAATGCGGGATGAGATAATGTCCGCAACAAAGCTTTTTGCTAGAACAGAAAAAACCTTAGGGTCTGAAAGTCCGAAATAAACAACAAAGGTGGAATTCAAAACATGCGGGTGAATAAGCCAACACGAGGATCAATTTGGTCTAGACTTCAACCATCCGCAGAAGCGACAACGCAACCAGATGCGAGAGCATTAATTGACAATAAGAATAAGGATCATAATTTCAGAAAAGACAGTAGCAGTTGGACTCCATTAACTAAAACTCCTTCATAGATTTTGACTACGGAAAATATGAATTTCAAAAACCCACCACCACTCATGAAGAGAACACATTTGAATCCCAATAATCATTGCATGCTCTATGACGACATTGGCTATCACACAGATGACTACGTCAGCTTAAAAAATTGAAATTGAAAACACAATCAAATTGGGGAAGTTAGAGCATCTGTTGAAAAACGTGAGGCAAGGGACCCGCAAGCCACCCACACAAGTCAATCTTGGCCCGCCTAAAAACAGGTCAAAGATTTAAATATTCACATAATCCAACGAGGAAAACTCTGCGGATACAAGAGACAAGAAGTTGATTGTGAGAAATGGAAAAGCGAGCATGTTGTGTTCCCGCGGGTCAAAAGCGGTCCTTGATTGGATACTATCGATCTCAGTACGTCTCCTTTGATACACGAAGTTCGTCTGATATTATGTATGAACAACTCTTTGAGCAGTTGGACGAGGAAGACAAGGCGAGATTGAAACCTATTCATGCGCCGGTGTCTGGTTTTGGATATGAGGTGATGCATCCGCGAGGGGTGATTTATTTTCCTGTTACACTCAGTGACGGAATTCACTCACGAACTGAGGATGTAGAGTTTTTGGTTTTGCCAGCCAAGTCGAAACATGATATAATCTTGGGAAGAGAATCGATTGGTGATTTTAATGCAAACCCATATACAGCTCACGGTGCGATCGGAGTTACAACCCGCACAGGTGTAGCAATCATCCGCGTCAACAAACATTGCTTCGTAACATAAAGCTCGAAACCAAGCAAGATTCCAAAAATGGTGGAAATAACTGAACCGGAGAAATGGGAGATGAACCCCAAATTTCCAGAGCAGACAATCACAATTGGTCCCACTATCTCTGAGATAGTGAGGACATTTGTGAAGCAGCCTGTTAACAAGGAATTTGGATGTTTTCGCTTGGCAACCCGCAGACATGACAGGTGTTCCAAGAAGGATTGCGGAACACAAGCTGCGGGTCAATCCGGCGTTCAATCCAATCATCCAAAAGAAACAAAAGATAGGTCTTGAGCATATGAAGGCCATGAACGAGCAGGTTCAAGGTCTATTGAAAATTGAGATCATTCGAGAAATTCAGTATAAGATATGGGTTGCAAATCCAGTCATTGTTCCCAAAAGAAATGGAACAAGGCGGATGAGATTTCAAAGATTTGAACAAGGCGTGCCCCAAAGACTGTTACCCATTGCCGGAAATTGACTTGAAAGTTGACGCGGTGGCACCGTTCAAATTTAAATGTTTCCTCGATGCTTACAAGTTATCATCAAATCTGCATGGCGGTTGGGGACGAAGATAAAACTACATTTCGCACAGACCAAGGCACATTTTGTTATAAAATGATGCCCTTTGGATTGAAAAAACGGGAGCAACATACCATCGCCTGATGGATGAAGCCTTTAAAGAACAAATTGAACACAACTTGGAAGTTTACATGGACGATTTGGTGATAAAGAGTGTGGAAGAAGACCAAATGTTGCGGGATATTGAAGAGACATTTAATACCTTGAGAAGGATTAACATGAAACTTAATCCCATCAAGTGTTCATTTGGAATGGAGGAGGAAATTTTTTGGGCGTGATCGTTACGGGTGCGGGTTTCAAGGCTAACCCGGATAAAGTCCAAGCAATCTCCCGCATGCCTTCACCTCCCTCCCTCAAAGAGGTACAACCATTGAACGGCAGATTGGTATCCTTGAACATATTTCTAGCCAACCATGCGGCTAAATCTTTTCCTTTCGTGTCAACATTGAGAAATTATTTGAAAAAAGCATATTTCTAGTGGACCGCGGAAGCTGAACATGCATTTCTCGAAGTCAAAAAATGTTTAATGGAGTTACCCACTTTGTCCGCACCACAGGCAGGGGAATCATTGACTTTGTACCTGTTAGCATCCATCATAGCCATTGACGCAGTATTATTGACAGAAAGGAAAAATCTCTCGACATTGATTTATTATGTGAGTAGGACACTGACTAATGCAGAAACCAGGTACTCAATTCTCGAGAAATTAGTATTGGCTTTGGTTTATGCGGCCAGGCGTCTCCGCAGATCCTTCCAAGGACACCCGATCAACGTGTTGACGGGATATAAACTGAAAAGTGTGTTAAGCAAGCGAGAATTTTCTGGGAGGTTAGCGAAGTGGGCCATCGAACTGGGTGAGCATACCATTGAGTATAAACCAAGACCCATAATAAAAGGTCATGTGTTGGCAGACTTCGTCACAGAGGTCCCGCAGAATAAAGAAAAAGAGTGTTTGATTAAACAACAGACTCCTACACCTCCTGGACAAGATCAAATATGGTCATTGTTTGCTAATGGGGCATCAAGTGGTGAAGGGTCAGGTGTGGGTCTTAGATTGGTTAACCCTGAGGGTCACGAGTTTACTTATGCCATCAAGTTGGAATTTAAAAGTAACAATAATGAGGCGGAGTATGAAGCTTTCCTGGCAGACTTGCGGATAGCCAAGAAACTTGGTGTAAAGCATTTGGAAGGACGCGTTGATTCAATGTTAATAACGGGCAAATCAATGGATCATACGAAGCAAAGAATGATGTGATGGCTTCGTATTTGTCACAGCAAGGGAGCTCATCCTCCAGTTTTCATCTTGCAAAGTCATCCACATCAAAAGGAGTGAAAACAAGTCTGCGGATGCCTTGAATAAATTGGATTCAACCAACTTCGAACATTTTGCAAAAGACAACCGCATTGAGGTTCTAGATCACCCTCAGTCCCTCAACATCAGGTGATGGTCATACAAACAGGATTTGAGTCTTGGATGACACCAATTCTAGCATACATGCCATCCGGGACACTCCCAGAAGGAAAATCAGCAGCCCAAAATATCCGGCACAAGGCCTTAAACTATCAAGGACAAGAAAAAGTACTTTATCACCTATCATTCATGGGCCCGCTTCTCCGATGTGTGGACGCTGAAGATGCTAATTACTTGATAAGAGAAATCCGTGAAGGAATTTGCGGTCTACATGCGGGTCCAAGAAGGGTAGTAGCCAAGATGATGAATGCGGGTTATTACTGGCCAGGAATGCATATGGACGCAGTTAATGAAATCAGGATATGCGATTCATGCCAGCTCCATGCTCTTAATACCTTAAGACCGAAAAATGAATTGGTGCAAGTGACATCCGCATGGCCATTACATAAATGGGCAATTGACATCATGGGATCATTCCCAGAAGCCCCGGGACGCGTCAAGTTTTTAATCGTGGCAATAGATTATTTCACCAAATGGGTGGAAGCTAAGCTAGCTACTTCCATCACTGTTGCAAGTCTAAAAAATTTTTTGTTGGAGTTCATTATCTGTCGCTTTGGTCTTCCGCAGACATTAGTCAGTGATAATGGAACCCATTTTGCAGATGGTGGATTGCAAGCGTGGTTGCAAGAACTTCAAATTGGCCAAGTGTTCACGTATGTGGCCCACCCGCAGGCCAATGGTCAGGTGGAAAGAGCCAACAGAACCATCAAAGACGGGATTAAGTCAAGATTGGGAACTAAACGAATGAGATGGGTTGATGAATTGCCTCATGTGTTATGGGCCTTTATAACTCAAAGAAGACGAGCAATTCAGAAACACCCTTCAGTTTGACGTATGGCACTAAAGCCATGATACCCAAGGAGATTGGGGTCCCATCCGCAAGAACATTGTCTGTTACATTTGAACCTTAATCTCCTTGAAGAAAGACGAAAGTTGGCACTAATTCTAGAAACCAATTACAAACGTCAAATAAAAAATTATTATGATTCAGGGTTCAAATTTGTAAATTCTATGCGGGAGATTTTGTCTTCCGCAATAATGAGGCATCTGGGCAAGAGCCATTGGGCAAGTTAGCTCCAACATGGGAAGGACCATATTGAATTAAATAGGTTCTCTCCAAAGGTGCCTACAAGTTAGAGAAATTGTATGGGACTGAGATCCCAAGAACATGGAATGTTGCGCAATTAAAAAAGTGCTACTTGTGAAGGGTTGCGGTTTATTTTTATTTTTCTGGCCTGCGTGCCATCGGTAGTTAACAATAATATTCACATTGCTTTACATTGAAACTATATTGCAAATTGGCCTACGTGCCATTTTTCTCTAAGTAATCATTAACCCGCAATATGTTTTGTGTAAATATTACTTTTATCCTTGGCCTGCGTGCCAGAAGTGACCTACGCGTCATTAAATTTATTCTTGGCATGCGTGCCAGAAGTGACCTGTGTGTCATTAAACTTTTTCTTGGCCTGTGTGCCAGAAGTGGCCCGTGTGTCATTAAACTTTTTCCTGGTCTGTGTGCCAGAAGTGGCCCGTGTGTCATTAAACTCTTTCCTGACCAGCGTACCAGACGTGACTCGCGTGTCATTAAACTTATTCCTGGTCTGTGTGCCAAAAGTGACCCACGTGTCATTAAACCTGTTCTTGGTCTGTGTGCCTGAAGTGACCCGTGTGTCACTAAACTTTTTTCCTGGCCCGCGTGCCAGAAGTGACGTGTTTCATTAAACTTTTTCCTGACCTGTATGCCAGAAGTGACCGGCGTGTCACTAAACTTTTTTCCTGGCCCACGTGTCATTAATCTTAATCCTGACATGCGTGCAAGAAGTTACCCGAACATCATTAAATTATCTGCTTGGAGTGCCAAGAATAATCTGCGTGACATAACAGCCAGTTAAGTAATCTTGTATTGACATCTACGAAGATCTTACACAACACTTATATTATTCATATTAATAAAACAAAGTGCAATAGGAATTACTACATATATACATCAAAAGAGATTACATAAATTTGCTAGTACAAAAGGTTCCTAAAATTATCAAGACACACAACTCTATTCTACTTGGTCTTGAACATGTGGTTATTCTTGCTCTTGTGTTTGAGGAGTATCTGGCTTTGGGGAAGTTGGAGGAGTTGATGTTGAGTCATCTATAGGTTCGCTCAGATATTCTTTAAGGAGCTGAACACCATCCGCATCCGCAACAAAGTCAGGAAGCATGCCTTGAATAGGGATTGTTAGGTCATCATACTCCTTCATTCGCTTACGGTACTCACCACCTACGTTGCGCTCGTGCAACGGATGTTCCTCAAGAGGGCGTTGGGTTTTCATGTAGTCAACACCCTTCTCAAAATCAACCTTGCGGCCAGCTTGAGATGAGGTGTTGAGTAACTCAGCAAGACAATTACCCAACTCTTCCCTATCCTTATATGATTAATCACCTAACAAGGACCAAGAAATGGCAGTCAAACACTTATAAATGCAGGATGAATAAAACAATTATCTAAAGAAAACAACATACATGCGCAAGACCCTCAGACATCAACCAGTGTTTGTCTTTCTCAAACCGCTCAACCTTCTTTTCAAGATCGTCATACGCCTTCACAAGCTTCACATTATCAGCCTTCAACTCCTCTATGCGTTTTGCCATCTCATCCGGCTGCCCCTTCCGTAGTCTGGCCTCTTCCTCACAGGACTGAATCACAACGCCTTGAGTGGTAGACTGACTCTCCAATGCCGCATTGGCTTACAAAGCTTTTGCCATGTCAGCCTCCTTCCGTTTCGTCTCTTCACGGGCGGCATCATGAATGACATTTTGTTTTTTACATGCCTTTTCCCACCCGCGAGCTGCAGCGGCCTGACGATCCTTCTCTATTTGAAGGGTAATCTCAACATCCTTTATCCTCCACTTTGCAGTGTTGGCTTCCAAACGTTGATCGTCATCGACCTTCTTCGCCTCATCTGTTTGGCGGGACATTTCATCCCACTTCTCCCCCATGGAAAGCCATTACCGTAAAATCTCCTGCCCGCTAGCCACGGTATTAGCTAAGACAAAATTAAAACTGCAGGCAAGATCGTGGCGCGAACGACCACGCTGAAAAGTGCGTTTCGCCAGCGGAATCCCTTGACTGAGATATTCCGACAACAAGTCGTTGCTATAGTGGGTGAAATCTTCGTCATATCATGCATAATTTCTTGTAGTGTAGATACAACTTACTTTAGATAAAGCTTGCTTGATGTTGCATTTTTTTGGTGAAAGATTCAAACTTGACGCTTTGTTCATCGATCTTCATCGTCCTTCTTTAAGGATGTTTTTAAACCTTACTTTGGGTGTTCTGATTTCAAGAATACACACATATGAATCCTACATATTGGGTTTAAGTTATAAAGTTAAAAAATAAACATGCATAAATTGATTAGTTTTAAAATAAACATGCATAAATTGATTATGTTTCTTAAAAGTTTGTTAAAATGCATGTTAAACCCAATAGTTAAGTACATTCACTAGTACAAAAAATACCAGTTTAAAACGGTTATTTAGTGTTTTTGAAACGGTCTGGAAATGCTTATATATGTTGCGTTTCAAAAATATGGAATATGATATGTAAAACAGTTGAGCAACCAGTATGTTATATCTATTATCTAGACGGCAACCGTTATGTTCAAGAATACCTTATGCAACCCTTTAAACATGGAAATGATCAAGAGAGAACTAGAAAACTAATAATGAAGTATTTTTAATTTAATTTTAAAAATATTTTTCTATTTTTTTTCTTTCAACCTTTTTATATTTTGTTATTCTTCACCACCAAAAAAATAAAAATTAAAAAAATAGAATAAAAAATTAAAAAAACTCATTGTAATGCATATATGTAGTACATCGACTTTTTTATAATGCATATGTGCAATAATGTGCATTTTAATATTTAAAATAGTGTTGAATAACATATATACAATTGTTTATATTGTATATTTGCAATAGTGTTATATTATATACTAATATAAAAAAATCGATATTGTGCATATGCGCAATAGTGTTGTAATACGCATATACGATAACGTGTTTTGCATACAATTAGTAGTGTTGTATTTGTATATATTCAATAGTGTGTATTATATACAATAAAAACACTATTTTATATATGCAATACACATTAATACACATATGCATTACATCGACAGTTTTTTTAGTTTTTTATTTTTATTATTTTTAAGGAACAATATCATCTTATTAGAAGGAGGAAAGATAAAAAATCGCAAAATATTATTTTAAAAAAAGTTAAAAATAATTATTTAATACCCCTATATAAGGTATATATTACATATAATAATAAATATATATTTATATAAGGTATATAATGATAAATATGTACATGCTTATTACACAAGTGATTTAAAACAAGCAATATTGTTTACCAATTTCGTATACATATTAACTTATAGTATATTAGTTTACTAACTTTTATCCTCATATTACGGGTTGTTTTACATTATTCATTTCTAATATTTATATATATTTATGATTTTTTGGATTTTAATTTTATTTATTGTAAGGAAGTTAATAATATACTTAAGATTTGATGATTAAAGAGTTTCACAAATAAATGAGTTGTTATAACCTTGTTAAAGGTTATCTGGGTATGATGAGACCCATGACCCGCTTATTTTTTTTACTATAAAATTGTTTATTAAGTATATATAATATAATTCCTTTTTTTTTTAAAATCGGGTATTAATTTTTAGTATATCCCTATTTTATAGGATTTTCATATCAAATATTTGGTGAGATTAATTCTTCTTCTTCTTCTTCTTCTTCTTCTTCAAGATGGCCGAGAACATATGGGAAGAAACAGCAACACTTGTACATTTAGGAACACTTGATGAATTCGGGTTTGTAAGCTACAAGTCGTAAGAAAGGAGTTTTGAAAGAAAGACACCATAAGAACATTAACAAATCACATGTTCATTGGGACTGATGACGTGGGTACCGTTACCCACCAACAAGCTTAATAATAGAGAAGCAGCTCACAGGCTGGGAAGCTTAGGAATAAAAGAGCAGTAAGCATAAGCTGCCAGATGGGGAAGCTTGATATTTGCCCAGCAAGTTTCCTAAGTTGACCAAGAAGCTCATGCTACAATAATTTCAGAAAAAGTCACAATTGTCCAAAAGCTGACACATGGCATGAAGTAAAAGCAACTACAAGACAAAATAAAATTTGAGCGTCTGCATGAGCTGAAAGAAGAGCTGACATTTTGTACTTAAGAAGCTTCATCTTCCTCGAAGAAGCTTTTAAACTGCCTATAAATTTGACACTCCACCGAAGGTATCATTCATTCTCACTCACTTTATTCTCTCTAAACTCTCTTTTCATACTCCTACAATCTCTATGTATCATATCATTGATTCTCACGCCAGAGGTTGATCGTAGGAGGCCCCGTTCTATGGTGAGGAGTTAACACTTAACGGTGGTGTAAAATTTTACAACGGTCCTGTAACTAGAGGTGCACAAATTGGGTATTAGAAAAACCCGGGTTTGTGTACGGAACCGTGTTCGTGTATGACCGGGTATCGGAAAATAGGGTATTAGCGATACCTAGGTCGGGTTCGGGTCCGGGTATTTCCTCTAAAAACCATACCCTATGTATCGGGTTCGGGTCAAGTATTGAATCGAGTATTCTAAAACCGGGTATTTGAATACCCTATTTCCAGGTATTGAAAAAACTATAATTTCGGGTTTTTGCGAATTTTTTTCCGGGTATAGATTGGAATGTTTTAGGGGTTGCACTTTTTATGGGTATTTTTCAGGTATTTTCCAGTTATTTTTTAGGTATTTGAAAAACCAGTTTCAGGTATTGGAAAAACCTGGTTCCGGGTATGGAACCGGTTCGGGTTTTCGGGTACTATCGGGTACAAATCGGGTCTGGTTCGGGTACAGGTTTTGGTACTAAAATTCATAACATATCCGTACCCTACGGGTAGGGTCGGGTACGGGTTCGGGTATTAAAAACCCGGGTATAAAAAAACACGTTCCAGTTTTTTTCGGGTCCGGTTCCAGGTTCAGGTTTTTTTTGCACCTCTACCTCTAACCGGTGTATATATTTGTAAATTACAATGTTAAAATAAACCATTGAAAACTAAATAAAACGGTACTATGATGTTAACCGGTGTTATACCGACAGGCACAAAACCAGTTTCTATAACTGATTACACAACGGGTCATGAACCGTTTTGTTTTCAATTTAGTAATTAGTAAATACAATTTCTTATTATAATAGTAAATAGTATATACAACGGCAATATCACCATATATATAATAAAAGTATTTATTCATCCACAAGTATACATTTCAATATGCAATTATATATTCCCTCATACAATAATGATATACACAAACAATATGTAATTATATATTACCTAATACAATCATGATATACATAAATAGATATCAGGTATTCATAATCATGAATTGATGAAAGGGAACGGACTTTATGTTCATCACCTAAAATAGATATCGAGATAAAGTTATAATAAATATTAAAGTTACATGTAAGGCCTCAATCCCGATGCCCTACTTTACCGTTGTATTTACTCATAAACACAGTTCTAGAAAAATCAGAGTGAAATAAAACTTTTCGCGGAATAATTAAAACATCAACCATTCATAGATAAAAATATAAAACTTAAACATTTCTTTAAAGTTCAAACATCACAAAACATATAACTTCAAATCTTTAGATGCCAATTTCTTTATTCTTCAGCCATGTGTGCTCCTCAAGTCAACTATCTCATCCTATTGGCATGCGTGCATACTAAAATTCAGCTACACTGAGTGAGTTCTAGTTAATCAGGCGCAGGCTTCCGCATCAGTGAAGTGCGACCCTTGGACTAACGTCTAGCGAGGAATGTGCAAGTGGTCTTTCTCCCCAAGGTTGGCCATCCTATAATAATCAGCGTCCGAAGGACGCTGGAATCTTCCGGAGGCTGGAGATTGTTGAAAGTAAGATGTGCCCCCACCTCCTGATTGATGAGGCAAAGAATGAGAAGAATGTGGTGGAGAATGCGGATGAGACAGTGGAGAGTTGAGCGCAGACTCCCATGTCTCGGGACCCTCAACATCTTGTATCGGGTCTTTTCCCTTGGAGCCAGGGTTGTCATAAGATATCAGAATTGTCTGCAGAGAAGACGATGGCTCTTGGATTGCTACCCCTTTATCTGGAGTAACTGTTGTTTTAGCGGATAACAAAAAAATGTCAAACTCATATGAAGAAAACGACTGGAATTTTGTGATATGATAACTTACTTGGAGTGGTTCGCATGGCCACATCTTTGACCTGATCTGCAAGGTTGACTTTCTTTGTCTTCTTAGGGCCTGGCGCCGCTTCTTCTTCACAGGTTCCTCTTCAGTGTCGACTTGACTTTCATCCGCCTCACTAGACTTAGAGGAACGTCTTTTCCTCTTGCGCTCAAGATCTGCTAAGGCACGCATCACAACCGATGTTTCAGGGGAATCATCATTATAATGTTCTTCACGGGGTGACGATTCTTCACTTGAAGACAAAATCACAATTACCCCGTCCGAAGTTAAAGCATTTAAAGGTCACAGGTTCAAAGAAAACGCACCTATCTGGAAGATCGCCTCCAACACCACAGGCTCGGGGTGTAATGTTTTGGAAAATAGAAAGTGGTCCGGGGTGTAATGTTTTGGAAAATAGATAAGTCAACAATGAAGCGAAAATAAAAGCAGAAATATTGAGAACTTACTTTCGTCCGCATTCTGGAAAAAGGGCTCCGGCTCATAATATGGCTATAAGCGTCTCATACCAGCCCAAACTAGGGCTTCCTCAATAATAGCCCGCATTGGCGTTGGCTTCTGCATCAACACGTTGAACCAAGGCTGGTCCTCGAAAGTTGCAATATTCATGTCCGCAAGCTTTTCGTTGTGAGGACGGCGGACCATGGTTATCGGGACAATAACTTCCCGCACCAAGAAAAATTTTGTTCTCCACTCGTAAGCATTGCGTGGAGGCTCAGTTCCTATAACCCACTTTACCACCACGGCACAATTGAACCACCCGTCACGGTCGTACATCTTGTAAAAGACAAAAAACTTGTCCACCTTGGGCACGGTGTTATTCGCCCTACAAACGAATCCAAATGACGAATTCGCATTAGGCAGAAGGGGTGAACCTAGGAAAGGTGTATCCCATGGCCAGTGAAGACATTACCTAAGAACTTGGTTATCTAAAACCGAAGATTCCCAGACATGAAGAACTCGACATATACAACCGTTTTTTCAGCTGGAGGTTTATTGGCGGTGTATCCAGCAATCGGGAATTCCGGTTCCCATTCCAGTGCTATCCCATATGTAGTAACGATTTTTTTGAATTCCGATCGTTTCCAACTAATTTCGATAGATTCTATATTAGGTGAAGACGAGGCTTTCTTGTCACCAGTCATTATGTCAAGTGAAAGTGGAAAACACTGAGCAATGGTGAATGACGCCGGTAAAAAAATGAATTATGATGGTTAATACTCTGGTTCGAGAGAAAGAAAAAAGAATATGAAGTTATAGAGGCGATAAAATTCAAATGAAACTCCAAGAGTCCTATTTATACCCATCGTAGTTAATGCGGGGGAGTGTGACAGTGGAGAGAGAAATGAAGGGTCCAGTAGGATTGCGCCACGTCACGCAGGAAAGCCGAAAAAGCGAAAAAGGCGGTGCAGGAAGGTACAGTTGACAGCCGGCACATATGTCACATCAACCGTACAGCGCCTGCAAACTGTCACATTGTCCTCTTTCATGGTTATTCTCCCAAAACTGAAATATCTCCACAACACACGCAAAAATTCAAAAATTCCCATAAAATATCTTAAGTCGAAAATTTCACCCACATAAAACTTAATATGGAAGAAACAATGGACTGGGGGGACTTATAGAGGTAATGTAGTGAATAGACCTAAATACCCATAATGGACCACCCGCGGATCATTCAGGACTTCCTTAGAAGTCACCCGCGGAGAAATCTCATCACCCACATAACTCAAGTCAGAGGAAGATTAAGAATAAACTCTAGAGACAGTCTGCGTGTCGATCAGAACGTCCTCAGAAGTCATCCGCAAGGTATTCCTTCCAAGCGCATAGATGACTAGAGGGTGACGTCAGCAAATCAGTTGTAACTGACTTCCGTCTAGAAAAATTACACGAAGATCTTTCCTTGGAAAGCACGTGAAGTAACAACCAAACAGAGAAGGACAGCTTGCAAGGTTGTTATAACCGTGCACATGGCCAGATATCTCGTCCTATCACATGCGAATATGTGTCCATGTTGTTACAAAAAGCATCTTCTTGATAGAGACAGCTGTATCAATAATATTCCCTTACCCTTCGACTATAAATACCTCCTTCTTCATCACAAGGTATTGATTCACACCTCACTTATCTCACCAATTACTTAAAGTACTTTTCTCTCTTTAGAACGGTACTTATTCTCACGCTGGAGGGTGATTACGGGAAGACCCCCCTCTTGTCATTCCCATAGCGAGCTCACGATGGTTGTTTTATAGGTTTCCATCATCGGACTTGCAAAGGTTGAACTCATACGCTCAAGTTGTTTATTACCCGACCCGTATCTTGTGGAACCATCGGTCTGACCTATCCAGGTTTTAGATCCGTGCTTCTTCAATAAGTTATGCTCTATAGCGAATAATTGAATAATAATGAGTAAAATCAGATCAAGCATACATTACATTCACATACTTACATACATACATATTCGAAGATACATACTTAACCTACTTACCTTTCTTACGTACATACATATATTCATTCTTTCTTCATACTTTCACTCTATACATACGTTTTTAAGAGCATATCGCCTTATAACCTTCACAGACATTATTAAGGTTTGCTCCCTACATTCGCAGATGTTATTAGGGTATGTTCCTACATTCGCAGATATTATTAGGGCTTGTTCCCTTCATTTGCATATATTATTAGGGTATGTTCCCTTCATACTCGTACAACCATACATTCGTACAATTATATAAATACATCTTTACACTTTTCATATCACATACATATAACATTCATAAGGCATACACTTACCACTTAAGATAAGTGTATTAACTATCACATAGAGTATGCACACAGCCCCGAAAACATAATCAGAGAAAAGGGGCTATAAACTCACCCGTGTCATGTTCCTTTCTAAGTTTATGGTCACACCTCTTCTTAGCTGGACACGACTAACTATGTAGAAAATAACGAACATCACTTAACCACTCCTAATTATATCATATTTCTAGGTTAATGAAACCCCTAGCTAACAACCAGGGGCAGCGCCCTGGTAGCGGGGTTCTAGGGGCGGCATCCCATAGCGGGTTCCAATCGGCAGAGCCCCTGGTTGGGGTTAAGCTGCCAGGTCAGCTTGAAAAAAATTTATTTTCATTAATAAGTCTTTACTAAAGACCTCATCAAAAAACGGAAGTTCAAACCCCCGTATATGTTTTCAGCGTATAAGTCTTCTAACGTATAAGTCTACATATGCATTGTATATGTTGTCCAACATATGCGTCGTATATGTTACAAACATATACGCCGCATATACATATACGCTCCAACTGCAGATCTAGTCATGTTTGGCCGGAATTTGATTATCTTTGACCCGTTTAGACTCGATTGATCTATATCCAAGCTAATGTGACTTTTAAGCTCGTTTATTCACCCGATTCGTTCTAGATCTAGATTCAAACAGCTCAATCAACGCCCCGGGACTGCGGTGTCGGGTTCTATGGCGTTGAGTCAGCTGAGATAAATGATATTCTACCTTTGGTTGATCTTGGCTCGGAAGATTAAGCGGTGTAGAGAGTGTTTGACTTAAGTGTGTGTTTTTTGAGTGTGTAGGCTATGATGTGGTTGGAAATTAGGGAGGTGTAGGGTTTTAAGGTATTTACACCCAAACCCCCCATAGACCTTAGGCCCATAATCTCAGTAAGTCCATGATTTAATTCTAAGTTCATCTATATTAAACCTACCATCATTTGTTTATTATTCTATTATTATTTTTAAAAACGTCGGATGTTACAAGTCTACCCCTCTTAAAAGAGTTTTCGTCCACGAAACCTAACTATAACTTAAACAACGGCGTGTAGGACTTCCTCATTTCATCCTCAGCTTCCCAAGTAGCATCTGATCCCTTTCGATGCTTCCACATCACTTTGACTAAAGTAATGACTTTACGCCGAAGTTGTTTCTCTTTTCGGTCAACTATCTCTACGGGTTTCTCAATATAGTTCAATTGCTCATCCACCTCAATATCTACTAGTAGCACGTGGGACGTGTCATCAGCTAGACATTTCCTCATGTGAGAGGCGTGAAAGGTAGAGTGGATTCTTTCCAGCTCTTATGGCAAATCTAACTTATAAGCCACTTTACCCATACGTTCTATGATTCTAAATGGTCCAATGTACCTCGGACTCAACTTTCCCCTCTTTCTTAAATGAATAATACCCTTCCAAGGCAATACCTTGAGCATCACACTATCACCAACATTGAACTCAGTCGGTCATCGCCGCGTATCGGCATATGACTTCTGTCAGTTTTGAGCAACTTTCATTCTTTCCTTGATCTAGTCAAACCTTGAAGAGGTTTATCGCACAACTTTTAAACTTCTAATATCATTTTGATCAATTTCTCCCAAACATATGGGAGTTCTACAAAGTTTACCGTATAGCATTTCAAATGGCGGCATGCCAATACTTGAATGGTAACTATTGTTATAAGAGAATTCTGCCAGATGCAAATGATCATCCCAACTTCCTCCAAAGTCTAAAACACAAGCACGTAGCATATCCTCAAGGGTTTAGATAGTCCTTTCCGACTTCTTATCTGTTTGAGGATGATACGATGTACTGGTATTTAGTCTAGTTCCAATGGCTTCGTGGAACTTCTTCGAAGAATCTCTAAGTAAAGCGAGTATATCTATCAGATACGATCGATAACGGCCCTCCATGTTTAGCCAGAACCTCCTTTTTTTGTATATGCAGAAAGTAAGCACCCTTCGTCAAACGGTCCACTATCATCCAAATGGTATCATGATGTTTAGCTGTACGTGGTAGCTTAATTATGAAATTCATGGTGATGTGTTCCCATTTCCATTTGGTATATTTAATGGTTACGTCTTTCCATTCGATTTCTAGTGCTCTGCTTTGACTTGCAAGAAAGTTAGGCACTTACTGACGTAATCCACTACTTCATTCTTTATACCCGACCTCCAATATTCTCTCTTCATATCCTGATAAATCTTGGTGGATCACGGATGGATCGAATATCTTGACTTGTGAGCTTCATCTAAGATTCGACCACTAAGATTTCCATGTTGTGGAATCCACATACGATCAAAACTAGTCTTCATGCCATGAGTGTTATCCATCAACTCGTCTTGTTATCCGAAGATTCTTTCTATCTTCACTAATACATCATCTATAAGCCCTCTGACTGTACCTTGATTATCTCTCCGAAGAGGTCTGAGTTAATGACTAACTTATAAGACTTCACTGTTGCAATGACTTCTTCATTCTTACGGCATAGCTCATTAGCGACCACATTAGCCTTACATGGATGGTACTTGATATCGCAAGTATAGTCCTTTATCAACTCTAACCATCTTCTTTGCCTCATGTTCAACTCTTTCTGCTCAAAAAGTACTTTAAACTCTTATGATCCGTATAAATGGTACACTTAGTATCATATAAGTAGTGTCTCCAAATCTTGAGAGCATGCACCACTGCTGCTAGCTCTAAGTCGTGTGCCAGGTAGGTACTCTCATGAACTTTCAACTATATGGACGCATAAGCTAACACCTTTCCTCGTTTCATTAATACGCAACCTAACCCACGATCCGAGGCAATAGTACAAACAACCAAATCCTCATCAGCACGGGGTAGGGAAAGGATCATAGCTTGTGTGAGAAATTTCTTCAATTCGTCAAATGCTTCTTGCTGGTACTTACCCCAATTGAACGCTATAGACTTTTGGGTCATACCGTTCAACGGTGCGGCTATCTTGGAGAAGCCTTGAATGAATCTCCTATAACAGGCAGCCAAGCCTAAGAAGTTGCGTATATCAGTCGGGTTTTGTGGAGTCTTCCAATTCATTATCACCTCAATCTTAGTTGGCTCCACGGTAATCCCTTCAGGATTGATAACGTGACCTAGAAACTGTAACTCACGCAACCAGAATGCGCATTTTGAAAACTTAGCTCACAACTTTTCTTCCTTCAAAGCCTCTAATACTTCTCTTAGATGCTCAGCATGGTCAGACTCTCTCTTTGAATAAATCAATATATCGTCAGTGAAAATAATAACTGACTTGTCTAACATAGGCCTACATACCCTATTCATCATGTCCATAAATGCTGCGGGGGAATTCATTAGACCAAACAACATCACGAGGAACTCGTAGTGTCCATACCGCATCCGAAACGTTGTTTTAAGGATGTCTGCTTCTTTCACCTTTAATTAATGATAGCCTGATCTAAGGTCTATTCGAGAAAACCTACTCGCACCTTGTATTTGATCAAAAAAATAATCAATCAGTGGCAACGAATATCTATTCTTTACCGTAAGCTTATTCAACTGACGATAGTCTATACACATCCTCATGCTTCCATCTTTCTTCTTAACAAAGAACACCGGTGCGCCACCACGGGGAAGCACTCGGCCTTATGAAGCCCTAATCGAGGATTTCTTTTAGTTGGGACATCATTATTTCATCTCGGATGTCGCTAGACGGTAGGGTGCTTTCGCGACGGGCTGTGCTCCTAGTACTAAGTCTATATGAAATTCTACCTCTCGTTCCGGTGGCAACCCCGGAAGGTCCTCAGGGAACACTTCTGGGTAGTCACGCATAACATGAACATCTTTCACATCTTTAACCTCGACCGTAGCTTTGACAATATACGCCAGGTAGGCACTTCACCATCACCTAAACAAGCCTTCGGATTTGATCATCGAAATGGCATTAAGCCCATAAATTTAATTATCATCGTATACCGTCATTGTACTACCATCCAAAGATTTTAACCTTATCATTCTATTCTTACACGCTATTTGAGCCTCAAACTCAGACATCTAGTCCATGCCCAACACTACATCAAATCCTCCTAAGGTCATCACATACAGGGTAACAGAAAACTCTTGTCCCTCTAACTCTATCTTACAATCCTTAACTATACCGAGGTTCCGCTACCGGTTTCTAGTGTAAAAGTTTTAGGCACACGACAACATTTTTTTTCTAACTTACTAAATTTTGTAACTACAAAACTTCTATTTGCACCCGAATCAAATAAAACAGAAGCGGGAATACCATTTACTAGAAACGTACATGTCACGACATCAGGGATCTGCTTGGCCTGTTCTCGGGTTAGAATATAGGCTCTGGTCTTTGGCCTAGATGGTTCAGCACCTTTCTTCTCATTTCTTCTAGCTTCACCACCAGTGCAAGCCCTTGCCAGGTGACACGTCTGTCCACACTTATAACACATGGGTTTTGCGTGGCAATCCTGAGCGAAATGCCCTATCCTTCCACATTTGTAACAGGCATTTGACCCTAGCCTGCATTCCCCACCATGGGATTTTCCACACTTGTGACACACATCAAAACCAGTTCCCCACCTACACTCTCCACCATGCATCTTACCGCAAGTCTTGCATAACCTCTTCTCCCACACCTTGTGTTTATTTTCCTTGGGGTTCCACATCTAAGTAACGAGTCACTTAGAAGGAGAAACCCCTTTCTTCTCTTCCGCCACCACGTCGGTCGTCATAAACCATCTCTGCGAGTTTGACCGCAGATTAGCCCTGAATAGCGTACAGACGTTCTCTGAAAGTCTTCTGATATAGCACTTGATTCGCTTTGCCTCAGTGTTCACCATGTTAGGAACCAGTCTGGATATGCGGTTGAACTTAGTGGTGTACTCACAGTGTGTCATCTTCCCCGCTCTCAGTTTCATAAACTTCATCTCAGCCCTCTCAACTTCGGGATCAGCACAAAAATGCTTTATTACCATATCCTTCAGATCATCCCTCCTCATGGCTTTAATCTCTTCTTAGGTCTTTCTTTTCCACAATTTACCACCAGAACATAGCCTCATCACCAAACGACTGGGTAGCATACCCCACCTCTTGGTTCGGACGACACTCGCTAATTCGGATAACTTTGTCCATTGCGGTTATCCACTAGAGAGTAGTGACTTCATCCCCTAAACCAATCAGCTTCGGCCGGTCACAACCCTTGAATGACTTGTAGTTGCACCCACCTCGCTCCCTCTTCCCTTCACTAACTTTCACAAACCGAACTTCATTTGATTCTTCCTTCTCAGTCTCATCGTCTTTCTTCTTAATCTCCCCTGTCTTCTCAGCGGTCCTTACATGGCTTTCCGCAGACTTATCCAGTTGCAGGTTCTTTACTGCAGCAACTACAGCTTGAGCAATGGCGCTCTGAATAGTAGGATCAAGTTGATATTCTCCTTCACGCTTAGTTGCACTTCCTTCCTCTCATAACTGGTTCTTTAGAAGGTTCCCAGACCATACGTGGCCTACCATGACGTCCCGTACGACCTCCTTGACCAACCACCTTATTTGCTCCATCCATTCTTATTCTATAAGGAAACACAAACGTCGTCACTCAAGTAACTATTTAGTACAAGGACATTAAGGTTAACAGGTAATAACAGTGACTATTTTTTATTAGCTTATCACGTTACTTTCTGTGTCCTATACACTTCCTTTTATGACTTCACTTGTGCTAGGTTCTACTAATTACACATACAGTTAACCTACATTCTTATCCCTAGCAATTAAGCTAGCATACATACCTTATTCTCTAGAAATTAAGCTAGCATTCACACATCCTTATACTTTTATTTAACATGCAAATTTATATACTTCTAAATCATTTCATGAACTTAATTATGTACTTTACCATTCTCGAGCTTGCTTGAGCGACACATGGGTTTCTTGAACTGGAATCCCCTTTTTTTTCTTCTTTAAGTACCATTCTCCGTTCGAGTCTAAGCATGTAGGATGCTTATTTCTCTCAAACTTACGCTCTGATACCAACTTGTAAGGACCCAATTCTCGTGCCCTATTTAGTGTTGGATTTCCTCATAAACACAGTTCTAGAAATATAAGAGTGAAATAAAAATATTCGTGAAATAATTAAAACATCAACCATTCATACATAAAAACTTAAAGCTTAAACATGTCTTTAAAGTTCAAACATCCCAAAATATATAACTTTAAATCTTCATTTACCAACTTCTTTATTCTTCAGCCATGTGTGCTCCTCAAGCCAGCTGTCTCATCCTATTAGCATGCGTGCATATTAAAAGTTAGCTACGCTGAGTGAGTTCTAGTTAATTAGGTAGCATATATTACATTCAAATACTTACATACATACGTATTTGAAGATGCATACTTAAACTGCTTACCTTTCTTACATACATACATTCATTCTTTCTTTATACTTTCATTCTATCCATACATTTTTAAGAGCATTTCGCCCTATAACCTTTGCAGGCATTATTCAAGGTCTGTTCCCTACATTCAAGATGTTATTAGGTTCAGTTCCCTACATTCGCAGATTATTATTAGGGTCTTTTCTCTTCATTCGCAGATATTATTAGAGTATGTTCTCTTCTTACTCGTACAACCATACATTCATACAATTATATAAATACATCCTTAAGGATGTGTAGCGGCGGGCTACAAATTTGAGAGATAAGTGACCAGGGGCACCTAATCAGAAATTTGGAATTTTTGTTTTAGGCTGTAGTGGTGTTGTAGCCCAATATATATATATATATATATATATATATATATATATATATATATATATAGGATGGGGTTAAAATAAGAAGCTGAGTGTGTCTAAGAAGTGTATGAATTAATCTGGTGCGTTAGATATGTTGATCTGATGGTGGATATGGAAAGTGTGTTTATTGCACGGTGTGTTTTATTGCATCTAATGGTGAAAACACACTTTCTACACTTTTTAGGAAAAATCCACTTCTTATTATAACCTTACTATATATATATATATAGGGGATGGTTCAAGAGAGAATGATATTATTGCAAGAAATGTAAGAAATGAATATGGCCACTAGTTTTGTTTTAAGTTTTAAATGATTAAAGCTAAATAAAGAAACTATTAATTATTCTCTTTCCTTAATTAATATAACTAATAAATCATAATACTTATTTATTTAATTAATATAACTAATTAAATTATAATAATTAGAAAATACTAAGAACTCATTTATTTTTATAACTTACTTTTTTGTTTCTTGAATTTTTATCCTACACAAGTGTAATTTATTCATACATTAAAATTTCTTTCTATCAAAAACTAATTTCTTCTAACTCGGTATATTAATATCCATCAACAAATACTTACATTATGATGAATAATATCATAAAACAATTTTACATAGTTTGTATTAGATATCAACAAAAAACATACAACCTACACAAAAACGTATAATCTACACTTGTTCTAAGAATAAAACAGCATATAACCTACACACGAAAAACATTTAACCTACACAAAAAATTCATCATCAATAAATTACTCACGCACGCGAAAACATATAACCTACACAAAAAAAACATATAACTTACACAAGAAAATTTTATCTTACACAAATACAATTTATTCATACATTAATTTCTTTTCAAAACCAATTTCTTCAAACTCAACATATCAATATCCATCAACACGTAGTTACATTGTGATGAATAATACAAAAAACTATATATCTTACACATGGTTGCATTAAATGTTAATAAAAAATATACAACCTACACAAAAACATATAACCTACACTTGTTCTAAGAATAAGAAAACATATAGCTTACATACGAAAAACATATGACCTACGCATGTGTAGGGTATGTGTATCTTCGTGTAGTTTATATAATTATTAATGTCGAATTACATATGTAAGTTATATGCTTTTTGTATGTTGTACGTTTTTATTGTTCAATACAAGTGTAGGTTATATATTTATTGAACTTAAATACGTTGATATATGCTAATATATTAAGTTGAAATTATTTTTTAATATAAAGAAATAGTATTATATGAATAAATTGTATTTATGTTGAATAAAATGAAGAATATATAAATAAAAAATAAAACTAAAGTAATGTTTTTATCTTTTTAATTATTATACTTAAATTAGTTAGATATATTAATTAGAGATATTTATTATGGTTATATTAGTTGTATTAATTAGAGAGAGAGAGTTCATTTATTGTTGCATTTACATCTTTTTTATTTATTTTTAAATATTTAAAACTTAAAATAAAACTAGTGGCTCATATTCATTTCTCTCATTTCTTGCAATAATTTGATTTCTTTCTTGAACATAAACATATATATATATATATATATATATAGGGTGGGGTTAGAATAAGAAGTAAGTTATTTGTAAGAAGTGTGAGAAGTAATATCGGGCGTTAGATGTGATCATCTGATGGTGGATATTGTTAGTGTGTTTTTTGCTCAGTGTGTTTTATTTTGTTAGTTTGGTGTGTTTTTGTTCGGTGTGTTTTAATTTTTTAAGGGTAAAAAATACTTCTTACACTTCTTAGGATAGTTTTACTTTTATTTTAACCTTGCTCACTCTCTCTCTCTCTCTCTCTCTCTCTCTCTCTCTCTCTCTCTCTCTCTATATATATATATATATATATATATATATATATATATATATATATATATATATATATATATATATATATATATGAGTGGGATCTAGAGAGAACTCATTTTAACCCCATTAATTTTCTTAGATCAAAGACTAAAAAAAGAAAGGGGAAAATAAAAGGTTCTGAGTTTTTTTTAATGAGAAAGGGTAATATTGAAATTGAAAAAACTTACTTTTTTTTCTTCCCTCTTCTCGTTCACTGATGCCTCCCATTAGTGATGTGATCTAGGGTTTCGCTCTTCATCAATCAATCGTCCACTTAATCCAAATCAACTGCAAAATCAAGCACGAATCTGAAAACACTAATCGGTAAGTAAGTGTAATTGTTAATTTCACATATTAACAAGTGTCGATTAGCCATACTATACACCAATCAATAACAAAGAGAGCCTATTGACACTAATTAGAGATGAAAACTATTTATTAAGTAACGTGATTGTTAACATGTTGTCAATACACAATGGGATGGTTGGTTATGAACTGTCCAAGTTAAGTCTTCTATTTTTTAAGTTTGCACACCAAGTGTTCAATGAATTGCTTGTGAGAAAGCGGAATTTGGTACTAGAACTAATGTATGGTCTCAATATGCATCGTTGGACAATGGGAATACACGAACCCAATCACATCTATTGTTTACGCATTATCAACATCGATTGGTCATATTTACATGATTTGTTAAGTATTACATATATGTAGTGTATAATTAATGCATCACTTATCTATCAAAGTACATATATAGTCGATTATATTACATATGTGTAGCACTTATCTATAATATGCATATGTACTCTATTGTAATACATATTATACACATGTTTTAATGACATTATAATGGAAAATATGAATAAATACAAAGGGTAACAAAAAGGATAGCAAAACAGGGGAAGCTGGGTAAAAAAAAAACAGATAGCAAAACAGGGGAAAATTGGGTAAAAAAACATATAGCAAAACAGGGGAAAATTGGGTAAAAACAGATAGCAAAACAGGGGAAAATTACGGATTGTGATTGCATATGTCTGAATCAATTATATAGCACATATGCATAGAATAGGAGCGTTGATGGTGTGATTTAAATAAGTTGATACATTATATGCATATAGTATCGTGATTGCATATGTTTGAATCAATTGTATTGTATATATATCACTAAAATGAAGGCAACGAAGAAGGTCAAAATGGCCATAAATAGTGAAAATGTAAGACGCTCTTAGACGCGGAATACGAGCTCGATGATGTAGACAGTGTCGGTATGTTATATATAAATTATGCTTGATATTTAATGCATATGCAACCTGTTGTATCGCATAAGTGTATTGCTTAACTCTTGTATGTATACGAAATGTGTGATATTATATATATGCAGTGATTAGCTATTGTGTGCCTATGAGGTTTGTTGTAATACATAAATGCAGTACTTTTTGTTTGTTGTGTCACACGTATGCATTGCTTAGCTATTACATCATATGAACCATGTTGTATTGCCTATTTGCAGTATTAATACAATATGTTGTAGTGCATATATGTAGCACTATTGTATTGCATGTATGTATTAGTACTTTGTTAGATATAAATACTAACCTTTTGCTTTAATTAACAACCAGGATATGAAGATTGGAAATTAAAGAAAGTACCAAAAGAGGGAAAATGCGGTGTTGAACAAAAAAGGAGATAATAAGACTAAAGGATGGCTAAATAAAATGTGCTCTAGAATACAATGTATCCGTCTCCTTGTCAACTTATGTTGGTACTTGTTAGTATTCAAATCATAACCTCAATTCAAGATTATTTGTTTGTATTGCATATGCGCAATGTATATTTTACTTGTATTTTAAAATTGTATCTTTGTATATGTTTTGTTGGTGCATGTTTTATACTCAAAATGTAACATTAATACAAGCTATTCATTTGTATTGTGTATGTGCAATATGTATTTACTTACATTTAAGCGATGAATTTTATGATTTTAAGCGGTCTAGAGATTGTTGAAACTTATGTCGCGGAAAATTACAATTGGTATTGTGGGTAGTTTTGACCGCAAGAAATAGAGCGCATATGTGCATTCAAGCATGTAATGCATATATCCAATACAAACATTACATATATGTAATATAAACATATAATGTTGAAATAAAACAGCCAATACACGCATGTAGTACAAACATAGAATACATACATGCAATATACAAATATAATGACCAAAGTATTCATAACCCAATGAACCATTCTAGTATATATACTTAAACAAGAAAAAAAGTAGTCCTATTGACAAATCAACCACGTCTATTTCTTGTTGAATTCATCAGGTTACTATGCTTTCTCCAACGCATAATTTATTTGTACGCTCATCTCGAAAAGAATTATCATCTACTTAGTATCTCCAAATCTTCACATATGCTTAGGTTTTCCTTTGTCCAAAACTTTAAGAGCCTCAATGCAAGATCGACATTTATGTATACACACTGAGGTTGTTTGACATTTTATGAAAATGTATACAATCCAACATAAATGTAGCAGCCAAATAAATTTGTAGCATAATCCAAAATCTGATTCAACCAACTACTTTAAACCATATATATAAACTCTACACAACTTAATGAGTGGAAACAACCCATAAGAGTTGTAGTGTAACCATTGGAAAATTACATTTTAGTTTAATACAGGGTACCCAATTTATATTTTATCTGTACTAACAAAAAAAAAACAGTTCAATGTTAGTTTGTTACCATGATATTCACAGCATGGGCATAACATCATGAAAAATAGTGCAATTTAAATATTAAATTGTTAACCCAGTGCTCAGGTTCGCACCATGACTAATATGTTGACATATAAAAGTCAAGCCAAGAACTCCTAATATGATTTGATCATACCCCGAGACCGAAACACATCCTCAAATGGAATCTTTAAAATGCCTTCATTTTGTGAATAAAAAGAGAATATATGCAAACATATATAATGTCAGACTAACTATTTTTTAAACCAACAGATGTTACTATACTTTATTATGTATGACAAACTAACAGAAAGCTAATTTCAAACTAACACACGACAAACTAATAGGAAACTAATTTCACTATTCCAACAAATGAATAGTAAAGCCTTCAAGCATTCCAAAAACAAATGAAAAACTTATAGTCCTTAAGATGACTACTTCTAATGTTGATATCTACAGAAGACAAAGGCAACTGTAAAGCTCGAGTCAATATAATGGATAGCAAATAATGCTATCTACACATAGAGGATACAAATATCTAAAGGTTAGGATTATTCATAAATCAGTTTTTTATATTACATAATATGTAATAGTAACAATATTACATACATGTAGTACTTGGTATTACACAATATTACACATATGCAATACTCAATACTCGGCATTGAACATATGTTATATCGGGTATTTCACATATACAACAATGTGATACTGCACATCGTAATATTTATTTTATTATTACATAGATGTAATACTAACAGTATTACATATAAGCAATACTAGGTATTACATATTATTACTCATTTGTAATACTCATGTAGCTCCTAAAATTGTTTATGACTAATCAATTAAACCATCAAATCAATACATGAAGTAAACAAATTATGGTTTTTTCCTTTAGTAATAACTATTTTTGACCTAGAATCACCTAATATTGGCTGGTTTTTTGACCTAGAATCACCTAATTCAAGCTGTTTATGATATATAATCGCCAAATTCTGCAATTATAGAGTAATTATTGATTATAGAATGTGTAGATAGAGCAATATAATCAGTTTTTACTAGATAACAATGGAGACACACATGATTAAGGAAGATGAAAGTTAGAATTCAAAAGTACCTTCAGATGTCATATTCAATGATTGAAATCAATGATGAAGAGACACGATCTGCGATATATTTGATGATTTAGGGTTCTTAATCATCAAGTTTTAATGATTCACGCTCTGCATGTGTTTGAGAGAGTCCATCGCACACAGGAAAGTCGTAGTGGGGAGAGTCGCACAGAGGAAGAAGCCGTCAAAAGTGTATAGATGTATTTGGGGTAATTTTACAAAAATAACCATATACTTAAGAATTCTCTAGTTCTCTCCCTAACAACTAGTTCTCTCTTGATCCTTTTCTTATATATATATATATATATATATATATAGGGTTATAATCATTTAAGAACTCCTATTTTGGATGAGAACTCTAAGAATTCCATTCAACCCTTAGATCATCTCATCAATGGTTAAAAACAATTGTGGCATTATAGTAGTTAAATTAAAGTTAAAAGGTGATTAACTATACAAGAGAAGGGTATTGTGGTATTTTATTAATTAACCCTTAAATTTCTCACCCTCTCAATCACGGTTACACACTTTTAAAATAAAAAAAAAACCCTAATCTTTCACGCATAATCTCATTCAATCCATCTAGAAATCACGATTAGATTTCTTCATTGCAAAGTGTCATTACATGAAAATCAGTTTTTATGCATGTCTATATTTTTTAACACATGTAAATTTGTTAGTATATAAAATTTACACATATGTAAACTTGAGATTAATATATGTAATAAAAAGTTTTTATATATATATATAGGATTAGGTTCATTTCAGAAGTTTTTTTATTGTGAGAAGTGCGAGAAATGAATTCACCAATCACATTTTTCTTTTATTTCTTTCATTTATTTAATAAAAAGGGTGTTATAGTAATATGTCATGTATATTTTCATATTTGGTAGGTCATAATTTATGGAGAAGTTATAAATTTGTTTTTATATTTTTTAATATAAAGTCAAATCAACCTATATTAAATTCTTGTTTTATTTTATTTTATTTTATCAAATTCAATGTTGTCGATTTATCCATATTATTTTTTTATTCTCTTAATTTTAATTTCATACATTTATCATAAATGAACCTACACATGAATAAAATTGAACACGTAACTAGAAATACCACCTACAGAGCACATATATGAACGTACACAGTAGATAAATGAACATACACACAATAAAAAATTAACATACACTATTCGAAATATCACATTATCACATACGTAGTACATATATGAACTTACACAGTAAATAAATGAACCTACACATGATAGAAAATTACACATACACAATTCGTAATACCATATACACAGTACATATGAATTTACATAGTAATCAGTATAAAAATGAACCTACACACGATAAAAAAATAGACATACAAAATTAAAATATCATCTACACAGTACATGTATGAAACTACATAGTAAAAAATAAATTTTTTTTATTACATTAAACAACAATATATGGATCCTACATGAAAAAAATATCACAAACAAAATATTATATTTCATTACTACACACCAATAATGTATATTACACAAAAAAAAAGTATTTTTCATTCCTACACAATATTTTATTGATCTTACACAAAATGTTATATTACAAATAAATGACATGCATGTATCCTACACAAACTCTATTGATCATAAACAAAATATTATCTTTCAATTCTACACACTAATTGCTTATCCTACACAAACATGTATCCTACGTTAACTGTTATATCACAAACAACATTTAATTATATGTCCTACACAAATTGTTATATTCAACACAAAATGTTAAACTGAAATAATAAACTACAATGTCTGAAATAACATATAAAAAAATTATCAATAAGAATGTAAAAAATAATCAATAATATGCAATATGAAAGCTAGTATAATACACTAAAAAACAAGAAAAAAGACTATCGTAATAATAGATGTAAATAAGAAAACTAAAGAAATCAAATGAATTAAATTCAGTTAATTATCAATAAATGAAAATTAAAGCTTGAAGCTTTTAACAAGGAATGGTGGGAGTTATGCTTTTCTTTTATTTTAATTGAGTTACACAAGTTACCACATTACCCTTTTTAATTAAAATAATATTTATAATATTCTCTTATTAATTGCAAAAATGCCACTTTCGTTAATGACCATTGATTAACAAGATCAATGGTTGAAATCGACTTCTCGCACTTCTCACTGTAATATCACTTCTCGCATGAACCATCTCATATATATATATGTGTGTGTGTGTTTGTGTGTGTGTGTGTGTGTGTGATTAGGATCATTGAGAACTATTTAAAATTGAGAACATTGATAACCATTTTGGATCACAAAAAAAACTATTATAAAAAAAATGAAAATAATTATAAAACAAAAAGAAAGAAAATATAAAGTAAAAAAAACTAAAATTTTTATTTTTCATCACGGTTTTATAAAAAAAAATATAGGTTTAACAAAATTATACACCTATGTATAATAATTATTTTTTTTAATTTTATACATGTTATTTTTAATACACATATATAAAATTAAAATAAATGATCATGTACATATGTGTACATTATGTAAATCGAGATTAAATACAAATATACATGCGTGTATAATTAGGCGGTTTTTTTATGAAACCGAGATGAAAAAAAAAACTTTTGGTTTTTTACTTTTTAAAAATTTCCGTTTTTTTCGTTTTATAATTTTTTAAGAAGTTTTTTTTTTTGCTTAAAATGGTTCCCAAAGTTATTAATTTTGAAAGGTTTTCTTAGGATTCTCACCATATATATATATATATATATAGGGTTGGGTTATAATAAGAAGATTAGTTTTCCTAAGAAGGATATGAAATTATCTTGTCCGTTCATTTTAAAATTGAATGGTTGAGATTAGATTAGAGATATCATCAAGTGTAAAACAAGAGTAAGGGCATAATAGGGATAACACATTTGTTGACTTTCTCTCTCCACATGCAAGGCACATGTCAAATTCCCCCATCATTTTAAAACGTACATAACTTTTTTATACGACATTTTTTTTCAAAACAATTTCACCATAAAAACGAGTGTTTTTTTATCTTTTATATGAGTACCATATTGCTTTATAAAAATAAAAAAAATTCGTGGGTTTTTACAAAGTGTGTTTAACCATAATTGTGTTTTACAAAATTGTGTTATACAATTATGTTTTATTTTTTCATAGTGTTTTTTGCATTGTGTTTTTACATTGTGTTATTTAATTGTGTTTTCATTGTGTTTTTGTGATTGTGTTTTTATTTTCATAGTGTTTTTTCCATTGTGTCTTTTTATTGTGTTTTTCGTAGTGTTTTATTTTCTGGCGAAATTTCCGAAGACTTTTCCGGCAAGGTGGTGGCGGTGGGCGGTGGTGGTTGTAGGAGATAAGTGAAAATTTAAGTGGGTTTTTGAAATTAAATTAAATGGGTTTTCAATATTAAGGTATTAGACAAAAAATACCCTCCTTCCTAGCCTTTTTAAGAAAATCAAACTTCTTATTTGATCTTTTCTATATATATATATATATATAACACAAAACATATTAAAAGAAATATTATTCCAAACTCTCACGAGCGACAACCCCCCTCGCCCCTCTTATCGCCTTGGTGGGTGGGTGAGTGGTGGTGGTGGTGTGTGTGTGGGTGGGGGGTTTCCAAGATTTTGCCACCCCTTGTCACATGTTTTGCCACCCCCACTTTACAAAGAGAGTCTCACGATTTATATGACTATGTAAGATAATAAGTCAAGTTACTACAATTACTTTATTGGGTTTATTGAGTTTATATAAAACATATAAGTTTCTATTTGAGGAGCTTATTTTTACTTGTCGAAATCTCATAGAATGCATGTATCTATGGATTTCACCACCCAGTCTTACTAGATCTTGAATAGAACTTTTGGCGTTCAAAATTATACATATCTTGGGCAGCTCCATTAAAAATTAAGGTCTCAGGTTTCCTCGTGACATATTCATGTGCATTTGATCAAATTCATGTGCTCCGTCGTCCACGCTGATTATCGCACCACTAATTCAATCATCCTGTTTACCCCTCTCTCTCTTATGTATATTTTAAAGAAAGTAGGTTTAAAAGAATATATTTCTCTTGTTTTAGTTGACGTACACACTTTAGTAAACCGTTACACAAGTTCAATTTGTTAAAATGATGCATTTATTTTATTGGCAAATAGAATTTTAATAATCTCATATTTGCGTGATTGATCGATAATAATCACAACTAAAAATATTCTTGTCGGAGCATCTTTAAAACATTTTTCTCATTGGACATCTGTTAAAAAAATTAACAGCGTTAACTTTTATCTGAGTTGTTCAAACTGACGTTTTAGGACTTTAGTTCGTAAGAATGATAGGAGCCTATTAATGTAAAACTCATCTAGAAACAACGCTCCAAACGACTAATTATTGTTAATTGGGAGTTCAAACACCCGAATTGAAGCACTTTTTCGTCCTTTAGAACACTTTTTAGAGGTATGTTTACATCAATCGACTCATATCCTCCTCACGATCAAAAGTTTTAAAACATCAGTTTGAAGTTCGGATAAAAATTAACGTAGTTAAGTTTTTTTAACAGGGGTCCAATAAAAAATAATAAACGATGGGACCTAGAGTAGAAATATTTTCAGTTGGGATTATTACCGTGCAGTGACAAAAGTGTGAGATTAACACAATTCAATTTGACTACTTTATTTTGTGAGAAAAAACATTTTCTCTTATCATGCAAAACTGTCCTAGTATGATATAATTAATGATATATGAAAATGCATAATAGCATATTAATTAAGGAATTAGCAATGAATTTTTTATGAGCAATGTTGAATTGTAGATTATCTTGTACTTGATTTGTAATTTATTTTTTGTGTTGTTACTTGTTAGTATTGTGTGTGCTCCTCTTGATAGGTTTTTGTAAGCGGGTTGACGCCTTGATGGCCACCTTTGGTTGATGAAAATTTTAATTCTTATTCCTGAGTTCAACTTAAGGTAGGAAAGGAAATGAAAAGGGATAGAAATAAAGGAAGTGTTATGTTCCCGAGTTTCATTAAAGGAAGGAAAGAAGAAATGTGTGTTTTCGAGTTTTATTTAATGTGAGAAAGAAAAGGAAAGTGGAGGTTTTGTAGTATAAAATCTTTCTTTCCATTTTGGAAGGAATTGGTTGGTAGGAAAGGAAAGGAAAGGAAAATGAAAAGAAAAGAAAGGAATGAAAATGTTTTCCTTTCTTTTATTAAGTGAGCTCGGGAACATAGCGTTAATGTCGGAAAAAAAAACCGGAAAGAAAGCTGTGTTTGAGTTTTCGCATACACAAGAAGGTTCCGAATTGCATTGTGGATCTCAAGAAGAGACGGGATTTAATTGACTTGTAAATATAATTTATAAAATAAAAGGATATATACTAATTGTAAAACTAATTATTATTAAAATAAAAATCAAGTTAACCAAAACCTCAATTAAGAAAAGAAAGAGGAAATTAAAAATCGATCTTTCCCTTGTGATCGAGTCACCACGACCACTCGGCCAACTTTTTGATATCTGCAAAGGTCTTAATCATGTAATATTCCATATTTCCATTATATTGATTTATAATAAACGGTGGCATTCAATTAATAAATGATCACAACACAAGGCATCTAGTAGTACTTGAAATTTTTTAAGAAATGTTATTTTTTAATAATAGGATGGATCTATGCCCAATTATTAAAATGAGCAAGTATATGATTAAAACTCACTACTATAAGCACACATATCTCTCTTAGTTTTAAAAGAAATTTAGTATTTAGTGTTTTTAAATGTTAAAAAAAACTAATTGAAGTCGCATGTTATATATATATAACTTTAGAGTTGTTTGGGAAATATAACAAGATGCCTGACTGATTAAAAAATAACCTATAAATTATTCAACATGTCGCTGAAACTTAATAAATAAGAAACTTCATAAGCTATTAAGATATGTAACCAAATACATTTTACCTCAGACAAATTAAAAGATAGCCTATAAATAGAATCATTAAACTTGGTTTAAAGTATGACGTCATGTTTTATGTATAGCAGTTTATTATATAAAAATGTGGTTCTATTAGTTTAGTTTTATACTAGGTTATTGTCCTGTGGGCGCCACGGGTGGAAATATAGAAATCGTCTAATAAACACATTAAATTTCAAACGACAATATTTCCCGTCCTCGAAAGTAAGTTAATAGAACTTGTCTAAATTCGAATGATAGACAAAGTCTATTAAATCAGATATTGGGCTTAATGAATTGTTAATTAGAAGATCGTCGGAATTTGTACATTCGTCTGTCGACATTTGAACCCCCCCCCCCCCCCCAACATTCCCTTGACCTATATCCAATAGTCAATTCGCAAATATTTTAACTCTTCAACATGTAAATATTGACATCTAACTGTGAGCCTCGTGTTTTTTTGATAGTTTAAATACCTTGTGTTTTTACAAGGTGTAGTAAGAACTACTTGAAGTGTAATTTAAAATAAACATGAAGAAAATTCTATACAATTTAACTATTTATTTAACAAAAGTATCATAAATTTAGTATCTACAACTCCCTAAATACTTCCTTGTATATAAGATTTATACTTTAATCTGTAGCATTTCGCTGTTGACGAATATAAAAAGGAACAAATTGGTTTTTTAATAGCTAATAACTAAACAGTTACAAATATCAATTGGCTTATATAACTTGTTTAGCGATTCATAGAGCCATAAATTGTATACACTCTAATATTGACTTGAACTTGTTGTGACTTGAACTCAAATTTTTAATAACCCATATTAGCTCAAACATGTTCTAAATCATGACACGAACCTGCACAATTTGACATGCCTAACTACATATCCATATGGCTGCTAATAATAGTCCGGATGTTGCAACCATTCGATATAGTGACGTATTTTATTTTCCATTAGTAAGATACTAATAATGTATTCATTTTTTAATACATATAAAAGATGAAAAAAAATAATTTTTAGTGGTTCTTAAATATTTAGTACTTCTCATTGAGCCCAACAGTATGTATAAATCTTAAAATATTGGTTTTATTTATTAATATGTATTAATAATCTTTATATTCATTAAGACAAGTATCTACAACATATGATATATTGATAATAAAAAATCAAATTGCACAATGATCTTGGCTGGAAAGTAGTTTAATATATTAGAGAAACAGAACTTTCTCTTTTTATAATACTCTTTAGAAATGAGTTTAATAGACTTTACCTAAATCTTGTTCATATGCAACCAATCTATTTATTTTCCTCCCGAAAAGTCATGCACTTGGCCATTAACATCTTCTCCATCTTATTTTTGTGAAATAAAATCAACCACAACAGTATTATCTTAGGAGGACTTACTAATTATTATAATGTAAAAAAGGTTTCAAATTTAATATTGAAAATATTAAATTGTATAGTAATGATAAGGTAAATAAGATACTTGGCCCTCAGTATAAATATATATGCAATTTGTAAGCACTTTAATGCTGTTTTGGAATTCCAAAAAATGGGCAGTGTTGTATCTAAACCATCATGAAAGAAATATTAAATAACTAATTAGTAATTAATTAAATTTAAGGAATTTTTACATATTTCCTCTTGCTAAATACCCTTAAATACATATATCCCCAACCTCAAAAATCAATTACATATTTCCCCTTTTTATATGTGTTAGGAAGGGGAAATATGTAATTATTTTTTTAGTTTTGGGGAAATATGTAATTAAGGATGTTAGGAAGGGGAAATATGTAAATGCCCCTTAATTTAAAGGTCAAAATTAAATTAACTACGCAATTGATGAATATAAAGTAATAAATTACCTTGTATTCAAATTTCACTGTCAAGCTCCTGATATGTAATTATAATTACAAAATAGTTTATAAAGCTTTCGATAAATAAAGTAAAAAACCTTATACAACAAACACCAAATAAATTGAGGTTTTTACCTAACATCCGATTAGAGATTGAGCATGAGATGATAGTTTATATAGTCTTTTGATATCTTATTTTCTATTAGTAAGATACTAATAATGTATTCATTTTTTAATACATACAAAAGGTGAATAAAATAATTTTTAGTGGCTCTTAAATATTTAGTAGTAATTGAAGCTTACTATTGTATAATAATATTATTCCTCCTAATCATTATACATCCACATGGGGCGTCATCACCAAAAAACTGCCTTAAAAAAGCTTTTAAAAATTTCTACAAAAGTCAATGATATAAATTTAAGTAAACATAATAAATAAATTAAATATGAAAATATGTTATTAAGCTTGGTACCAAATGTTCTGAAACTGAATCTCTTAATTTCTTAAAAATAAAAAAAGTCAACACATTTTCCCATTTATATAGAGAATAATTAAAGATTTTAATTACAATTAATTCATAAACTGATGATTTTGCATAATTATGGTAAATTGAATGATATGTGGTTTTGGTGATTGAAAGTGATTTTAATCCGGTTATTTAAATGATTTTGAATTTTGGGATATTTAATGATATTAAAAAAGTTAGTCTCATCATTTTTATTATAGAAATTAATTAATTTTGATAAATGACTATCATAAAGTAAATTAAGAAAACTATTAAATGATTTATCATAAAGTAAATTATCCCTTCTTTAGTAAACATCATTTTAATAAAGAAATATAATATATACATAGGCTTAATTAATTGTATCATATCACGTATAATAAACATCCTTTGAAGTTAGTTTATACATTTATTTTTAATTAGTTGACTCAATTAAAATTTTCAATTTCATATCTTGTCTCTAGTAAAAATTATTTTAATATATAGGCTTAATTAGTATACATTATTTTTTTATAAAGCTAGACAAAGTTATATTCTAGGCTTAATTATTTATGTTATTGTTAACTGCGTATAATTTTAGATGTATGAGGATTGACAATTCATACCAGTTACCAAAATTCGTTTAATTGATATGATTAATTATATTAATGGTAATAAATATCAATTACTAACTTATTATTGTACATTACTAATTTTATGCTCTAGCTTGAAATATGGTGTAAATAAACATATCAATTTTAATTATATTGCAATTAATCGTGTTTAAAACATTAAATCACCTAACCTAACTAAAACACGTATTATAAGAATCTTTATAAAAACGTAAATACATTAATTAATTAACAATAATAATTTATTGATTACCTTAATTAAAACACGGTAATTAAAAAATTATAATAAAGACATATTAAATTGATCAAATGTATTAAAGAATCTATAATGCACGTGAGCATTGGATTATTAACTATATAACCTATTTTTGTAAGTGGTCAAGAATTCGAATTTTAAAATGGTTCAAATAAATAATTTTTATTATTCACTTAAGGAATTTAGTTGAAAAATGACATTAAATTCACAATAACTTGAAATATTTAGAAGAAACTAATATTTTTTTTATTTAATGCATGAATATTGAATAATTATGAAATGAGTTTATATTTATGGATTGTATTAAAAAAAATAAAAAGGGTTGAAAAAAATTAGTCAAATTAGGAATGAGAATTATGTTTAAATATGTAAATTTTATTTAAACCTATTCAATATAAATAGTCAAATTGAGTCAAATCGTTAATTTATTCAAATTGTTGTTATTTAAACCTATTCAATATAATCAAATATGTAAATGTTATTTAAACCTATTCAATATAATTGGATTTTGACCAACAACAATATAAGATTGATTATCTTACTATAGATAATTTAATGTATTATAGAATAATCAACTAAATTTTATTTCGGGATTATATAATAATCAATTAAATTACATAAATTGTGAAAAATAAATATAACATAAATATAAATCAATATTAAACAAAAATAAAAGACATCTTATCAAACAATTCTCAACCCATGAAATTAGCTATACCAAGTTGGGGACAATAACCTGAAATCATAAAATTAAATGTTAATATTAATATCGCATAATAAATATATTACAAATTATGGAAGATTTAAAACATGTGAAAAAAAATGTAAAATTGATGTTATAACTTACAACCAGAATATTTGAATCACTTTACCGGAAAAACGAAATAGTAAAGATCTCCATTGAATCTTCGATTTTGATATATAACCTAAAAAGATTATAAGAAAAAATCATATAAATATTAATATAAATACAAACAAAAACGAAAAATTATTAGTTTAATCTTGGATTTTGATATAGAATCTAAAGATATTATAACAAAGTAATATAAAAATTAAAATAAATATAAAACCTTGTTGGAAAACGTTACCAGAAAACCGTAATAACTTTAACATATTAATTCAATCTTGGATTTTGATTTACAACCTAAATAGATTATAAAAAAATTATATAGCAATTAAAATAAATATAAAACACTACCGAAAATCTTACCGGAAACAATAGAACCTTACCGGAAAAACGTATAACAAAATTGGCCATTACCGGAATATAGGAGACGGTTGAGTAATAAGCTGAGAGAGAGAGAGAGAGAGATTAAAATGGTTAGGGATTTATTAGTGTAAGAATTATCATATGAATGCTAGGTATTTATACACGAATTTCTTATTGTAATTAGAAACAAAAAATTAGGGAAACTCAATTAACTTAAAATAAGGACGAAAATTAGGGAATTAAGATTAATTAATTTTTAAAATTTCAATTACTAAAATATAATGTTCATAAATTAAATTTATACTATATTTAAATCTTGACTATATTTAAATACCAAATTAAACTTATTAATGCAGAAATATAAATTACTAATTCAAAAATTGAGATCTTCTTTCTAGAGGTGAAAAATTCAAAAAAAAAAATTCATTTAGAAACAATAACACTTTTAAACCAAAAAAAGAATACAAAAATGGACGATATAAAAACAAAACAAAATAAAAACCTTAGACACAAAGCTAATGGTGTTTGCTAAAGAGAGTTTGAATGTGTAAGAATTATCGTATGAAACTTAACTATTAATACTGATTGAATTTTGGTTGACTAAATTATAGAAGGAATGTATACATGGAATTGATTAGAAACAAATAATTAGGGAATTTCAAAAAATTTAAAAAAACTTAAAGTAAGAACAATAAGTAAGGAATTAGGATTAATGAATTTTCAAATTTTGAATTTACTAAAATGTAATGTTCCAAATTTAGATTATTATAAACATAATATTATTTAATTTAAATTTAAATGTTGACTATATTTAAACAAACGGAAATAAACTTATTAACGCAAAAATATAAATTAGTAATTTATTTATTTACAAAAATATAATTAATCATCAATTATAACACCGTATATGTAATTTATAAAATAACAATGTCTATAATATATAAAATTACAATAAATTTTTATATAATGAAGTACTGAATCATATGATTGAAAGTTATAAAAATAATCAACATAATATAATTAATCAACATTTAATTATATATGTAATTCATATAAGGTGTGAAAAAAAATTACTACAAAAGATTCAAATAAGGTGTGAAAAAAGAAATTATTAATTATAATTGTTAAGTAGAAACATAATTAAAAAAGATTCAAAATTTAGATTCAAAATTAAACATTAAATGAAAGATGAAAGAGAATACTTTAAGAGAATTGATTGATCTCATTTTAATTTATTATTGATTTATTTAATTAAGATGAAAAATGGAGAAGCTATTGATATACATGGAAACTCTAGTGAACAACCAATAGGAAAATGAGATTTTGACATAAAGCCTATTGTTTTAATAGTATAGTTAGATATAGCGGTGTATTACATAAAAAAGTGGTTCTATTACTTTTTTTTGTTAACTAAACTTGGTTTTCAAAATACTTAGTTTTATATATAGCGGTGTAGAAAAGGGTTTAAATAAAAATAGATAGTTTTGTAAGAATAATAAGAACCAATAGATTATTAACAAATGTCATTGTTTTTAATTTACAATAAAGAATAGTTAAGTAATTTTGATAATCTATTAAATTAAATTAAAATATATCATAGCATGTTTAAGTCCTATATTTATAGGAACAAAAACATTTGACTTGTTTTCTTATCTGTTTTGATGATTGGTTTTTACTTTCTACTTGTTAATTTTCATATATGTGAGTTTTTTATATATTCATGTTTTCTTAATAAACATAAAGTTTGTTTCTTTGTTTGTTGGTATGATCATTTGTTTATTTACCAATTTATTGTTTTCACGATCTGCATTAATTAAAAACAACTATGTTGAATTTAATCATTCAATTATGTGATACAGTTTTTTGAAAATTCCTATATTTTTGGCACAATGATAGCACCTCACCGTAGATATTTGTCAATTAAGACAATGACGGTTAATTTTATAATAAACTAAATTGACAAAATTGCCCCTAAGAAACAACAAGAGAAGAGTAATCTTAAAAAACACTATGGCTTTTTTGTTACTTCAAAGCTTAACCATTAGATTAGTTGATCTAATGGTCTATATTTATTCCTACCATTCTTAGAAAACATTGTGTTTTTATTATAATCTAACCCGGTGTATTACATAAAAAAGTGGTTCTATTACTTTTTTTTGTTAACTAAACTTGGTTTTCAAAGTACAATCGGGTTTTGTATAGTTTAAAATATAGTAAATAGATCGATCCTAATCGAGTTCCATTTTCAAAAAAAAAATATCTCAGCAGCATAACTTTATTTTTTTCATTTTCTCTTTCATTTTGTGTGTATGTGTGTTTTTATACCAATTGGAATTTGTTGACTAGTAAAAAATGGGTATGTATGTAAAGATTTGGAAAGCCGGACCCTAATGAATATCTCTAAACTTGCGTTCTCTACTACATCTTGTTTAGATCTTTATCCATCTTTCCTTTTCCTTCTAAATTTGCTTTCTTTTCTTCTTTCAAAATTCACAGTTTGTCGTTACATATAAACTATGTGTTGATATATTCTCGTGATGTATATCTCTTGATTTAAGCAATACGCGAATAACCAAAAATAAATTATAGATTTAAGTAAAAGGTGACTATTAGTTATTAAGAAACCATATAAACATGGTATTAAAATTATGAACTACAACACAGTGTACAAAAATATACATACCTACGAATTATATGGATCATGACACCTAAATTATAAAGTAAAACACCATCAAGAAAAATACACACTACTACGAATTACATGAGCATGAAACCTAAAATATGAAATAAAAAAACAGTGAACAGAAAAATACACCTATGTACCATAGAAATATGACATCAAAATTACTAACTAAGCCACCATAGTCATAATCTAAAACACATTGAACGAAAATGCACACACCTATGAACTATATGAGCATGATACTTGAATAAGAACTAAACACAATGAACATAAATACACATCATTCTAGTCATTTATATAAAGAAAAAACGTATATGCTCAAGAACACAATTGTGTTTGCATGTTCACTTGAACTATGTTTTGAACATATACGGTTTTATATATAAATGACCAGAATGGTGTGTATTTTTGTTAACTATGTTTTAGTTAACTTTTCCTATGTTTTAGTTCATAATTTAGGTGTCGTGAACATGTAGTTTATAGGCGTGTGAATTCTTTTCCTTGTGTTTTAGTTTATGTTAACTATGTTTTAATTCATAACTTAGGTGTCATGTTTTTATAGTTCCTTATGACTAATAGCCATGTTTTGCTAAGATCTTCAGTTTGTTTTTGGTCACGTACCACCTAAATCAAGAGATTGTTTTAGGCCTTACAAAACACTATAAATGTTTAAAATTATAACACAATTTACAACTTTGTCGTCCTTTAACTACTATAAGTCAATGGCTGAATAACTCCACCCTATATAGGCGTATATCGTTTATGGAGTGTGAAAAATAATATTACTATAATTTTTCAATGAAAAAACACAAACATCTCTAAAAGCTAATACTAAATCCATCTTATTGTTACTTATGAAGCATCAATTTAATATGAGAAAACACTTAACTTTGCTAACAAAAATACATTAACAGCTGAAGAAACACTAATCGATCCCGGGCAGATTACGGATAATCTGGGGGTTAAGTAGATGTTTCCCACGAGGGGTTAGATCCGGCAAAGATGGTTCTTCTGATAACCTGCAAAACAGACACCGTGAGCTCGTCACTGAGAAGGGGGGGGGGTACCTCCTTGTGACCACCCTCCGGCGTGAGAATCAGACTAGATTGCTCTTGAATATAAGTGTATATTAAGAGATTGCTAGAGCAGATATCAGGTATAAGATGTAAGATACAAGATAAGATGAGATGATCATACCATTTGGGGTATTTATAGCCGAAGGTAGGTTTCCAAGAGGGTATAGCCGGTTGAATAGTATTCATGTTCTACCAACTGTGGCCTACGCACGTGCCATGCTGGTAGTTGGTGGGTAGGCAGCGGCTGACAGTGACCAGGCCTGCTGTGTACTATTCCTTTTCCACCAACTGTAGGCTATGAACGTGGTATGACAGGAGTTGGTGAGTAGGTAGCGGCTAATAGTGACATACAGTACAAGAGCATGCTGCTCGCCATACTGTCAATGGGTTGTCGTATCTCTGGTCAGATCTTTTGCCCATACCTCGTCAAGTACAGTACAAAAGATCTTCCAGTATCGTACGGACTGGCTCATTTGGGCGGGAGTATTCCCCCTCCCGCCTTTGTGCGGGATTGTTCCCGGCTTTGCTCATTCCTTCAGGTGACTACTGAATTATTGAGAGCTAAGTGCCTTGTGCGTGTAGCCTTGCTGCGCGGGTGGCCTTCCCTGATGGCTTGTATCCGCAGCTGCGGGAACAGGCGGAGTACTTCACCATTGGGAGGCATTTCCTGCGGGAACAGCTTGCGTACTGCGCGTAAGGACGTCATGTCTCTGAGCATGGTGGGTCCTGCGGATCCAGTTGGTTTCTGCGCAGACGTCTCTCTTCAAGGTGAGTCCTGTGGGTCCAACTGGGCTCTGCTGGGACCTACCTCTTCAAGTCCCCCCAGTCCAATGTTCTTCTCATGAGTGTTTAATAAATGAGGTGAACTTTTGGACTTAAGCAAAGGGTTTTTGAAAAGGGTTTAGTTTTAAGGTTTTCCATGGGGATTCTTCCCGCGGAAGTCCTTATGTCACTTGCAGAAATTCCCGACTTTCCTGCTTGATCTTTGGGTATGATGCGGGTAGGTCTGTAACCTCCTCGCAAGTCAGGAGCGTTGAGTCACACTTGTGTGGATTCTCAATGAGGTTTTGGTAGTTTTGAACATAGTGATCAATTATGTTAAAACCACCAATTCCATCTTGAAGCTTCAAACAATGTAGTTCTCGACGTTCCCGCTATGCGGGGATGTTATTCCCGTTTCCGCAAGCATTGCCCAGAAGATCCTTCTTGGTTTCAATTCCCTGCGGAGCGCTAGGTATGTGAAGGGTTTTGCCTTGACACTGTACCCGCACTCGTCTTACGGTTACTTTACTTCCAAGGTATTCCTGGCGTCAATTCCCTGCGGGTGCTAAGTATGTGAAGGGTTTTGCCTTAACACTGTACCCGCACCCGTCTTATAGTTACTTGGTCGCCGAGGTATTCTTGGCTTCAATTCCCTGCATGTGCTAAGTATGTGAAGGGTTTTGCCTTAACACTGTACTCGCACCTGTCTTACAGTTACTTGGTTGCCAAGGTAAGGGGTATTTTCCCGCTTACTTTTGAATCTTTTTGAAATTTGAAATTCGAAGAGTTGGTGAAAGGATAAGAACAGTCCAAACTGTTGAAACGTCGTCCGACGGTTTCTTCTGACTGTGTCAGGACGTGCAGGAAGTTATGGTGACGTGACAGTACATGGTCATTCCAGACGCTTTTTCAGGCGCGTGGGCTCGATTTTTCGGGCGCGTGGCCGTGAAATTAATGGCACGCGTCCTTTCAACAGCTGTTGCCAGCTTGCTCTTTGCCACGTGTCATAGTTTCATTGCACCTGCGATTTCTCTCTCTTCCGCATTAAATTCATCGCATTGATTGCGATTAGTATATAAAGGGGGAGAGGGTCCTTTGTAATCCACACTTTCACTTTTCTCTTCATCTTCAAAACGATTTCCGGCGAATACTCACCTTTTCAGTCGAGCATTCTCTTGAAATCGTTCTCTTCTTTCATACCTGCAAGATGTCTTCTGCTCACGATCTTGAGGCTACAGCCGAGGAGGCTGGGGTGTACGCCGAGAACCCGTCATCCACGTCCGACAAGGATGACAAGAGTACTGCTGGCGAGTGCCAGTGTGCTCTGCCTGTCGATCTATATCAGTACATCGTCAGGAAGTTCATGCTCGAGTCTTTCGAGCCTGAGTTTCCTGAACCTCACCAGACGGTGTATGATGCCCCCAGAGGCAAGATCGGGGTATATGCCGCATTCTTTGTCTATGGGAATCTTAGGTTCCCCTTGACGAAGTTTGTGTACCGTGTTCTGGAGAGGCACGGTGTACACCTGACCGAGGTACACTCGATGGCGATCGCGAAGATTCGCCACTTCGAGTGGGTGTGCCGGATTCTGGGCGTTGAGCCCTTCGTCGACCGCCTGATGACCTTCTACTCTTGGAGGTGCATCCAGGGGTGGTATACTCTGATAACCCGGATCAAGGGTTTGAAGATTTGCGCAACTGAGCGCAGTCTTCGTTCATGGAAGCGGGAGTTCTTTTATATCTCCGCTCGCGCCATCCCCCTTGCCATGAAGTTCAAGAATGAGCAAGCACTCCCCAGCCTTCACGCCTCCAACTACCAGGAGGCGGAATGGTTCTCAAAGATTTCCCGAGTCCAATCTCCGGTTTACCGCTTTGCGGAGTCCGGGATGGTGATGCTCGGGATGAGCCGGGTGTGGAAGGATGCGGAGGCGCAAAAGATCCCGATCGTCCTTGAATACGGTTTGAACTCTGTCCCTTATGGTATGCTTCATTTCTTTTTGTTGATTTAGAATCTCTTCTAACTTCTTTCCTGTTTATTTTCAGAGGGAAACGATTTGCAGTCTCTCCTGCAGCCGCGGGAGAGTGATGGTCCCGCTCGGATGGGTACTCGTGCTCTCGATGAGAACGAGTTGCCCATCTTGGAGCAAACGAGGGATCGGTTTGTGGAGGTCTACCCGCCAGGCCACCCTATTCTGAGCGCCACGCGGCCAGGTAAGGCGTTATTCAACCCTCGACCTCTCAATGCTGAAACCTCTGCTGGAATTCCTCTAATTTTGTCATCTTCTGATGAGGAATCCGCAGATGGTCTTCCGTTGGTGCGGAAGAAGAAGGCTGCCGGCGGGAAGGGGAAGGCGAAGGTTGCCTCCACTGCCGATCCGGTGCATCGGTCTGATTCAGAGACCGAAAGCGAGGAGGTGGCGGGGAACCCTGGTGGTGCTAAGACCACTGCTCCGGAGGCTGAGACGACCGTCACCTCCGAGTAGCCCAGGACAACGACGGTGAGCGGCGTTAAGAGGCCGGCTCCATCGGGTTCGTCCCCGCCTGTTCGCACTTTTAGGCTCAAGAAAACCCGTAAGTACAAACTTCCTTTATTTTTTTACTTCATATCTTTCCGCCAATATACTTATATCTTCTTTGTGCAGGCGTGGATGCTACCGCATTCCAGGGTGGAGTGGGGAGGAGCACCTCCGGACCCATGACGGTAGGTTTGGTCAACCTACCTGAGGCGATGACCCAGGCGGCTGCGCCTGCTTCAGTTGTTGGTTCAGTTGCTCACCCAGTTGAGCCAACTGTTCCAACTGCGATGACATCTCCGCCGGCTGTCAGTGCCATATTTACTGAATCTTTCACTGAGCCGGCGGTGACTATTTCTGCGGGTACCTCCGCAGCGGCGACCACGGTTGTGAGTTCACCTCCGGTGAGTTCACCTCCGTTGGTTTCTACCGCGGCGACGTCTATGCCTCCTCCGACGTCGGCAGCTACGGCCGATCCTTCAGGTATGCTTGGGGCTTCTCGCCAACCTCTGCCCCCTTCCCATTTGCCTGACCTCTTGGATGGATTTCCTTTGGGTTCAGGTGATTTGTTTGGCGGCTATCGGCCTGTTGTCGACCCTACAGGTGCGTAGGGTTCTTTTGGCCTTTTTTTTATATCATCTTTTCCTAACTGCTTTTTGTTTTTTGCAGTGTCGGATTCCAATGAAGTGTATGTTCCACGATGGAACATCCGCCGAGGAACAACCCTTCGCACGCCTGTGGAGTGCGTGGAGGGGGATCGTCACACAGCTCCCAGTGGTGCGTTGGGGGAAGCAATGGCTAGCTACCAGGAGGGTAGGCTAACCAATGAGCTTCGGATTCTCCTGGCCCAGATGCAGCCGCGCGTCGAGCTGCTTTGTCGTGAAAACGACAAGTTAAAAGCAGCTCGTATTCAAGAAGTAGCTCAGGCGCGGGCTGTCCGGGAGGAGAACAAGAGGCTTACCGCAGTGGCTGCGGAGAAGGAGAAGGCCTTCAAGGCCCTTGAGGTTGATGTTCAGGCCCGTCTTGAGGCCCGTTCCAAGGCTGCCCAAGCTGTTAACGAACAGCTTCGGCTGGCTAAGGAAACCGCACGGAACGCAACCGAGAGGGCCACCAAGGCTGAAGCTGTTGCTGAGCCTCTACGCCTCGAGAATAAGGAACTTAAAGCCAAACTAGAGGCGCTCCAACAGGCTCATGATGCCTTGGCGATGGAAGACGCCAAGAAGCTCCAAGAGATCTTGGACCAGAGGGGCGTGCTTGACCACACTGAGCGGAAGATAAAGGGCGTTGAAGAGGCTGCTGCAAAGGAAGTGTTGCTTGCCAACCTCAATAAAAGTGAAGCTGAACGCGCCCGTAACCAAGCTCAAGCCGCCCTCCAAGAGGCTCTGGTTGCCAAGGAATGGCTTCTTCGAGAAGCGTTGTCTCAAATAAGCTTAACTTCATAATGTCTTTACGCTTTTCTTTGTAAATAGAAAAGGTTTTGATACTTGTATTTTTTCTTTTTGTAGGTTGTGCATCGGGTCTTCACGGATACGTCTTATGACGATGCTATGAGCGCAGCCCTCAACGCTTCTCATGAGGATGGGGAAAAGGCCGGCTTCCTGCTTGGTCTAGGGTTCGTTGAGAAAGGCATCCCGCCTTCCAACTTCCCTTTATTTGATGTGGATACTGAAGCTGTATATGACCAAGCAGTGAATCAGTATGCCGCCTTCCCGCATCCGGTGGTGGAGAAGGTAAACGAAGTTGCCGCTGCTGATGATGGGCTAGCTATCCTTAAAGCTTTCCTTGAACCGCCACACTCTACTGATGGTGCGGGTCCAAGTGGAAGTGGTCCTGAAGCTTGATCCTGAAGATCCCTTTCCACCATTAGAGTAGATTTTTATTTTTGTATAGCTTCTTTTGTATGCGGGTATGTACCCAGCAATCTTTGTAATATTTGAATTTCGATGGAATAAAGATTATTTGCCAACCCCTTGCCTTGTTTATTTCACGCATATTTTGTTTTAACTTAGCAATTTCTTTAGTACTTAGATAAGTTAACTTTTCAACGTGGCAGATAATAAGTTAAAGTTTTGCGTCCTCTTTCGTGATTGTGCGGATAAGACCGTCACTTGCACTTAGTAGGATGGCTAAGCTTTACCTATATCTGACCTGCGTGGAAGTTTTCCTCATCTTTTCCTTTGAAATTTTCTAAGTGTTTAGAATAAGTTAACCTTTGAACGTGGTAGATAATAGGTTGAAGTTTTGCTTCCTCGTTCGTGATTGTGCGGGTAAGACCGTCACTTGCACTTAGTAGGATGGCTAAACTTTACCTACATCTAACCTGCGTGGAGGTTTTCCTCATCCTTCTGTTAGAATTTTTCTAAAGTATTTTGAATAAGTTAACCGTTCGACGCGCGGTTGTCAATAGGTTCGGTTTCCTCTCATGATTTGTGCGGTTAGGAACGGCACTTTCATTTAGTGGGATGACCAAAGTTTACCTATGACTGACCTGCGTGAAGGTTTACCGTTTTTTGGGTTTATGCGGGTTTTACAGCCTTCCCCACGCAACGACTTTCCACGTAATTATGCGGTGAGTATCGGCATCAGTGTTGAATAAATTAACTGTTCGACGCGCGGTTGTTAATAGGTTAGTGTTTAGTTTCCTCTATCATGATTCGTGCGGATAGACCGACACTTTCATTTAGTGGGATGACTGAACTTTACCTTTAACTGACCTGCGTGAAGGTTTGCCGTTTTTTGGGTTTATGCGGGTTTTGCCGCCTTCCCCACGCAACGACTTCTTTCACACTTATGTATGCGGTGAAGACCGGCATATCCGTGTGGAAAGTTCATAAGTATAAATGTAAAATCATCAGCGTCGATGTTCTAAGGAGAATCATTTCCATTAGAAGTGGCTCTGGGCCTTTTTTTTACAAATTTGGAATTGATCTACATGCAAACTGTGTAATTGAGCTCCCTTCCATGTTGTTGTGATGGGAGTGCCATCGAGCCGATATGCACCTGGTTCGGGATCTCGTTGTTTACGCAGTATGTAGTCTCCTGCATTGAAGCTGCAATTTTATTCGTGTTTTCCCCAGCTGGGGTTCTACACGCATCAGCCTGCTCAGCGTTCGTTACGCCACGAGGTGTGCGAGCGTCCCATCTCTGACAAATGATTCGACGATGTCCTTTACGTCTGTGCATTCTTCAGTGTTGTGGCCTTTTGTCCTGTGAAAGTCACAGTATTTGCTCCGATCAGCATTGTGACGATGTCGGATTATTGGAGCCTTTGGCCATGGGAGCTCCTCAGTGGCGAATATCTCGGTGACGCTTTTGGTGAGTGGCGTCCATCTGGAGTTCTGGTTCGACTGTACGTTATCCCTTCCGCCTAACCGATGTTGCAAGCCGGATGAGGTGTCAAAGTTTACCCTTGACTGCCTAATGCCTAGCTTCCGCTTTTTGTTTAGTCGGGCGGTAAGGACGTTGTCTTCTCTTGTTTTCTGGGTGTAGAGGTTTGTGCTCTGGGGGAGATCTCTACCCAGTTGCTTCTCCGTTTCCGCAAAGCGTTTAGCTGCTGTCATGATGGCATCCCATGTGGATGGCATGCCATCTTTACCCGTTAAGGTGCGGATGAGCTCGGGGTCGTTCGCACCCTGGATGAAAGCAGCGCGAACAAGATCTTCGCTAATATTACCCAGACTTAGCTTCTTTGAGTTGAAGCGAGTGATGAAGTCTGGCAAAGATTCATCTTCCTCTCGAATGCATTTGAGGATTGTCCATTGCTCTTCGGTATACTTTCTTTGTTGGCTGAAGTGTTGGCTAAATTTCTGCTGGAAGTCTTCCCAATCGTAGATGTGGTGGACCGGTAGACGATCGAACCACGCTCTAGCTGCCCCAACAAGCGTCATTTGGAACATGTAACACCACGTAGGTTCCGTCCAACTACTAACGGTTGCCCCCGCTATGAACCTGTTCAAATGATCGTCTGGATCAGATATACCATCGTAAGTGCCGATGTTGGACATCTGTTTGGCACTTTTCGGGACGATTGCTTCCGCAATGTCCCTTGCAAATTTGGACGTTCCCGCCTTTGCAGCAGTTGGTGTAAATGTTTTGGAGAAGTCACGTGGGTTTCCACCTGCGTTTTTTGGTTTGAAGGTTTCTCCAAAACGCCTTCTCGGTTGGGAGTCCGTTTCCTTACGCTTCCCTTTCGCCCTATGACGAGGGTTTGCGTCACTATCGGATTCCTCCGAATCTTTGTCCCAGTACTCTCCGAATTCCTCAGGCTGTTGGAGTGAACGTAAGCGTTCATCCACTTAGATTGGAATTCTGTATGACGTGCTTCCGCCCACGCTTTAACTTCATCGAGTGTTTGGCGGGGGAGCCTCGTTCGTTGTCTCTCTAACTGGGTATCGGTGAATCCCAGTGAGCGATTATTTACTGCACTTGCCCCAGCTTGGGTAACTGGGGTAGTGTTCGTAAAATTTACTGCACTTGCCCCGGCTTGGGTAACCGGGGTAGTGTTCGTAAAAACTGTGTAGTCGCCGGTATTCCCCTCAGTAGCTGGGGTTGTGGTTACCGGAGTTTCTTTAACCATCTTTCCAGAAGTTTGAAAAAACTGAAAAGAAATGAAGTTTTAACTTTTATGCACGGATGGCGCCAATGAAGAAACACTAATCGACCCCGGCAGATTACGGATAATCTGGGGGTTAAGTAGATGTTTCCCACGAGGGGTTAGATCCGGCAAAGATGGTTCTTCTGATAACCTGCAAAACAGACACCGTGAGCTCGTCACTGAGAAGGGGGGGGTACCTCCTTGTGACCACCCTCCGGCGTGAGAATCAGACTAGATTGCTCTTGAATTATAAGTGTATATTAAGAGATTGCTAGAGCAGATATCAGGTATAAGATGTACGATACAAGATAAGATGAGATGATCATACCATTTGGGGTATTTATAGCCGAAGGTAGGTTTCCAAGAGGGTATAGCCGGTTGAATAGTATTCCTGTTCTACCAACTGTGGCCTACGCACGTGCCATGCTGGTAGTTGGTGGGTAGGCAGCGGCTGACAGTGACCAGGCCTGCTGTGTACTATTCCTTTTCCACCAACTGCAGGCTATGCACGTGGTATGACAGGAGTTGGTGAGTAGGTAGCGGCTAATAGTGACATACAGTACAAGAGCATGCTGCTCGCTATACTGTTGTCAATGGGCTGTCGTATCTCTGGTCAGATCTTTTGCCCATACCTCGTCAGGTACAGTACAAAAGATCTTCCAGTATCGTACGGACTGGCTCATTTGGGCGGGAGTATTCCCCCTCCCGCCTTTGTGCGGGATTGTTCCCGGCTTTGCTCATTCCTTCAGGTGACTACTGAATTATTGAGAGCTAAGTGCCTTGTGCGTGTAGCCTTGCTGCGCTGGTGGCCTTCCCTGATGGCTTGTATCCGCAGCTGCGGGAACAGGCGGAGTACTTCACCATTGGGAGGCATTTCCTGCGGGAACAGCTTGCGTACTGCGCGTAAGGACGTCACGTCTCTGAGCATGGTGGGTCCTGCGGATCCAGTTGGTTTCTGCGCAGACGTCTCTCTTCAAGGTGAGTCCAGTGGGTCCAACTGGGCTCTGCTGGGACCTACCTCTTCAACAGCACATTTATTATTTATCTACAATAAATCTATATAACTTTCAATAAATTTATTATCTACAATAACTCCATATAACTTTTGGGATAGGGTCGGTGGACGAGATAGTGGGGGTTGTTCCTTAGAGAGGATATTTGTCATGTGGAGTACTTACTATTCATAGAAAGTCTTGTCATACCATTTGACAAGTCAACATACATTCACATTACCTTGTTCATTGGTTTTTATTTGAAATTTAAGTCTTGTCATACCATTTGACAAATCAACATGCATTCAAATTACCTTGCTCATTGGTTTTTATTTGAAATTTAAAATTAAAGAGCGAATATTTTCTATAAGATAAATTAAGAACAAGTAAACTTTCATCATTAACGCATCAAAAAAATTAAATTCGTTTTTTATCTTTAATACGCAATAAACTTTCACCGTTAAATATCTGAAAACTAAAAGTTCACAAGTGTTTTTAGGGAAACTTTTTTTTCTTTGTAACTTTAAATTAACAAGAAACTAGAAACACAACAAGCAAAACCGACGACACTTGATATTACCTTGCCAAATCAAAGAAGTGAAAGACGAAGATGAAAAATAGGTCATTAATCGATTCCTCGTAATCCCCCACAGTTTACACACCACCGAACCAACTTCAAATATTCTTTTTGGATAATGTCATAAGCGAGAATTCTACACATTTATGCATTCCAAGCGTAAATGTAGACTTTTCATTCTCGATTTTTCGTTCTCAACTGAAGTATTTCACAAATCATGCTCAGAAAGTATTTGTGAAGGACCGGCATTGTCAATGACTTCTTCACTCATTTCGTTGTTAATGTTCTGCATTGACATAATGATGTCTGAGATAGGAGACAGTGGACATGAGGACATCTCAACATATATGTCTTTAAATTGTTCTTCGATGTTTTGATCTATGAGTTTGTTTTCTTGAATATGCTTCTCGGCTTCTAGCTTTTCGGCACCCTCCGGGTAGATTTCCCCCGAAATGATCGCCTCCACCGAAAGATGGTAGTGTGGTGGTGGAATGAACCCCAACCGGATGGACTGAAGTTGGATTTTCTCGTTGATATCTCGGAGCTCAGTCTTCGTCTCCTCAACAATTTCGGTTAGAGCCAAGACTCGTTGCTCATTTTGAATAAGCATGTCAGTGCGTTCCAGAGCTATCTCCTGAAGTTGCAGAATCATCTTTAAGTTGATGTTCATCTTCTTTAGAGGTGTTGGGGTTGGGTTTTCGACATTGTAGGGTTCCATAGGCATTTTGGAGGTTGTTTGATCAGAGAAATATGGCTAGGAAATGTGCAAAATCTTCAAGGAAGTGTGCAACATTTGTAATCTTCCGGGGCCTATCAACACGGCCATGTTGAGCTCAACACGGGCCATGTTGGCAAGCTTTCTCTGAAAATGGACAGTCTAAGCCGGAAACAGTACCGGAAACAATCACTACATGGAAATTGTATTGGACACGACCGTGTTGAGGTCAACACGCCCGTGTTTTCCAATATATATATATATATTTCAAACTTATCCCTAAAAAGCTAAAAACTAAACCTAAACATACTAAATTTTTGACGGAGTCGATAGCTTAACTCAAGGATGTGTTAGTTTAGTTCATGGGATGGAGGTGAAGTACCTCCATCGCCGTTTCTATGGGTTCTCCTAGGTAAATTTTAAGCTGGTGACCGTTTACCTAAAAGTTATGTCCATCTTTTTGAAAAAGTTCAACGGTTCCATATTCAAAATCTTCCTTAACTGTGAAAGGTCCGAACCATCTAGACTTCAGTTTTTCAGGAAATAAACGAAGATGAGAGTCGTTAAGTATAACCTGGTCTCCTGATTTAAATCGTTTTTCACCTTTTAGATGTGCATCGTGAAGCCTCTTTGTCCTATCCTTTTAGATCCCTGGATTGACATAAGCTAGCACCCTCAGTTCGTCTAGCTCGTGCAGCTGCATGAATATGTTTTTCCCAACAGATTGCAGATCAAGGTTGGCGGTTTTAAGTTCCCAATATGCTTTATGTCCGAGCTTGACTAGAAGATGATATGAATTTTCGTATACCAATTTGAACGGTGTTGTGCCTATAGGTGTTTTGAAAGCAGTACAGAAATTCCACATAGCGTCCACTAGTTTCTCCGACCAGTCTCTGCGATTATGACTAACATTTTTCTCCCGGATTCGTTTGATACCCCAATTAGTGACTTCCACATGACCACTAGTTTGTGGGTGATAAGGTTTAGAGAGTCGGCGATGCACTTCGTATCTGGCCAATACTTTCTCCATTTGATCATTACAGAATTGTGTTCCTCGTTCACTTATAAGTGCTTTGGGAATACCGAAATGAGTGAATACTTTCTTCAGAATTGAGCCCCATTCTAGCATCATTAGTGGGTAACGCTTGGGCATCAACCCATTTTGACACGTAATCTGCTGCGACTAGGATGTAATGAGGACCAATGATGTTGGAAATGGTCTCACGAAGTCGATGCCCCAAACGTTAAAGTTTTCACGGACCTGGATTGGTCTTTGTAGTATTTCATCTCTGGATGAGATGTTGTTGGCACGTTGGCATGTATCGTCAGATCAAACCATTCCATGTGTTTCTCGGTAGATGGTAGGCTAATAGAAGTCGACGTCGAATACTTTCTTTGTTGCTGCCGATGCTCCATGATGGCCTCCTGATGGTCCTTCATAACAATGTTTCAGAATCTTGCGTGCTTCTTCTCCATACATGCATATTCGGATGATACGATCAACTTCTCTATGGAATAAGTAAGGAACATCCCAAAAGTAATACTTGACATCAGAGAAAAAATTTCTTCCTCTCTTGAAAGGTTATTTCTTTTAGCATAATTCCTTTGCCTTTGTAATTTGCTATGTCAGTGAAACAAGGATGATGTCCTTCATGAGTCTGGATATGCATAAGAAATTTGTGGGGGGGAAATTGTCATTTATTTTAACCCCTGTCATTTCTTGTGAAGCTAGGCATTCCAGAAGAGAAAGATGATCTGGTGCAACATTTTCAACACCCTTTTTGTCCTTGATTTCGATGTCGAATTCTTATAGAAGTAAAATCCATCGGATCATACAGGGTTTAGCATCTTGTTTGCTGAACAAGTACTTAATTGCCGCATGATCAATGTAAACAATAACTTTTGAAAGGACTAGATACGAACGGAATTTGTCGAAAGCAAATACTATGGACAAAAGCTCCTTTTCTGTAGTCGTGTAATTCTCCTAAGCATCATTTAGAGTTTTGCTAGTGTAGTAGATCAGATGAAAGTGCTTATCCTTCCTCTGTCCTAAGACTGCCCCAACTGCGAAGTCACTTGCATCACATATGAGTTCGAATGGTAGTGTCCAGTCTGGAGCTACCATAATTGGAGCATCTACAAGTTCGTCTTTAAGAATTTGGAATGCATTCGGAGAAGATGAATGGAATATCCTTTTCAAGAACTTGTCTCATTGCCGGGCTATTTTTGAAAAGTCTTTTGTGAAACGGCGATAAAATCCCTCATAGCCAAGTAAACTTCGAATGAGTTTAACAGATGTGAGTGATGGAAGTTTTCAAATGGTTTCTACTTTGACTCTATCCACCTCTAGTCCTGCATGAAAGATCTTGTACCTGAGAACAATGCCTTCCTTTACCATAAAATAACATTTTCCCATTTTAGCACAAGGTTGGTTTCCTCACATTGTGCTAACATCCTTTTTAGATTTTCAAGAAATAGGTTGAAGGAATCTCCAGGATCGAAGAAGTCAAACATGAAGTCTTCCATTGAATCCTCAATCATGTCGTGAAAGATAGCTACCATACAACGTTGAAAAGTAGTTGGAAAATTGGACCAGCCCAAATGGCATTTGTCGGTATGCGAATGTGCCATAGGGTCATGTGAATGTTGTTTTCTCCTGATCTTCAGGTGAGATTGCAATTTGAAAATAGCCAAAGAATCTGACAAAAATGTAGTAGTACATTTTTTATGATAGACGCTCGAGCATCTTATCAATGAACGGGAGAGGAATATTGTCACACCCCAACCTACGGCGGAAATGCCGGGGCGCGAACTGATTGTCACAGCTCTCAAGGTTACTATCATGCATAATATTTAAATGACTTTATCTATTAATTGAATTCATTTATCAAATAAATCAAATACAAACAAGTACATACTTCATACAACAATACAAATTTTATATTTCTTGATTAAAATATTCTTCTAGCTAAATTCTTCACTAAGTCTTCACCAACCTACATATGCGTATAAAATAAAGTTTTGTCAACAACACAAGTTGAGTGAGCAACACACCAGTTTAGTTGTACATATAATATATATAACAAAATACGTAGCTGCAACAAGTCATATGAGAATAACAAATTAACCAACGAGCAAGTATAACTGAGATGTCGAGAAGCACAAAGGCTAACGACTGGCGTATGATCATACTAGACTGAGATTATGTTGGACCTCTGCGAATGCGAAAGCATACAAAACAAATAAGCACATAAACAAGTAAGGTATAAGTTGTTAACAAATAAGACAAAGTTGCAGTTTTCGAGTATAAGTATATATGAAAAGTATATTTACGCATATGTCCCCAAAACGTGGAAAACATGTAAAATAGGGGAATGTGGTACTCACCTCGATAGACGAACAATAGTGGAAAGAGAAGTATTAAAAATGATGATTTGCGGAAATCACGCGTTGACGATCAGGCCTAATAAGGAAAATAGAATGCGGATACGCTAAGTTAATGAACTAGATCGGGTAAGCGAGTTCGATAATTATAATTTTTATTAAGTTATATTATTAGTTTATATAACTCCTTTAAAAATATATTATATTTAATAAAAATATTATCTGCTTAAAAATACATCTTTAAAAATTATTAGTTTGTCAGAGTATATAAGTATAGATAAAGTTTATATGTATTTATTAAATCAATAAAATTAATTCAAGTGATATTATATATATATATATATATACATATATACTTATATGTGTTTGCATACGTAAGTAAACATGAGTTAAACGAGTATTAAAATGTCGGTTTTAATAAAAATAATGTTTATCTAACATTTAATATTAATTAAAATTTGTTAAAACATTTAAAAACCATTAAAACAAAAATAAAAGTACAACCGCGTCCAGGGGGACTCGAACCCGCGCCCCTGGCCGGTTCAACGAATTAATCAACACCCAAGCAGCCAACTGAACCAAGTGGTCGGATGTTCATTAAGAAGAGTGTTTTAAGTATAACAGTTTAGGTAAACCCCCAATCCTTATGAACCCTAAATCCCAAATCGGTAAATCCGCTTATGGTTTCGTTTAATTGTGTTAGGGTTTTTATTAAACAAGCAGTGGCGATTCATATACACTATTTAATTACCTCGTATACCATCGTTAGATGGGTTAATTCCGACAAACAGCTGACGGCCAGAAACAAGAGTGAACGGACCATTAAACAACGATGATAAACCAATTATGCAGAGGGTTAAAGTCGAATAGGGTTTAGTGATTGTTTCTGCGTGATGAATTGAGTTTATATAACTGTTTGCTTGTAGAACACGTCCAGCTTGGAGTCGGCTTACATATAACCTAAATTGAAGATCCGATTTGATTCACTTAACATAATCTAAACGTCGGTGATGTCGTAAATGGAAAGATTAACAAAACCTATGATTTGATTTCCATGTAAATGACGAGAATTGCGGCTCAAGACTCTAAACGGGTATACGGGTTTCGAATCGGGTCGGGTCTTTGGGTTTGGGTTAGGAGGTAATGGATTATAATATATTAAATTTGCACTTAAGCCCCTAAAGTATGAAGGAGGAAACATATTTGGGTAAAAGTTAAGATTGAGGGTGTATTTTGGACATTACTAGAAAGTTATAAGTATATATATATATATATTATGTAAATAATTAAGATTAATATAATATTAATTAATCTACTCGATAAATGAGGTATCTTATTTAATAAAATGACCCGAACGTAAGAGCGGGCCGGGTAAGATAACAATTTAAAAGTTTGAGTTGTTATAGTTTCCCATTAAATTTTGAGGAAAATAAAATTTTAAAATTTTTCATAACATCGAACTTAGAATAGTTAAAATAACGCTCCAAATACAATTCCGATATGGGCACTTATATATAGGATGTACCAGCGGCGTATCCACCATGTACTTATCATCTTTAAATTCGTACCGTTATCTCAACTACTTCCGGTTCTTTATTATGAAACACAACTATTCGTATCATGATTTCCATGCGAGGACTTCGATAATTATGTTCCGGACCATAATTATTTAGATCGTCGGATGGTCCACATGGTTCGTCTCATCGTGTGGGTTTACAAAACATTTGAGTAAAACATAATTTTGAGGAAACAATTAATTATAAAACCAATGCATAAAACATCTCGAAAGTTGTGGTTGATTTAAATAGAAGAGTTTCTAGAACATCCTTTAACACAAAAGCATAAGTGTTGGAAAAATAGATAACTTATTAATAGTTGAGGTTAATAAAATGAGTTGTGATGAATGAAGGTAAACAATCTATTTAACGAAAAGAAACTTATAAAGTACGATACGTGAAGGATAAATAGTTCAAACTGAAATAATTCCAAGACCATAAAAAGGCGTTACAATATCATAATTGAGAAAAAGATAAGATAATAAAGACAGATAAAGAAAACGGCAAAAGTCTTCTGGGTCCTTGAGTAGCTTAATTGACGTGACTTGAAGCACCATGAGGAGTTGCATTTATTGGAGTTGGAGCAGTCAAGGAAGATTTATCTGGGGTAGCTTGAATAACGTAAGCTTGAACAGTTTGCAAGAAGGTTGTTTGGTGGAAATATGTCTGGTAAACTTGAGCTCGCGGTTGCGGGGTTTGGTAGTGTTGGGTTAAGTAAGGTTGACCTTGATTGATGGGAGGAGCTTAAGGGACATGACGTTGATGGGTTTGAGCCTGGCGAGCACGGCGTAGTCGTAGTTTGGGCTTGATGAGTTTGGGTAAGTTTAGGGCACGCATTACGGACATGACTTGGGTCCTTACAATGGTAGCACGCAAGGGTATTATGAACATCAGGTTGAGCATGAGGGGTAGGTTGTTGCGGAACAGCTTGTGAAGTAGGCGGGACACGACAGGTGTTAGCAATATGGCCATAACGGTTACATCCGATGCAGTGACGACATAGGGATTCAACCGAGTGATGATAGTTACAAATGAAGCATGAAGGAAAAGGACCGAGGTAGGGTTTCTTGTTTGAGAAGACTTGCGGGTGAGTAGGACTTGTTGTAGCAAGGTTTTTACGTTTCTTGTTGTGAGGATGAGTGGAGGTAGATAGTTTGTAGTCACCAGCAGAGGAATTAGTGGGAAAAGTTGAATCAGTTGCATTGATTCTTTGAATTTGCGTCACTATCCTAGGGATCGCAGCAGCTATCTCTTTGGCGATACAGGCAGCCATACAGTGGTAGTGAGAATCAAACGATTGATGTCGAGAATAACGATGGTTTGTTAAATGAGACACTCTATAGGGACCAAAAATAAGGATTTATAAAATGAAGGATAAATTGAGGAAATCATAAAAATAGTAAATTGTTTAATTATGTGAAAATAATAATGTTGTCTTAAGAAGTGAGGAATTGCGTCATGAGGATTAAAAGTAAAAGTTTATAAGATGAGGGGGTACATAGCGTAAATAGTTGTTAAGTGATGTAGTCAATAAGCTTAATGTGTGATGACTACACGAGGAGTTAAGTCAATTTAAAATTTAGATTTCTATTAAGTTTACAATAAACTAACGAAATATAAATTGTGGGTGTTGGCCTCCCATGAGCTTTCCATGGCAATTTGAATGGCCCAACGAACTAACGAAAAACAACTGAGTTGGACAGCCCATGAGCGTTACATGGCAATTTGATTGTCCCAACTAATTAACGAATTAACAATGCAATGAAGTTTGTCGGCCCAGTGAGCGTTACACGGCGTTTTAACCGACCAAACTAAATAACGGACTATCGAAATATATATGGGTAGTCGGAGTATCTTGTGAACCATCACGTTTGATTACTCCAACAAAAATACGAAAACAAGTTGAAAAATGGATAGTATGAGTGCCCATGGGTTCCATGGATTTTTCACCCAACTAACCATTTAAATAACAGAACACAATAATCGGGAAAACCGAGTTTAACCACGAACCACCGTGAATTCGAATTAAGTTAACCTAAGGTGTCGGTCATATGGCATTTATGGGTCTCGCTCGGGTCTATAGGGTTAGAGTACTGTGGTCAGGTTATCACCCAGGTAAGGAATAGCGTCTTACCTTTGGTTCGTGGAACCATTTTTCCAATGCCCAACTCACAGTTTCTCTTCCCATTTCATTTATCGTAGGAACATGCCACATAACCTAACCTTAAGGTGTACGAGTGAAAACAACATGTGAGAATTCTTAAGGAATTTCCCGAAAATAAAAGCAATCTACTTTTCGAAAAGTTTTCTTTGAATGTTGAGGCATAGCCTCGGAGTTTGTGTGTGTGTGCATAACAGTACAATAGATAATAAATAATGATATCTAAGAAAGCTGTAAACATAAAGATAAACAAATAGGCACGCATAGGGCTCCTAAACATGTGTCTAAGGCAATTTCTAACGACCTATCTTAAACCTTCGGCTCTGATACCAATCTGTCACACCCCAACCTACGGCGGAAATGCCGGGGCGCGAACTGATTGTCACAGCTCTCAAGGTTACTATCATGCACAATATTTAAATGACATTATCTATTAATTGAATTCATTTATCAAATAAGTCAAATACAAACAAGTACATACTTCATACAACAATACAAATTTTATTTTTCTTGATTAAAATATTCTTCTAGCTAAATTCTTCACTAAGTCTTCACCAACCTGCATATGCGTGTAAAATAAAGTTTTGTCAACAACACAAGTTGAGTGAGCAACACATTAGTTTAGTTGTACATATAATATATATAACAAAATACGTAGCTGCAATAAGTCATATGAGAATAACAAATTAACCAACGAGCAAGTATAACTGAGATGTCGAGAAGCACAAAGGCTAACGACTGGCGTATGATCATACTAGACTGAGATTATGTTGGACCTCTGCGAATGCGAAAGCATACAAAGCAAATAAGCACATAAACAAGTAAGGTATAAGTTGTTAACACATAAGACAAAGTTGCAGTTTTCGAGTATAAGTATATATGAAAAGTATATTTACGCATATGTCCCCAAAACGTGGAAAACAAGTAAAATAGGGGAATGTGGTACTCACATCGATAGACGAACAATAGTGGAAAGAGAAGTATTAAAAATGATGATTTACGGAAATCACGCGTTGACGATCAGGCCTAATAAGGAAAATAGAATGCGGATACGCTAAGTTAATGAACTAGATCGGGTAAGCGAGTTCGATAATTATAATTTTTATTAAGTTATATTATTAGTTTATATAACTCCTTTAAAAATATATTATATTTAATAAAAATATTATCTGCTTAAAAATACATCTTTAAAAATTATTAGTTTGTCAGAGTATATAAGTATAGATAAAGTTTATATGTATTTATTAAATCAATAAAATTAATTTACGTGATATTATATATATATATACATATATACTTATACGTGTTTGCATACGTAAGTAAACATGAGTTAAACGAGTATTAAAATGTCGGTTTTGATTGAAAGGACGTTTATCAAAGTCAGGTGGAGTATAATTGTTGGCTCCATCCCTCCAGCTGAAGTTAGAATGGTTTCTCCAATCACGGTTGTAAGTGTTGCCATACATATTTTTTTGTTGGCTTACAAAATCACATTCTTCGATAGTCATACTTTGGTAGCATTTGACCTTGTGATCTTCCCAACACATGTCACACTTTACCTTTGCTTTGACCATCTCACACTGAAGCTATTCTAATTTCTTGAGAGGGACTCGGATTGTGCAGAGTGAAAGGCACTTTAATCTACCTGGTGAATGCCTTCGTGTGATGGGGTTGATCGAGGTCGATTATAGGCCAAGATTTTTCTAAGATCTTGAATGCCTTATTTGGAGATTTGGTACCGAGATCTCTACCAACGACCTGATCGATTGCTTTTTTGTTTTGGCTAGCTTGAGCATCGAAGAAAGTTTAAACTTGAAGCCACTTGTTCAATCCATGGTGCGGACATCGTGGAAGAAGGTTCGTGTATCTTTCCCATGTTGTGTGTAGTGACTTGTCTTCATCCATCCAGAACCCGGTGATGCTGGCACGAAACTTGGCAGTTTTGTTGTGTGGAAAGTATGTTAGAAGGAATTTCTCTACCATCTGATTCCACTAGGTGATTGCACCAGATGGTAAAGATTAAAGCCATTCCAAGGCGTGGCCTCAGAGGGGAAATGGGAATAATTTAAGTCTAGATTGATATTCGGAGCAATTTTGGATTTTGAAATTTCCACAAGTTTGAAGAAATTGGGAAATATGAGATAATGGATCTTCGTTGAGAAGTCCATGAAATTGAATAGAGTTTCAATCACATGAATGGTGCTAGATTTGATTTCATAGTTCGTAAGAATTTTGGGTGGTGCAATGTTATTGGCATTGTCGTCGAGTGTCGGCTTCCACATTGGCTCGTGTTTAGCTCGTTGTTTAGTTCTGCCATCATAGTCTCCTCTCGATTCTCCTCGGTTGTTGTATCTCCTTCCGGTTCTTCCTTAAATCCTTCGGTTGCTTTTTTTGCCCGAGTGCATGTTCTTTGATGAAACTGGCGTTTGGGTTCGGAAAGTGGTGAAACGTGTTCGGGAGTAGATGTAGAAGGTATACACAAATTAGGAAAGTAAAAAAGAAATGTCTAATAGTACAACAAAAATTAAGCTAAACTAAGCAACTTATAAAACAAGAAAGATAAAAGTAAATAAAAAATAAAGAAGATAGAAAAAATAGTTTTGTTCTTTTTATAAGTTTTTAAGATATATACACTATAAGCAAGGTTTAATATATATTTTGGAATTTTTGTACGAAAAGTCATCATGTGTCCCGGCTACGGCTCCGAAAAACTTGGTGTGGGTGAGATGTAGTAGAAAAAGTGTTAAGTATTTCAAAAGTTTGTTTCACAGAATGTCTAGTTATAAATTTATAGAAATGATTTTTATCTTAAATAAACCACACACAAATACGCAAGTGTACCTATCGTATATGTAGAATAGTATAGGTAGAGCCAAGTATCGATCTACAACACACTTTTTTGATTTTTAGTACTAAGTCGTTGTATTTATTTTAACTGGAAACAAACATCATAGTAGGTTTTGTTTAACAAGAAATTTAAAAGCATAAATTAAAAACAATATTTTGTGGTTTTTATTTTTATAGAGATGATCAAGGATAAAAGTGTATAATCTTAATTAAAACTCTTCTTAACGTGGTTTAACAATTAATTGGTAAACATGTGATATAAGCTAGCTATGGTGATTAAATATGGGAATAACATCTTATTTCTAAGTCATGTTATTCCATGATAATTAAAGAAAGAGGTATGCATAACTTCATGACCTCCACTAAAACATCATTTTATGTAAGCAAGTGGTTTATATTAAGGATTATAAAGTAGCTTACTTTAAATATCAGACAATCCATTAAATTACTAAGTGAATTGTTCTTGATAGTTTAGTAAAAAATAACCATTGTATTATACTTAAAGTACCAATTAGGATTAGTAAGTTGTAAAGGATTATGTAACATCCTATTTTGATATAATATATAAAAGAGAATACTGTTACTTAATTGTGTGTTAGTATTTTGTTAAGTTAAGTAAAAATAATAGAGAGTAGGCTTAGACAATAAAAGATGGAATAAAGAATGGTGATGGACCTTAGTTCTATGGGCTTGGGGATATTTAAACACTAGCTCTAAACCATCCCTAAAACCTTAAAACCACCAGCCTCCCTACACACACTCCCCTGCAACCCGGATTCATATCTTGGCTATGGAGAGGAAGATTTTGTGATTCAATCACCATTAAACCACAAGAAACACATCTAGATCCACGCGTAGGTTTAGATCTGATCCAAACCGAAACCCTAAAAGGTTTTTTTTTTATATAAAGGTTAAGTTTCAGACATAGGTTTGGCATAAGATTCAGTACGAAAGCAAATTGGGCCTTATAGTGTTAGAAAAACATAAACATTATAGTAAAAGACTTAACGAATGCAATACGGGAAGAATTGGTACCATTCGGTTCGGGCTAAAACAATAAAGAGGAAGTTTATATGACTCGAAACCTGTTATATTCATAAAACAGTCGTATAATATTGGAAGAGAACGTTTATAGCTGAAAGGCATGGAAAACCATATTTTAATCGAGTTCTTGAGAAAACCCGATTCGTTTGAAGATAAAACAAATCGAATCGAATTGAAACGAATCGAATCGAACTGAAAAAAATCATATCAAATCGAATCGAATTGAAACTCGATTCTGTTAGAATGAAACTTGATTCATTTGTTGATATTCATTCATCCATGGGCTCTGCCCCTTGGACCCAGCTAGGGGTTGCCGCCCCTAGAACCCCACTACCAGGGGCGCTGCCCCAGACCCCTGTTAGCTAGGGGTTTCACTAAGCTAGAAGTATTACATAGTTAGAGGTAGTTATTGATACTTACAATTATTACGCTATTAGCCGTGTATAGTTAAGGAGGAGTATTACAATTAACTCAGAGAGGAACATGACACATGTGAGTTTCTAGGCCCATTTCCTTGTTATGTTTTCGGGGCTATGTGCATATTCGATGTGATTTGCTAGTACACTTACCTTTAGTGGTAAGTGTATAGTATGTGAATGTTTTACGAATGATACAAGAATGATATATGAATGATATATAAAAGATTAAGAGTATGTATGAAAGTATATATAAAGAAATGTATGAGATGTTGTATGGTTGTATGGTATGAGGGCGGCATACCTTAATAATATCTGTGAAAGGAGGTGGGAGACCCTAATAATATCTGTGAAAGGAGGGTGGCAGACCCTAATAAAATATGTGAAAGGCGGGTGGCAGACCCTAATAATATATGTGCAAGGAGGGTGGCATAACCTAATATTATATGTGAGGATATAGAGCGAAAAGTTTTTTAAAACGTATAAGTATGTATGTAAAAGTAAGATAAAATATGAAAGTAAGAAAGAACGAAAGTATGAAAGTAAGAATGAACGTATGTACTTATGTATGTACAAAAGAAAGTAAAGCAGGTTAAGTATGTAGTATGTGAAGGTAATGTATGTTTCCTGATTAACTAGAACTCACTCAGTGTAGCTGACTTTTAGTATGCACACATGCAAATATGTTAAAGGAGCTATCTTGAGGATGACACATGGTATGGAGTGAGCGGCTAGCATCTAAAGAAGAAAGACATGATGTTTTAATTTTATGTTTTATGTTGAGACAATTTGTGATGCTTTAAGACAAGTATTTTACGGTTTTTAGAAATAGTTGACTTTTATTATTCCGCGAAAAGTTTTAATTCACTAAGATATTTAGAACTATTTTTATGAGTAAATCCAATGCTAAAGTAGGGCACCAGAACCAGAGCCTTACAAATTAACCTTGAATTACCAAGTATTAACCGACACAACTCTTGGACAATTATAGAATTCATGTAATAATGTTCCAAGAGTTGTTTGAAATAGGTTATGTTGCACACTCACTTGACAAGTAACTAACCGATTTTAGTGGATGAATATCAACAATCCGTTTTCACAACAGTGTCAACAAATTACTACTTAGACTTCATTTGGTCCATGTTCATATTAGGATTCATGTTATTTAACCAAGCCCTTACAAGAATGGCAGTTATCCGGCTTATCATCAAGCTCGGTACTTGGTGTGTCTTTTAAAGATTTATTGTTTCTCAACAAAGGCCTCACAATAGTGGAAATTCCTCAGCTTATCGTCAATCTTGGCACCTGGTGTCTTTTTTAAGGTTCTTATCTTTATTAACCAATGCCTCACAAGAGTGCCAGTCCCCAGCTCATCGTCAAGCTCGACACTTGGTGTATATTTTAAGAGTATTTTAACATTCCTCATCAAGTGATAATTACAACATAATATTTACTTTTTATATACCAATCATCTATTTAACCAACATTATTAAACTTCAATTAAGAATCATTATAAAACAAGATGATACTATGAAAGTTTAGCCAATAGTAAACATAATGTTATACATCAAAGTAACATATACAAACAAGATAAAATTAGAACAATCTAACCAATTAATATTTGATGCTAATGACTTATTCCAAAAGCTTAATCTACTTGATCTTCAAAGGGTGGATGAATGGGATAATTCCCTTATTAATAGTGGTGAAAGGAGGTGGTTTAAGTGGAGTTAATGTTATTGAAGGTGTATTGAATGGGGAAGATGAGCATTCAATTTATAGGCTGAGCTAGGGACTCAACACGGCCCGTGTTCAGCTGGGCACGGCCGTGTTGATTAGTTTATAGCATTGTATTAATTTCTTGTTGTCGGATGGTACAGTGAGAAAGAGAAAATGACTGTGTTGACCTCTCGACATGGCTGTGGTGAGCCTACAAGTGTTAATTTTTTGGTTTTCTCTTGTACTTTCAACATGGGCATGTTTAGGTTGAACATGGGCCATGTTGAGCTACAAAACCTTCTATTTTGTATTTTCCTTTTATACTTTCAACATGGGGTATGTTGAGGTCAGAATGGCCATGTTGTGACTCAACATGGGATGTGTTGAGTTTGTTTTCACAGTTTTTATACGTTTTTCTTCGTATATCAACTCGTTTTATTCCTTAAGGTTATTATTACCTAGAGATAGAAATTATAAACATCAGTGGTTGTTTATTTTAATATAATTGTCGATATTACACTTATTTGGAGATATATTAGTGTAACATCCCGAAATTTCTAGAAATAAGATTAAATATAATATTCGCGTCGGGTAAATTAACTGAGTTAGTGGAATAATAATAATAATAATATAATACTACTGATAAAGGGGTAACGGGCTTGGTTGGATGGAAGTAAAGATGGACCAATGAGGAAAGATGGGCCTTAGGTCCACGGGCTTAAGGGAGTATGAATACCCCTTAAACCCTAATCCTTTCCATTATTATTCATCACTACACCATAGCCTACACCTTGGGAAACACACACAAACACCATCCTTTAACCCGAGCCAAGATCCAAAGGTGAAAACCCGAAACCGTTGATGCTAGATCGTTGTAACGAACCAAACAACATCAAGACTACACCGTGTTCGTAAACCGACTCGTTTAAGGTACGTTTATATCGAGAACTTGTTCATTTAAGTTCGGATTTAGTCTGGAAATCATAGATCTTCTTAGTCTGGTAAAAACGAATCCAGTGAAGCTAAACTTACTAAAATTGATTAACATTTGATAGGTTAATCGTTAACCTAAAAGAACCCGTAATATAGATTCATGAATCGCACCCTTTAAACATGAATGTTAGGCCGATTTGATGATTAGGGTTTGTTAGCGCTGTGAATACGAGTTCATTGATACCTAAATCATGTTATTTCGTCAATATTTGGAGGGGTAATCGCAGATCTGAGGGTCTGTTGACTATTCATTGTTCATATCAATTTTGACTCTGACCCTGAGTCAAAGTCTGGACAAGAACATGCGCCAATTCGTTAAATTAAGATAACGAATCAGGAGGATTCGCTGTTCACCAATTCGTTATATGAAGATAACGAATCAGGTGATTCGTTACCCATCCATTCGCTATGACAAGATAACAAAGTACCTCACCCACTTCATTCTGTTAAGATAACGAATCAAGTGATTTGTTACCTACCCAATTCGCCATGATAACTTAATGAATCCGATGTTAAGTTGACGAATCAGGATAACGAATGGGAATTTATCAAAGACGAATCAAGATAACGAATCTGGATAAAAAGATAACGATCTAGCTAGGGGCTATGCCCCTTGGACCCTGCTAGGGGCTGCCCCTTGGACCCTACTAGGGGTTGCCGCCTCTAGAACCTCGCTACCAGGGGCGCTGCCCCCGGACCCTCGCTCGTTGTGGGTAATGATTGAGACTAGAAAGACGACATGATTAGTGGTAGTTAATTGACGCATGTAATTGTTATACAGCTAGCCGTGCACAACCAAAGAAAGGAGTAACCATTAACGGAAGAAGTAACCGAGTTCAGGTGAGTTTCTACCCCCATTTCCTTGTTATGTTTTCCGGGCTTTGTTCATACTCGATGTGAAGTGTGAATACACTTACCTTAAGTGGTAAGTGTATGCTATAGATGTCATACTATGTAGCTATTATATAATGCTTTTCGGTGTGTGAACGATCTTCGGATATTGCACGTATCGTCAAGGATAGTGATTGTCTAATGGTTATTAGTGGGTATAAATGCTATGATATTACTTGCTTATTATGTAAATAATGAACTGATAGGAAGTGTGATATAGATAGGTAGGAATAGAGTGTGATAGAAGTGGATAGGGGTCTAGTAAGAGTGTTAAAGTGGCAAAGTGGCATAACGATTATTCGTTATTAAAGTGGCAAGGGGGCATAACGATTATTCGTTATTAAAGTGGCAAAGTGGCATAACGTTATTCGTTATTAGAGTGGCTAAGCTGTAGGGGTAAATAAGAGGTTAAATGGTAAGGTGAGTAGGTCAGATAGTGGACTACGTGTCTTCGGATACGTATATAATGCATGTAGTGGTTGTATGATAAGTTGCTTGATTAACTAGAACTCACTCAGCGTAGCAGACTTTTAGTATGCACGCAGGTGAGCTGATTATAGAGTTAGCATGAGGATGGCACATGACATGGATTGAACGGCTGACATTTGAAGATAGAAGTAAAGATGTTTTAAATATAATGTTGTGCTATGGTATCAAAGAAAAGATTTAATGTTTTGTAACGAATGGCTGATGTTTTATGTTCCGCGAAAAGTTTTAATTAACTCTGATTTGTAAGAACTGTGTTTATGAGTAAATCCGACGCTAAAGTAGGGCTACCGGTAACGGGGCCTTACAATTAGTGTAGAAAAGATGTATATATTATTATACATCAAAACACATACTCAAGTAATCGAGGGCCTTTTGATCAATTACAATCAACTCAAAATCATCGGGAGTCATGGCACTTAGAGGTTTCTTAATCTTTTCACCGGCAGAATTCTCGATCTCGGGTCGATGAGGTCCTTTTTTAATGGCAGTCAACATTCTTACATCTTGGGTCCTTGAAAATTTATTAAAATGATATTTCCAATCATTAAATTCATCAAAACTTATCAGGTTTGGAGGCTTGTTGTTTTATCCGTCAAATAGTTTTTTAGCAAGATTTCAACTTCAAAGGATATGTTTAAGGCACTTAAAACTCAAAATTTCAAATTCTGGTCAGATTTGCCAATGGGAATGGTGATTTGCGAACGTGAATGCTGATTTATGGATGCAAACGATCTTATTTTGCGGATGCAAACGGTCTGATTTTGCGGATACAAATTCTCTCATTTTGCAAATGCAAATGCACTTCCACTTATCCAAAATCCGAAAAATCTATTAGATCTTGGTTCTACCAACTTTATAAGTTCCAAATCACTAACTTTTACTTCCAAACAACCCCAAAAAAGTCCAACCTTTTCTATTTTAAACCTTCTTTTCGGAAACTACCAATAACACCAAATATCACATCTAGTTCATTTCAAGAAAAATCAAGGTCCAAACCACACTAGATATAGCAACAAACAAAAACCAGGCTCAGTATCTCAGATCTACAAAAGAACTCGATCAAAACCCAAAAAGATGACACGAAAACCTTAAAAAGATTAGTCGAAGCTCTAATACCAATTGTAGGTTCCCACATGGATATAATAACTTGTTTTGAATCAATTTGTGTTAATAGTGAGCATAAACCACTAATAACACTCGAATCTCGGATTCAGTGATACAAAACCAAAAGAAAAACGAGTCAAAAAGATGAAGTGTAAAAGTTACAAGTGATGTCCAAAAAGCATGTGGGAATAGTGTCCCTTTTATATTGAACCCCATGATCCTAGGGTTTTCTATTAATGAACCAAATGGGCTTGCCCATTGGGCTTACAAGATAAAGTGGCCTCAGGCCCAATACAAAGAGTTAAATGAAACCTATAATCATGTTACAATAACGAGCTATCAAATACACAAGCCTGAAATAACAAAATAAGACACAACAAGTCTCAATGGTATAGGCATTCCTTCTATCCTATGTCCTATTTGCTCGAAGTCGGTGGAGACTTTGGACCATGTGTTTTTAGGTTGTCATCAAGTCAGGAGGATTTGGGACACAATTGATAGGTGGTTGGATATGTATTTCCTAGTAAAAGGGCTAGAAAGTATTATATGGATTGGTTGCATTTCGCTAGATGGTTAAGAAAGAAAATGGACCGATGTTTTCGAGGCAATTGCCTTTACTACCTAGTGGTTCATTTGGATTGCTCATAATATGTTTGCCTCTTGTAAATGTTATAGAGATCATATTTTTATTCGATTGTTTCGGTTTCTAATTTTTAATTGTCGTCTCATAATTGTAAATTTCATTTGAAATGGGTGAAGTGGCATAGAAACACTCTTCTCTGTATGTAACTGTTTTGTCCTCTGGGTTAGACATTTATAATCGAAAAGGATGTTACATTAAGTTGGCTTTAAAAAAAATATGAAGAAAAATAAATATCTTTCTTTCTTAAAAACGAGTTGTTTTTATGTGTCATATGTGCGTTTGTGTGTGTGTGTGTCTATCAATGTTGCAAAAGTCGCTAGTCGGTTCTTAGGCGGCCGACCCCCTTGGAGGGAGTACTCGGAGTACTCGGGGAGTACTCGGACATGATAAATATAAAGAAAATTAATTTTTGGGTAATATATATTTCAAATATCATAAGTTTACTAACATTTATAACAAAATAAGTGAATATTAATATAAATAAGAGAAATACATTTTTAAACACTAAATTATTCTAAAAAATGTTAATAATTAATTAAAAAAATGATATTCATTCTTTAAAATTATAGAAATATGAATTATGTTGTATTTTTTAAGTGAAAATAGACCCAAGTTAACCGACTATATGTAATTCTGACTAATGTGGACCACCTTTGAACAATTTTTAGTAACTAGGCAGAGTTAAAGAAACTCCCCTCGGCACCATACCTTGTAGGGAGTACTCGGAGAGTACTCGGCCTTGTAGACCTACTTTTACAACACTGGTGTTTATATATATATATATAGGGTGCAGTTACTGTACGCTAATGCTTAACGTATGGTAAGTACCCGAGACACTCAAAGGCAAATACCTAAAATGCTCACAAAACCTTAAACGCTCAAAAACCGTCTTTGTGAAAAAAAAGTGAAAAATTGATCGATTAACCATCCAAAACTGTTTTTTTCGGTGAAGCAATGATTGATTGGTTATGTATTGACGATTCCGAGATGTTTGGATGTGATTTCATGGATCGATTCGTGAAAAACGGAATTCGCGTACGTATTTGTACGATAAGCATTAGTGTATTGAATCTTTTCTCTCTCTCTCTATATATATATATTTATATGGAGAGGATCAACAGAGAACTCCTTAAAGAGAGAAATAGAGAACTAATAAAGAAAATTTTTTAATTTAATTAAAAAAATTTAATTTTTTCTTCATTCAACCTTCTTATATGTTGTTGTTCATAACTAGAAAAAATATTTAAAAATAAGAAAAATAAAAAAAAATCCGTTGTAGTGCACAGATGCAATACATCGAATTTTTTTTATTGCATATGTGCGATAGTGTGTATTTTATATGTGCAATAATGTTGAATAACATATATGCAATTGTTTGTGTAGTATATGTGTAATAGTGTTATAATAAATGCAAAAATAATAAAAGAAATTGAAATAACTCATATGTGCATTAGTGTTGTATTACATATATGCATTAGTGTGCATTGCATATAAGAAATAGTATTGTATTTGTATATACTCAATAATGTGAATTGTATAATGCAATTTTGTTGTATATATACAATACACATTATTGCACATATGAACTACTGTTGGTGCATGATGTCAGTAGTTCAGTGTCGAGTGTCTGTAATCGTGTTAGTTAGATTTGAGTTTTGTATGTAAGCGAAGTTACTAACAAGTTCGCTTATATGGGCGAACTTGTTAGTCAAGTGAAGTTAGGGACAACTTCGCCTGAACATACCAGGCGAAGTTGTCGTGTCTATATAAGATGCTGTTACGGCTTATTAGATATAGATTAACAGTTTGTGTATTCGAGCCAGAGAATTTTGTATCCAGTGATCATAGTATCACGTGTTTACGGTTGGAATACAACGTGTGTTTGGTTATCGTATCGTGTGTTAGCTCGTATTGTTTTCTATACTCGTAACGTCTTACGTAGGGATTCCGCACCTACGTAGAACGCGATATCTCGTGTAGATCCGGCTGGGAACCTACAATTGGTATCAGAGCTTTTGCTCGATTGTGTGGTTCGGGATTATCACGCGGGTATAGAAATCGTTCCGTTCGACTATTCGCGGGACGAGTTTTCTGAGCTTTTGTGCTATACTCTCCTCCTACAAGCTTAAACAACCCATAACACCTTCACAAACCTCGAAAAACCCAGAAATCTAATCTGCAGAAAGTTCGTGTTCATCAGGCGAAGTTGCCGTCACTGTTAGTAGGGTTTCGGCGAAGATATAAGGTTAAGCGAAGTTATCCACAACTTCGCCTTTCTCTTCAAGTTCGCTTACCTCAAGCGAAGTTACCCACAACTTCGCCTACCTCCCAAGTTCGCTCAACTTAAGCGAAGTTATTCTCAAGTTCGCCAATCCAGCGAATTTAAGAAAGTGAGCGAAGTTTCAAATTCACGCGAAGTTAAGTTTTAAGCGAAGTTATCCACAACTTCGCCTACAGTGCTGTTTGAAAATAAAATTTTTGATTTTCGGATTTCTTTGAGTTTTGAGAAAGATGTCTTCGATAAATATTACTGAACTAGTAAAGATGGAAGTAGAAGCTGGTTCGGCTACAAAGGCACCTAAGATGCTTAAGAAAACTGATTATGTAGCGTGGAAAGATCGTTTTGAACAATATGTAAAGTATCAAGATGCCAAGATGTGGGTGTGTATACAAGATGGTTACATTCCACCTACTGCGGAGTATGAGGGTCGTGATCAAATCAAGAAATACAAAGAGATGGAAGAAGAGGAGAAGAAAATGTATGAGGCAGAAAGCAAAGCTCATGCAGCAATAACAATGGCTCTTCCACAAGAGATACTCCACACCTTCCGAAAGTATAAAACTGCTAGAGAGCTTTGGGAAGCACTTGAGAACCGGTTTGAGGGCAATGTGGGAATTCGTGCCTCGAAAATTAAACTTCTAAAAACCCAATTCTCGGTCTTCAAGTATCTGAAAAATGAATCACTTGATGATATCATCACTAGATATTATCATCTGATGACTGAACTCAGCAACTATTCAATTGCTTACAAAGAAGATGAGATAGTTGAAAAGCTTCTTGATGCTCTCCCACCGAATGGGAGATGTATACTGTGTTGATGAGAGAAGATAAAGATTTTGCTGACTATGACCTGGAGACAGCAGTTAACAAGATAAGAACGTTTGAACTGAATATGGTACGAAAGGAGACACCTACCGATCAGGTTCAAGATCCGGGTATGTATGGTGCAAAGGTTAACTCTGGATCAAGTTCGAAAACTGAATCATCTGCTTATTACTCTAAGGGAGAGTCAGGCGCGAGCTCAACACATGAGGGACATGTATCTCTTAACATGAACGGTGATGCGTGCTATGTAGCTGGAGGGTCAAATGCTTCTCAACCTCAAGCGACCAAGAGTAGTTATTCCCCAAGTGTTTCAAACAACAACTACTCGAAGATGCCCATGAGTGTCAAATCTGCTGAACAGCAGTTTGCTCTCTATGCATCTTTTATTGCTTCGTATGAGAACTACATTCAGGGTAAGATCGTTGATCCTGCAGTTTTGGATGAAGACTATGACCAGATCGTTGCTGATAATCTGGAGGAGATGGATCTGCAGTGGCAGATGGCTATGATAGTGAGAAGGGTAAAGAGGTTCATGAAGAAGACTGGCAGGAAGTTTGTCGGAGAGAGGCCAGGGTTTGATAAGTCGAAGGTACGCTGTTACAACTGTCAGCAGAATGGCCACTTTGCAAAAGAATGCAAAAATGAACGTGTAGAACGCAGTCAAAACAGATCTACACAGCAGAGTGGTAGTGGTAATGACTATAGAGCCATGATTTCCAGACAGAACGAGGAGTATAACTGGAATCTGTATGTTGAAGAAGTATTTGAACAGGCAAATTTGGCAAAAATCAAAAATGCAGATAGTGAGAAGGGAACTGGCGAAAATGAAGCGTACATGGCAGATGTAGTAGACCAGCTCTCCGAGGTAAGTACCGAACTCCCTTGTACTAAGTGTGAACAGCTGTCTGAACAACTGACAACTCTAACTGATCAGTTTGTTAGTTTGGATGCGCAATATAAAACTTTAAAAGAAGATCATCATTTCACTAAAACTAGAGAAAATAGTTACAAAGTAAAAATTAAAGCTAGTGAAACAGATATTAAAAGTCTTAAAGCAAAGCTTGCTGAAAAAATTAAAGTGATTGATCTTAGCTATGAAGTTCTAGAAGAGAAAACCAAACTAATAGCTGAAAGGGAAAAACAGATAGCTGATCACCAGGTAAAAGTGGTGGAACTTAACAGGAAACTGGAGCAATTTAGAAATTCCTCCGCTATACTTGATCACCTCGTTAGTGATCAAGGTTCCCCAAAAAGGGGAGGAATTGGTTATCATGAAGTTCCACCACCTTTCAATCATAATTACACTTATAACCCTAGTAATCAGAAATCTGTCGATGTTGACTATGGTCAGACAGTTCCGGTTAAAGTAACGATTAAAGAACCAGAAGTTATTAAGCCTGTTGCAAGTATTAAGATTTCTGCTCCGAGTCCTGTCTCATCTAACTCAGACAAGTCCTCTGAGTCGTGTGAGACAAAACAAGAGGAAGTGTTACCGAAAAGTGGAGAGAAAAATAAAACACCTGAAAAGAAGTCCCCACTAAACCCGTATGTCCCACCATATGTGAGACAAACGGGCAGTAATACAGCCTCAACATCTAAGACAACTTTTGATAAGAAAGTTGAAAACAGGTGTTGTTTTAGATGTAATCAACAAGGACATCTTGTTGCTGATTGCCCTCTGAAGCAGAGATTCAGAGGTGTGAGGCCTTCGAGAACTGAGAATAGAACTAACGATAATGTTAAAACTAAAAACCCATCAAAATTCAAAAATTGGTCTAATTCAGGTTTTCAAAGAAAAGGATCTCAGTTTTTCACTGCTAACAAACAAACCATAACTAATAATTCATTTAATTCAGGACGGTTTGGATGACCTCATAGACAATTCACAAGAAGGTATCCTGTTAGGACTCACAGAAATCGTTATAATACTAACTTTGGACAGCCAAGGTACGGAATGAATCGACCCAAGACCAATCGGTCTTGGGTCCCCAGGTTTTAATCATCTACTTTAATCGTGCAGGAACAGTTGAACAGGGCTGCCAACAATCAATGGGTTGTGGATAGCGGCTGTTCCCGGCACATGACGGGTAACAAGAATTTGTTACACGACTTGAAACCTGTTCAAGGAGGAAGGGTGAGTTTCGCAGGAGAGAGCGGTGGAAGGATTACAGGAATAGGGACGGTGTCGAATGGAAAGATGACTTTGGAGAAAGTAAACTTTGTTGAAGAACTGAAGCACAATCTGCTGAGTGTTTCGCAGATTTGTGACAAAGACTACACCGTACATTTTACAAAGAATGAAGCGATTGTGTTGTATCCTGGTTTTAAGATACCAGAAGATTGGATTGTTATGAAGGCTCCAAGAGTGAAGAATACGTATATCATGGATATGAGATCGACTGAGATGGCCACAGAAGAATCGTGTCTTCTGTCAAAAGCGACTGAATCGGAGTCCGAGTTGTGGCATAGGAGAATGGGACACATTCATCTTCGGAAAATGAACTACCTTGTCAAAAATGGGCTTGTGCTGGGTGTTCCCTTGAAGAATTTCAACTTTGAAGACAAATGTTTATCTTGCAAAAGGGAAAGCAACACAAGAAATCCCATCTCACCAAGAAGGTCAATTCAATTGTCAGTACCCTAGAATTACTTCACATGGATCTCTTCGGTCCCGTGAATGTAAGAAGTCTAGAAGGAACATCTTACTGCTTGGTGATCACTGATGATTTCTCACGATATTCCTGGGTATATTTCCTGAAGTCAAAGGATGAAACAGTGCAGATGGTAAAGAATTTGATTACCAAGGTTGAGAATATCATGGGGAAACGGGTTAAATTCATCAGGAGTGACAATGGAACTGAGTTCAAGAACTACGAGATGGAGATCTTCTGCTTACAGAAGGGGATAGAACACCAATACAGCGCACCGTATACACCGCAACAAAATGGAGTGGCTGAGAGGAAGAACAGAACCTTAATTGAAGGAGCCAGAACTATGCTGGTTGATTCGAAACTTCCCGTGGTGTTCTGGGCTGAAGCTGTTGCTACAGCCTGTTATATCCTTAATAGAGTGTTAACTGTTAAAAGATTAAATAAAACCTGTTATGAACTTATGCATGGGAGAAAACCCAACTTGAGTGGTCTTGAACCATTCGGGTCCCCATGTTCGATATTAAAGACAAAATCTAAATTTGGTGAAGTAGCCGACGAAGGAATCTTAGTCGGATACGTTGTTGGGACTCCCAACAGACGGGTCTTTAATACATCGAACAGCAAGGTTGAGGTGGTGTGTAACACTGATATCACAAGTTACAAATCACCAAAACCAAGCTCGGAACCCGCTGGGGTTTTCGACTATGATAGACTTTTTAAATCTTTTAACATACCTTATCTGGATTTTGCAGAAGTTGAGGAAAGAATTGCTACGAAGATGATATGCGATGAGGAAGACACTTTGGTGCAACGACCACAGTATGATGAATGTCAACCTTCCTCGTCAAATGCTATCAATACCCCTGCTGCCTCTACTGAAGAGGAATTCATCAATCCGTTTCACTCTCAACATCAATCACCCATTGATGAGCTATCTTCGAACTTGGAAGATAATCTGAATGTCAGTTCGGTTCCGACTACGAGAATTCACAAAGATCATCCTTTGGAGAATGTGATAGGTGATCTGTCCGCCGGTGTACAAACAAGACAAAGCTTGAATGAGCACATCTGTGTTTACACAAGCATTAAAGAATCAGGCATAATCAACGAGTGCTTGTACACCTGCTTTATCAGCCAGATTGAACCAAAGAACTATCAAATGGCTCTCAAGGACAGCTCGTGGGTCGAAGCCATGCATGAAGAGTTAGCTCAGTTTAAGAAAATGGAAGTATGGAACTTGGTTGCAAAACCAAGAAATTTGCATGCGATTGGCACGAAATGGGTCTTCAAATGTAAGAGAGATGAGAAAGGGATTGTTATCAGGAACAAGGCGAGGCTCGTTGTTAAAGGCTTTAATCAACAAGAGGGGATTGATTACAATGAGGTGTTTGCTCCTGTGGCAAGATTGGAAGCCATTCGGCTGTTTTTGGCATTTGCTGCTCATAAGGAGATGAAGGTCTTTCAGTTGGATGTGAAGAGTGCGTTTCTAAACGGTAAAGTCGACGAGGTTGTGTATGTTGAGCAACCTCCGGGTTTTCCTGACCCTGACTTTCTCGATCACGTGTACAAGCTAAGTAAAGCGCTGTATGGACTACATCAGGCACCTCGTGCCTGGTATTCAACCTTATCAGATTACTTGCTTGAGAATGAGTTTGAAAGAGGTAAAATTGATAGCACATTGTTCTTCAAGAGAAAGGGTAGCGACTTCCTACTGGTGCAAGTTTACGTGGACGACATTATCTTTGCTGCATCAAAGGTCGCCATGTGTCAGGAGTTTGAGGCCGTCATGAAGAAGAGATTTGAAATGAGTGCTATGGGTGAACTAACTTTCTTTTTAGGATTGCAGGTTGATCAGAAGAAAGACAGGATGTTCATTCATCAGACGAAGTATGTCCATGATGTTCTCAAACGCTTCAAGATGGAGGACAGCACTCCATATGATACTCCAGTCTGCGTCAATCACAAATTGGGTGCTAATTCAGACAACGATGCAGATGTGGACCCAACCCAATATCGGGCTATTATAGGTTCTTTAATGTACTTAACTGCTTCTAGGCCTGATATAATGTTTGCTGTTTGTCTTTGTGCACGCTTTCAGGCAAACCCAAAAGAATCTCATTTGAAGGGTGCAAAGAGGATACTGCGGTATCTCAAAGGCAAGCCGAAGCTAGGGTTGTGGTACTCGAGAGGAGGAGACTTGGAGCTAGTCGCTTACACCGATTCTGATTATGGAGGGTGCAATCAGAGTCGGAAGTCTACAACTGGTGGATGTCAGTTTCTTGGTGGTAGACTAGTGTCGTGGCAATGCAAGAAGCAGACCTCAGTCGCAATTTTAACCTGTGAAGCAGAATACATGGCAGCATCCAACTGCTGCTCCCAGGTTCTTTGGATTCAACAACAGTTGCGCGATTATGGTCTGAATTTCTCACTTACTCCTATTTGCATTGATAACACTGCTGCTATCTCAGTAACTAACAATCCCGTGAAGCACAGTAAAACTAAACTTATTGACATACGTCATCATTTTATACGGGATTGTGCTGAGAAGAAGCTGATTGAGCTCGAAAAGGTTGACACGTTAGATAATTTCGCTGACTTGTTCACGAAAGCGTTTGACAAAACTAGATTTCAAAACCTTGTTGAGCTGAATGGGATGATCAATCCCGAGTAACCATGTCATATGTTTGTGTTTAAAATAAAAAAAAAAAAAAAAAAAAAAAACGTCACTATCGCTTAGAATTATGTCGGTTGCCTTAGTTTGAAGAACATATCTTTGGATATGTTTGGTCCTCACTTCTACTTGTAGAATATGAGGATAGCCATTGACCAGATGACTGAAAGTGACCGGGGCGGTTTATGATGAGTTTTCATTCTTTCGCTGAAAATTAGTCGATCATACTTAGTTAGAAGGACACATACTAGTATGTGGTCGGTCCAGCTGATCCATTGGATCTTCGGGATAGCCGTTCACCTGAAGACTTTGATTTGGTCGGGGCGATTGATGTTAAAATTTTTTTCTTTACGGGAGATGAAATTATTTTTCAAGTCTACTACTTCGTAAGAAGTTGCTTTACTATGATTAACAGAAAATTGATCTAACCTTGGAAAGTGATAGATATACTGATTGTGTGTGCTTAACTAGTGAAGTTATTAGGCTTAAAAGACTTTAGGACAGTCATTGTATGTCATGGTAGCTTTATATGGTGCGTAAAAGTAGAAGTGATACTAACTAAATCTACTCGATTTTTTGTGGAAACTCCTTAAGAGTTGTGCATGTCTTCATACATATCTTTCCGAATGATAGGCAGAAAAGCGATTACCCAGTCATACACGAGCCCATTAGTGTTCTGATTCCCGTGAAGATAGCGTGTCAAGACGCTGCAGTGATCCAGATTCGGGACTTGCAGTTATTTTCTACTTGAAGTTGTGTATATACATGTTAGATTAAAAAAAAATAAAAAAAAAAATAATAATAATTCTAGAGTTCATAATGATAATGATTATCAATCAAGACACAAGAAGGTGAACGGGAAACAGAGTATAAGATCGAAGAGTAATTACTACTTAATCAGACAACTACGGGTCAAGATCAATTCGGGGTGACTTGGGGAAAGCCAAATAAGCCTTGAGAATAGATAGGAGGCATCATAATCTCTGAGTTGTTGGACACTTAAGTTTTGAGCTTAATTGAACCTAACTCGTATCACAGAAACGATGAAAACCATTTTAAGTAGATTACCTGCTTACAACCTGTTTCTTTATGTCATTATACAGCTGAACACGGATCTGTGTGACAGTCACGAAATTAGTATGATTCCTGTTCAGATCTTTTCTAAAACATGGTAGTCCCTGTCGCGACTGAAATTTGATCCCGTGTACTCTAATTTTTCAAATTTTTGTTACTTTTGTAATTGTTTGATTTTATACCTGGTTACTTGGTCTTGATCGTATCATTTAACGCTTTAAAGGATGTTTTTAAAACTTTATTGAAAATTATTAAAAGTATAGGGGTTTGTTTTGTAAATACAGGCGAACTTGTTGATAACTTCGCCTGGATTAGGCGAAGTTATCGATAACTTCGCCTGTACTAACTTTGACCCTATATAAAGGAATTTAAAGGTCAAACAGGATCATAATTTTAAAAAAACCCAGCGAACTTAACTCTTTGTCAACCGGCGAACTTATATCATCGATCATTTGAGTTTCTTTGTTACGATTCCAATATGTGATTAAAGGTGTGTAAGGTTTCTAGTTTTGTATAATCAGTGTTTTTGAGGTTGATCATCGGTCGTTTCGACTCGATTATCGACCTCGTCTTTCGAAACCTTAAACACCCGATTTCAAACTTGTTTTTACGTGATAGTAATTTACTTGAACGTCTAAAACTTCATAAAATCATGTGTTTCGGAGTCCTCGATCTCCAATTTCATCACCTACACGTCGTTTGATAAACCTAACTGATGCCGATTCGAATTCGGCGAAGTTACAGTTTAGGCGAAGTTATCCGTAACTTCGCCTGATTATTGATTTTCAAACAGTTTATGAGGCGATGTTGTGATTAGGCGATGTTATCCGTAATTCGCCTGGACCATGTTACTTATCTATTATCAGACGAAGTTCAAGTTGAAGCGAAGTTGTTTCCCAACTTCGCCTCACCTTTAACTTCGCCTATACATAATTGATCACAACTTCGCTCATGGTAACAGGCGAACTTGTGATTCGTTTTGACGTTTATCTAACTTAACCTGTTTGTTGCAGATATGGCTGCTGTTGCTGGAGCAGGTGGTGCAGGCGGTGATGACGGAGGTGATCACCAGAGACAGTTTTTCCCGGATCACAACATGTACATAACATTAGACCCGGAGGCGAGCGGAGTTGATGATTTCCGCGAAATCATCACTTTTCTTTTACGCTCGAGGATATTCCACGCGATTACAACAACTCTGCCAATATCCTTACCCAATATTGAGGATTTCTGGCAGACGGTGGAATACGACTGTAGAGTCGAGCCCCTGGTGATGCGCGCAACCGTCAACAATCATATTGTTCAGTTCTCTTATGAACAAATCCTGGCGGCTTTACGATTTGGGAACGAGACAAGGGATGACCCAACAGAGTTTGTAGCTCCTTTCCGTGATGGAGCGTTTTTAAGGATGGGATACTCTGGTCCCTTGGGGGATACACAGAGGAGGAAAGGCTTTCTACTTGACCAGTGGCGCTTTCTCATGCATGTTATGATCGTTTGCATGTCAGGGAGAAAGGCAGGCACTGATGGCATGGGCGCGACCATGCAGTCAGCGATGACTGCTCTGACATACAACAAGCGATTCAGCTTTAGTCAGATGGTCTTTTATGAGATTGATCGTCAACGAAGAGCGATGGCGCGTGAGCGATTCATCATGTATCCAAGATTCCTACAAATGATCTTGAATCATGTTGCTCCAACGCTTCCTCAGCGCCGTCTGATCCGATACGTTGAGAGTGTGAACAAACGGATCTTCGCCCAATGTCGATCCTCTAGTGCGAGGAGCAAACCTGAGCTCCGTCCTCGACATACTCCACTCTTTGGGTACTTGATCAACCCGGGGTATGTGCCTGCTCGAGGGGACGAGTTTAGGGACCCGGCACCACAACAGGCAGGAGCACCTCAAGCTATACCTGCTGCTCCTGTTGTGTCACCGGAGGAGAACGTGGACCTTGATGCAGAATTTGTTGGTCAAGGCTTCTTTGATATGGATCGGGTGGATCCAGAGGAGAACGTTCAGGTTCAGGTTGAACGTGCTTCGACTGTGAATGTTACTAGGGCAGCTACAACGGTGGCTGGCTCTGATTCTGATGATGAAGTGGCAGAGGCCAGAAGGATTATGGTGACTCGAGAAAGACTACATGGGAAGAGAAAGAGAACTGTTGATGATAGCGAGTCTGATTATGAGGAAGAGGTACAACAGTTGATCCGGAGGTCAAGAAGGGAACGGATAGGTGCAGGATCAGGAGCCGGTGAGAGCTCTAGGGTGGTACGTTTCACTCCACCAGCACTATCCGGTATGACAATGGTTCCCTCATCACTACAGGTTACAAGGCCAAGCGCTACGGGTGTTCCCGTGGTGGCTACCTCGTCTACTTTTGGCCTCCCACCCACTACCTTCCAACTTTCGACTCCCGAGATCGTTTCATTGCCGCCTCCGACTGTTACTCCATCGGAGGTCGTGGCACAATTTATAGAGTCGACTGTTGTGGCCACTGCAGGGCTATCGGTGACAATACCACCTGCGGTTACGTCTACTTCTGAGGTCCCGGTGACATCGGAAATCCCTCCTCAGTACACTTAAGATATATGACATATGAGGTTCGATTTTGATGCAACCCTATCAGACTCAGAACGAATAGCAGCACTGGAACGGGTCGTGGCAGAGCAGTCAAGGATTAATCTTATCCAAACCCAGGCTATTCAGCGCCTAGTTACAGAGAATCAGATGCAGTCGTCCCTCCTGGTACAACATGGAAAGATCATAGATGCTTTCAAGGAGTTCTTGGCATCTCAGGGGGAGACGAGCTGTAAAGGCGACGAGTTGAGGACCAAGAGACGAAATGATAGAGACGATGATCCCAATGCATCGAAAGATGCAGGTGGTGAGTTGCGAGTCTACATGGGAAGAGAAAGAGAACTGTTGATGATAGCGAGTCTGATTATGAGGAAGAGGTACAACAGTTGATCCGGAGGTCAAGAAGGGAACGGATAGGTGCAGGATCAGGAGCCGGTGAGAGCTCTAGGGTGGTACGTTTCACTCCACCAGCACTATCCGGTATGACAATGGTTCCCTCATCACTACAGGTTACAAGGCCAAGCGCTACGGGTGTTCCCGTGGTGGCTACCTCGTCTACTTTTGGCCTCCCACCCACTACCTTCCAACTTTCGACTCCCGAGATCGTTTCATTGCCGCCTCCGACTGTTACTCCATCGGAGGTCGTGGCACAATTTATAGAGTCGACTGTTGTGGCCACTGCAGGGCTATCGGTGACGATACCACCTGCGGTTACGTCTACTTCTGAGGTCCCGGTGACATCGGAAATCCCTCCTCAGTACACTTAAGATATATCACATATGAGGTTCGATTTTGATGCAATCCTATCAGACTCAGAACGAATAGCAGCACTGGAACGGGTCGTGGCAGAGCAGTCAAGGATTAATCTTATCCAGACCCAGGCTATTCAGCGCCTAGTTACAGAGAATCAGATGCAGTCGTCCCTCCTGGTACAATATGGAAAGATCATAGATGCTTTCAAGGAGTTCTTGGCATCTCAGGGGGAGACGAGCTGTAAAGGCGACGAGTTGAGGACCAAGAGACGAAATGATAGAGACGATGATCCCAATGCATCGAAAGATGCAGGTGGTGAGTTGCCAAGAACTGATCAAGCTCTTGGAACTTCCACAACTCAGGGGGAGTCGACATCTGCAGCTGGTGGTGATGATGTGGTGGTGGTGGACGTAGAGGAGATGGATGATGTTTTGGTTGGTGATGATGATGTACTACTGAGTGATGTGATAGAGAAAATTGGTGAAGAGATTGTGATTGATACAGAGATAGAAGAGGGAGAGATAGTAGAGGAGAATGTGGAGCATGAGATACCGCAAGTCGAGAACGTAGATATGAGTCAATAGATTAGGAATGATGAGTCTGAATGGGAAGAGCAGCCTAGGTGGAAGGAAGGCTATGCTCAGTGGTTCGTCAAAACGAAGAAACCGGCGGTCCCTACAATGTTTAAGAAGAGTTACAACATTAAAGGCTATGCTGAAGCGAAGAAAGGGATTATATGCTGGATATATGATGAGCAGTTGAGGCTCTTCGTGATTAAAAGGTATGACGGTGTTCAGTACTTTAGAAGGATGTTAAGATCGTTGAATACACTGCCAGAATGTGAAGTGAAAGACTTAGCCAGATTAGGATTGATAAACAGAAGTGACGATAATATGGCTAGAGTCATTGGGAAAATTGTGTGGAAAGAGAGTATAAAAGAGAAGAAATTTGAGCTGTTGAAGCCATAAAAGGGAAAGCTTGTTGAAGACAAGGATAGAGGTTTGAGAGCTGATGGAAAGCCTTGGATGGTCATGAAGTATAAACCGATCCGGTGTTTGAAAGAAGTACCGATGAAGCTAATGCCCAAGGATGTGCTTAAAGACCTGAAGTGGTGGTTTGTAGATTGTGAGACAGCCGAGGCGGTGATGGAAGACGAAGATGAACAAGAGCTGCTTAGAGTGTACGATCCGATGCACTTGGTAAACTTATCGCAAGCTGATTTGCAGGTGTTGAATGACAAGAAGATATTTTATATTCCTGCTTGGAAAGACGAAGCGAGGAAATATCAAAGAGTTGTCTCGGTTTGTGTTCGAGAAGGAGTGCATGCTTGAAGATAGAAGATTGAAGATTACAAGACACGTGTTTGAAGCTAAAGAGATGAAGCTACTGCCAAGGGGGAGTCTGTTGGTGCATGATGTCAGTAGTTCAGTGTCGAGTGTCTGTAATCGTGTTAGTTAGATTTGAGTTTTGTATGTAAGCGAAGTTACTAACAAGTTCGCTTATATGGGCGAACTTGTTAGTCAAGCGAAGTTAGGGACAACTTCGCCTGAACATACCAGGCGAAGTTGTCGTGTCTATATAAGATGCTATTACGGCTTATTAGATATAGATTAACAGTTTGTGTATTCGAGTCAGAGAATTTTGTATCCAGTGATCATAGTATCACGTGTTTACGGTTGGAATACAACGTGTGTTTGGTTATCGTATCGTGTGTTAGCTCGTATTGTTTTCTATACTCGTAACGTCTTACGTAGGGATTCCGCACCTACGTAGAACGCGATATCTCGTGTAGATCCGGCTGGGAACCTACAACTACATCGATTGTTTTTTTTTAAGTTAAATATAATTCTTTATTAGTTCTCTAATTCTTTATTTAAGAGCAGTTCATATATATATATATATATATATAGGAGGTGGTACATGTGAGAAGTGTTTTTATAGTGAGAAGTGCGAGAAATGAATTTGAATTGTTAATTATGTTTGATCTATGGTTCATAAACATAATGGCATTCGTGTAATAAATATACAACTCATTTATAAAGCTTTTAATAAAAAGGGGTATTTTGGTCTCATTCTTACATAACAAAACGTTTACAATCATTGAACTCTCTAAAACTTGCTAATAAATCATTTATTGATTGAAAATAACATTATATTCATATCCGAATTTAATACCAAGGTTTCACTTCATTTTTCTTTCTTCTTTTTTCTAATATTAAAATAAATTACGATATAACTTCATTATGTTGTTTTTTATTTTGTTTCAAATCATAAATAATGTGATTCGTGAAATTCTTTTATACAAATATTATTATGTAAGTTCATATATGTACCGTGTAGGTGATATGCCGAATGTATATGTGAAAATTTTACAAGTGTAGGTTATTAGCATGACATGTTATTTATTATATGTAGTTTAATATAAAAAATAATAAATTTTTTTGGTAGTGTGTATGTTCATATATGTAAAGTGTATGTGGTATTTCGAATTGTGTATGTGTAAATTATATCGTGTGTAGGTTCATATATGTACTATGAAAGTTGTATTGCGAATTATGTATGTGTATATTTTAGCGTGTATAGGTCCATATATGTACCGTGTAACTGGTATTTTGAATTGTGTATATGCATATATTATCGTATGTAGTTATATAAGTTCATATATGTACTGTGTAGGTAGTATTTCTAATTGTGTATGCGTAAATTTATCATGTGTAGGTTCATATACGTACTGTGTATGTGGTATTTTGAATTGTATATGTGTAAATTTTATCGTGTGTATAATCATTTATGTATTGTGTATGTGGTTTTAAGAATTTGATATAAAGTTGAAAATCTTCCTACATTTAGTAAAGTTAGAAAAAGTAAAATGAAAGAATTAATCATAAATTAAAAGTACCAAAAACAAAGAATTTAAAGAAAAAACTAGTTTGTAACTTAGTTATATTAATTGATAAATTAGAATTCGGAAGATCAATTATTTTATGATAACAAAACAAGTTATATTATTATAATATTTATGTTAAAAACAAAAAAAATGTAACTTATCCCACACATAAGTTACTTGCCATATATGAAAAAAAAGCTTTGTACTAAAATACCCCTTCTATTAAAATAAATTATAAATTAAAGAAAATTTATGATTGGTTGTAATGACTTCTCGCATTAAGAAACACTTCTGAAATGAACCTAATCCTATATATATATATATATATATATATATATATAGGGTAAAGGTAAAATAAAAATGGAGATAAAAATGAGAAGTGTGAGAAGAATTTGTGACCACACAAAAACCCTAAAAATAAATTAAAAAATAATAAAAAAATCATAACTCAAAATATAAATAAAAACGAAAAAAAATTAAAAAACTAAAATGTTTCCGGCATCATTCCCGTTAAAAAATAAATAAACAAAAATTCAACGAAAAGACACAATGGTGAGATCAAATACACAATGACGAAAATGAGCAAAATACACAATTATAACTAAAAAAAGACACAATAGATCACAAAATATAACATAATGCCGAACAAAATATAACACAATGTTGAGTAATATAACACAATAGTAAAAAATTAACAATGTCAAGGAAAAACGACCCAATCAATGAAGAAAAAAACACAAAACACAATGATAAACAAAAAGACACAACACGTTTATTCAATTATCATTGTCTTTTTTTTAGTGAAAACGAGAAAGACAGTGGAAACATTTTTGTGTTTTTATTTTTTGTTAAATTTTGAGTTATAATTTTTTTTATTTACTTTTTTTAAATTTTTTTGAGAGGCTTTTTGTGTGGCTAGAAATCATTCTCGCCCTTCGCATTTTTGTTCTCCTTTGTAGAATAACTTGATATGTTAAAGTTAAAGTACAAAAGGAGATAAAAATGAGAAGTTTGAGAAGAATATGTGAATACACAAAAAACCCCTTCAAATAAATTCAAAAAAATAATAAAATAATCTTAACTTAAAATATAAATAAAAAATGAAAAATTTATAAAAACTAAAATGTTTCCCCCGTCATTCCTATTAAAAAAATATACGAAAAGACACAATGTCGAGATCAAAGACCCAATGAAGAAAATAACAAAAGACGCAATTATAACTAAAAAGACACAATAGATCGCCAAATATAGCACAATGTTAAGTAATATAACACAATATATAAAAAAAACACAATCAATGACGGAAATAAACACAATAATAAACAAAAGGAAACAATGATCTTTTTCACTCACCATTATGTATTTTTTTTTATAAAGAGAAAGACGGTGGAAAAATTTTTATGTTTTTACTTTTTTCATTTTTTTTAATAAAATTTGAGTTATGATTTCTTTATTATTTTTATAGGGTTCTTTTGTGTGGCTACAAATCCTTCTCATTCTTTCATTTTTTTTCTCCTTTGTAAAATAACTTGACCATATATATATATATATATATATATATATATATATATATATATATATATATATATATATATTAGGGAAAAGTTAACATATAAATAAAATTAACGTGCTAATTGTGAGAATCTAGTGAAGTAATTACATATACCCGTAGAGTAATTATGTAATTACTCTACTTGTATATATAATTGTTCTACTTGATTCTCACAATTAACACGTTAATTTCATTTGTATATGATCCGGACCCTATATATATATATAATATTCGTTATTTTTAAAACCCGAAACTCGGCCCATTATAAAAAAACTATTATTTTCGGATTTTTCATTTCATCCATAAAATCTCGCATTTTAGTAGTATAATTATTTTATGTATTTTTAACGTAATTGATAATAACTATGAGATATGTGCATAATATACCCCTAAAGTAACCTTTTACCCTCTTTTGAACCCACAACTAAAGCCAATGGTCTAAATTGCAAATAATAATCTAAACCCCATCCCTTCCCTCCCAACCCCGTCACCGACACCCAACCCCATTGTAATTGACCCGATAAACCAGCCTCAAATGATGGAAATTGATGTGATTACTTGTTTCTTGTTAAATGCGCAATCAAACATTATGGTGATTTTGTTAATTGACAGCAAACTCGAGTCAAATAGGATCAATTTTCATTAACTTAACAATCGACTGGATGTGGACCTCGTCACATTATAAATAGTCAATAAGAATGCAATTCACTGGTCACACACCATCCCTTAACATCGCGAACCTAAGCCCTTAATTAATTTATGCAAAGCCAAGTTGTTCTGATCAATTTGAAGTCGTATCCAACCGCAAACCCTACCTTGACGTTCTCCATCAATTCATTATCCCCTAAGTTAATTGAAACCACTTTCCTAGTCTGTTTATGGCAATTAACAAAAGCTCTCTGTCAAATTTGATTGACTGAGGGCATACACGTTTCAGTTGGGGTTTGAGCGAATTAGGGTTCTTAGGGTTTGGGGTTGATTTTAATAACTTGCTAAATATTATTCTTCATGTTTTCCTACATGGCTGGTGCACCCATGTTTAAGTTTGAACCGGCATGGGGGCGCGAGTTTGAGTTTCCCCAGGCCCAGTTTTCTAAGATACTTTTATTTCGTATTTTCATCATTATTCCTTTAATATTCTTTTACCATATTGAAATTTGATGTCTTTTCTCACTTGTTTATCGGACCGAATAACGTTACAACTCTCTAATAAGTTTTCCGTATACTTATATATATATATATATATATATATATATATATATGTATATATGTATGTATATATAATGCATGATTTTATTTATAAATATATTTTTCTTTCCAACACAACCTAATATAATTTTATATAAATAAATATATATATATATAAATAGTTTTCCCTCATCTAAACGAACTGATTACCAAAGTAAGTTTTGTTTAATAGTTTTCCCTTATAAATAATTTAGTTGTTTACATTTTTATTAGATTTGCAATGCTCACCATTTATATATGAATTATGATTTACCTTCTGTATATATATATATAAGTAAAACTTATTCACTAATATTTGTGTTGACAAACTCTATTTTTTATACATGCTATAGGTATAAGTAATTGATATTGTTTAAGATCAAATATAATAGTAATACCTTAGAATATTTATTCAAAATACAATGTATTTGTTTTGTTTATTTAACTTGTGTACTTGTTAATATCATTGAAATTAAATAAGTATTGTTGCTTTAATTAGTGTATTTTGAGCTACTATCAAAACAATACGCTACGCCCCGGCATGTTCTGCCGACTTTGGTCGGGGTGTGACAGATTGGTATAAGAGCCGAAGGCTATAAGATAGGTGGTTAGATGTAACGACCTAGTAGCATGCTTAGGGTCCCTACACATGATGTGTCTTTATGTGTTTACACCCTGAATTATATTATTGAGTGCCGTAGCTTAAATATTATTTAATTATTTGATATTATTCTTGTACACAAAAGCACACACAACTATGAGGCTACAAAACACTAGATGTTATTTTAATTGGGAAATTCCTTAAGAATTCCCGACATTTTTACTCCCCTATCCTTGGAGATGATTGATGCAATGTACTAATAGAGAATGAAGTCTAGTCACGTTGATTCTGTGAATATCATTCCCCAAACCCCCAAATTCGACCCAAAAGGCAGAAATTTGAAAAGTCAAACGTTTTTATTCAATTCTGATCAATGATCAGTCACAAGACATTCATAACATATTAATAGAGAATCCAAAATAGGCTTGGGCCAACACAAACAACCACATGCCCAACAACAACCTAACAGAAAACCCAAAAACTAGACAAAAAACATAAAAGTGCCCAAAAGTGTATCTAGAAGGCTTATTTCGGAAAAATTAACGGGATAACCCGCCTATAGCTAGTTACCAAAACGTAGCCCACGTTCCAACGGTCATTTGACTAGTAACACGCTTGAAACGGAGGCCTGTAGCCCAAGTTAAGCCCATTTTCGTGCAGCGCCTCTGGAAGCGTGATCTTGGGCCCTTAGATATATCATGGCTCGATGTTCTACACTTGGGCCCACATCAACGATTTGTGTTATGGATATGTAGTAAGGAGGACACACTTGTTCTCCAAGCCTTTCACGCCAAGGCTTGCGAGTATAAGGAAATGCAATGTGCATAAATCTCAATCAACCGTGAGACCCGATTGCTTTTCTGGAAGGTTCGACGAGGGTGTGAAACTTATTAAGCCAAAACATATCACACCAAACGTCCATGAACCTATTAACCTCATTGTATCAAACGTGGTCATGTGACGATCACATTTTAAATCATAATCGAATTCACGGTGATACGTGGCTAAACTCGGTTCTTTATGATGTTTTAGTTGAAAGAATGGATGGGAAAAACCATGGTAATACATGGACACCTCAACCATTCACCTCAATGCCCTGATTTCGATTTTAATCAATTTTAAATTTTTTATTGGAGAATTAAGCCATGGTGATACATGGATACTTTAACTATGAGATTTTTGTTTAAATTTTTAAATATTTTTTTCATTTTGTTGAGACACTCTCATAATGATTCAAGTCTAACCATCTTTTTAAGTTTTATTACTTAATTATTAAATTCAACAATACTCCAAGTTAAGGGTAATAAAACTTTCATTTTGTACCCTTATGAATTTTCACAAAACTTGAAATTTCGCATGGTTATACAATTTATCCCAAAACCTAATAAATTTTCACATTTCTTCCTTGTAGAATGTCTTCTTCCCCCCTCATCAACCGTAACCGTTGCATCGGTAACTCTGGCCGTAGCATGTCGTCCCGCATCGCGAAGGGAATTGTGGACGCTCTTCCAACACTCATTGCTCAGCTCCAAACCGTTAATGCTACTACCACACTCGTGAATCCCAACCTAGTTTCTTGCTCCTTGCAACTATTCACTAATGCAAGCACAACCGATTACGTTGGGGACGAGGGTGCTACCACCCTCCAATGGTTCGATCAAATAGAAAGTGTGTTCCTGCATTGTTCATGCTCGGAAGATAAGAAGACCACCTACGCCTCAAGAGCCTTCAAACTAAGTGCCCTCACCTAGTGGAATGGCGAGAAACTCTCTCTTAGGTTTGAAGTTGCCATGGCCTTGCCATGGGATGACCTCAAGCAACTCATGCTAAAAAAGTTTTTCCCGAGACATGAACTCCGGAAGTTGGAAGAAGAGTTTTGGAACTTGAAGTAAGAAGGTGGTGATAATACCGCTTACAATTATCGATTCCATGAAATGAGCCTCCTCATCCCACATATGGTCACTCCCCTCGAGCGTGCCATCGATAAGTACATCTCGGGTTGGTCAATGCAAATCCAAGATTCCATTCTAAGCCACGACCCAAAAATCCTTCATGATGCCATCACTTTAGACGGTACCCTCACCTAAAACCACGTTAAGGCCGGGATCTTGACGCGGAAGAATTCTAAGAAGCCCAATGATAAGCCTGCACCCGAGCCTAGTAAAGAATCAAATCCTGAATCCACTAAGCTCAAATCCACCAAGAACAACAATAACAACTCTTCTCACTACCGTAACAATAAAATAAAGTCTGATTCCCAAAACTATGTCTTGGCCCAACCGCAAGCCCAACCCACCAAGAAGCCCTACATAGGATCCCACACTCTACGTGATACGTGTAAGTTTCACCATTCACCTAACCTCAAGTGTTGTTAATGCACCTATTGCGGTTTTTTTGGTCACCTGTTTACCAAATGTCGGGAACTCAACCAACCCATGCTTCAACCATTTACCTAACTTCTTATTTAACCCCAAACTTTACCTTATGCTCAACCGTTTACTCAAGCACCCTCAACTATTAGATCTTGTTACAATTGTGTAGATCCTAGCCATTATCGCAATGCATGCCCAAGACTCGCACACATGAACAAAATTCAATCCAACCCAACCCAAGCCACTCAATATCAAGCTTACCAAGCCCAAGTGAATCAACTTCAGGCGATCCAAGCACAACCTATTCAAGCAATTCACGCCCAATCCATTAAACCAATTCAAGCTAACCAAATCCCAACCAACCAACCAACCTTAGGTAACCAAGCTACTCAAAGCACTCAATGGCATGCGTGTTACATCAAAAGTTCCCAAGTTTAAGCCTCGCCTTTCAAGAATACATGCTATGCATGAGACGTTTATTTTTTTTATTTTCCTAGTTCATTTCATTTTTTTATCCATTGTAAAGACTCCTAAAAATCTTCAACTTGGTTATGAATGGAAATCATGGTTGTTTATGTCGAATTAAATTTCTCATCAATTCCTATTATTTCGTTTATTGCACTATTTATTGTTACGCAATTTATTATCACAATTCAAGTTGTCTATGACCGGTTATTTTTCGGGACTATGTGCATGGTTATCTAATAATACCGAATTTGTATCATGAACTACCTATGACTAATTTCATACATAGGTTTTGCTTTAGAAATTGAGACTATGAACATGTGTTGTAATAGTTATCTAATAGGAGTCACATGTACAAATTTTGAATTTGAAATTTTAATACATAGCTACCCAAATTCCCCAAACTCACCTCACTCTCGTAGTACTCATTCCTCATCTTATCCGAGTTTATAATCTTGATTTCAAGTCTTATCTATTAGTATATTCTTTAATCATGTGATTTGTTGTTGTTATGTGAACCTATTTATGTGTATAGTTACTCGTGAATTTTATTTTCACCTCAAGTATTTCAATACACCGAACGTGTAAGATAGTCATTTAATTTCAAAATTTCATTTATCGATTTATTTCACTTTGATGTTATTACTTTCGATGATTAACTTAATAATTTCGTTATATTTTGCAAAGTTGTATACTAATTATTTATGGTCATCAAATTTCATTCATTTATTTAGTTTAATTGCTTCTGATCAAATAATTCCATTTAAATATCTATTTAAAAAGTATTATTTTACCTTGTATTCAAATCTGCACAATGGGATGAACCATGTGCATCATGCGACGACCAAAATAATTATGGGTGCACTCACAATTATCGAAATCCTCACATGAAAATCGTGGTGAATACGGTTGTGTGTCGTAACTCGGAACTTAAGGTGAGTTTGGGTTATGGTATAAATATCGATGTGATAAGGGCTTAGTGGATACGCCGCTAGTAAATCCTATATATAAGTGTCCTTATCATATTTCAATTTGTAGCATTGTTCGGGTCATTCAAAGGTCTATGTTATTATTTACTTTTCTTTAGTTAAAAAAATCTCTCAGCACTTACTTTCTTTTTTTATGTTATGATTTTTCTTTAATTTCGAGATGAAATTTATAAAAAGTTATGAATACTATAACATTTTCATTTTTCAAACCCGAAACTCGCATTTGAATAGTATAATTATTTTATGTGTGTTGATGTGCTAAAAGTAGTCAAATAATTATTCACTAAATTACGCTATACTAGAACCTATGTAACACTCTAGACTCTTTAAAACTCGACTAAACTACTGATCGCAAGTGGACCGATCGACTCTAGTAAAGCTAAGTAAGCCCGAATATCGAACCGACAAGACTCTTTAAATTACGTAAATTAACTAATTAAACTCGACAAACTGACACGACTATTTATATTTAATTATTAAAAGGGGGTTTTAAATTACTAATTATTAAACTAAAAAAATAACTAAATTAGAAAAGACAAGTACACAAAACACAAGACTATTCAGTTCAACTGATTCAGATGGTGATGAAAAACCATATAGGCTTGAATTCCCTTAAGTTGCGGTTATCAATTAATTGGAAAATACTTGTTATGAAACTGAGATCATAAAATAGACACTTAAAAGAAAACCAGAAGAACCCCTGACCCTTCTCAAGAAGACACCTATGGGTTTCTAATAAGTTTTAAGACACACCAGTTTTATATATTAAACTACCTTACGGTTATTTAAATAATTATAAACGAATACATTTATAATGAAATCCTACCTTACAATGCGGAAATTAAAGGTAGTTTAATAACTCAATTGACTCGATAGACAATTTCAACCAATCAAACCTAGACAGACTTCTTACGAAGAACTAAATCCAACAATCTTAATCAACAAAGATTTAGCAAATAACCTATCAGCTTACAACTTTTTAGGTTAGCAACACACTTTTATTTGTTGACTAATAATATTATTCATATGATCTTATTGCAAATCAATCACAAACTAGTCAAGAACACACAGTAAATGACCTAACAAACAATAACCCCAAGGTTAACCGGCCAAAAAATTAACGTTTTGGCCGATTGATCTTTCTAGGGTTTTACATATGATTTGAGTTAAATCTGTTTGTGCATATAATGAATATGTTTCAGGTTATAACAATTGAAACACCCAGCTCAGCTGGTTGGGTGTGTGTGTGTGTTTAAGGTTCTGGTTGGCTGAATGGCGCGGGTTCGAGACCCACCAGGCGCGTTTTTGGTTTGTTTATTTTTGGAAAACCCTATTAATAATATATTAATTATTTTAATTCATTAAACTATATTATAAGTAATATAAGTATAATAATTAATTAATATTTAATCAAAACCGAATTAATTGGTCGTTTCCGTACCTTTGTTAAATCATATGTATATGTATATATATGTATATATAATAAGTAATAGAAATTGATAAACGTTTTAACAATAAAGATTATAATAAGGCTTTTAATTTTAAATACATAATTAAAAAAATATCATATTAAATAAATATAATAAAAAAGTAATAATTCGATATACTCGATATTTTATGGGTAAAATAACCCGAACATTGAAACGGGTCGGGTAACGACTAACAAAACATTAAACGAAAAGTCTGAATTGTTACACTAGGCCTTAAACCTGACAAAACGAGGAATATTCTGGAAAAATGGCCTCTAGGTGCCGCACGGCCAAGTAAGGGAAAGTTGGCCGCTTGGCGTGGATTACTCCAAGGGGCCGGTCCGACCGGCTGGTTCTTCTGATTCAATTCTGAATCATCCCGGTTCCTCATTTTAGCACATTTTAACTCAATGTTCGCCCTTTTCAACCACATTCAACTCCTGAAAACACAAATATGTTAGTAGTATACATATCTGAACTAAAAACGAACAAAAACTAATAAAATAATACAATAAATATACAAGGGAAATATATATATATATATATATTAT